>NC_088602.1:211818500-212118500 GCF_036013475.1 Columba livia | reverse complement strand
CTGGGAGAGGAGCCAGTGCACAATGTGCCCCGCGTTCCTGTGGCTCAGCTGTGCCCCTCATGGGCAGAAACCTCACAGGGTTCAGGCCAGGAGCCTGCAGCCCCAGTGTACCCCTGTGCCCTTCTTGTGTGGGTGGTGTCATCTCTGGTGCCCTGCTCAGGCGTCTCGCACGCCTTGGCCCCGTCACCTGCCCCAGGCCCGCCTGGCGAGGCCGAGCAGGGTGGCAGTGCCGCTCGCTGGCGCCATGGCCGCATTGCCAGTGCCAGGGAAGGGCTGGCGGGAACCTGTGGAGCTGATGGTAGGTGGTTCTTCTCTTCCACAGCCCTTCCACCATGCGGATGGCGCGTGGGGGCAGCTCTGGCCTTCTGAAGTGTGGGAAAGGCACAACATACGAAGGTGGCATGCGGGAACCAGCAGTGGCTTATTGGCCAGGCCGTATTAGCCCAGGTCAGACTTGGCACTGCTTGTGCATTCGGTGTGCTGGTGCCAGCCAAGGCAGGGGTGTCATGGCACCTCGACCACCCCGGGGCAAGCGGAGGGTGGGAGAGAAGTGAGTGTGGCAGGAATGGGAGCGATATCAGGTGCTTGAACCTTTCCTTGTGCCTTATTGTCATGAGTGACAGGAGTGACACATGAGCTGGCAAGCACCCTGGACATCCTGCCAACACTGGCTACCCTGGCTGGAGCAGCTCTTCCCAAAGTTGCCCTGGATGGCTATGACCTGAGTCCAGTGCTGTTTGGGTCAGGGAAGGTGAGTCCTGTGGCTGGTTTGGCTGCACAAAGGCTGGGTGTGGGGCTGGAGCTGTGTGCCTGGTGAGCAGAACCAGCTGGAGGTCAGGGGGGATCCGTGAGCTGGGACTTTGTCTGGCCTGGGGGATGCCATGGGGTTCTTGGGCTTCCCCAGGCTGCTCAGCGCTAACACCCAAGCCCCGTGGCTACGGTGGATGGGCAGAGCCCCAGCAGCTTTGAGGAGGGAGCAAAGGGGGTGCTACTGCTTCCCTCTCTCTGGCCATGTTCTGTCTGGGGTGCCAGGGCTCCTGTGTGACTCCCTAGGGTCTCTGCCTGGTCCTGTTCCAGGCTCTTTGGCCTCGTGGCTGCACAGGTGAGCTTAGCTCTGCTGCCTCCCACAGAGCCCCCGTCAGGCGATGTTCTTCTACCCGCCGTCCCCTGATCTGCTGCACGGCGCCTTTGCTGTCAGGCTTGGGAAGTACAAGGCCCACTACTTCACGCAAGGTTAGTGCTGCCTCCTTGTCTCTGCGCGGCAGCTTTGTGAAGTTCTTTATGGCCTGGCTGTCCAAAGCTCAAAGAGAAGAAACTGAGCTACACCAGCTGCCGGTTTCTTTGCAGGTTCCTTTCACAGTGACACAACCCCAGACCAGGCTTGCCACGGACTGACCCCGCTGACCCCTCACTTGCCACCACTGCTCTTCGACCTGGAGTCAGACCCAGCCGAGAACTATGATCTGCTGCAGAGCGGCGCAGGGCCAGAGGTTCTGCAAGTCCTCAAGGAGATCGAGCTGCAGAAAGTGCTTTTTGAACAGAGCATGGAGTTTGGGGAAAGCCAGATAAGGAAGGGCAAGGATCCTGCCCTGCAGCCCTGCTGCGCGCCGAGCTGCGCTCCTAAGCCTTCCTGCTGCCGCTGCTCCTAGCCTCTCGCTGCCCCATCATCCACACTGCAACCCTATCCCAAACACACCAGACGTGCCCCCAGCCCCCGACTAACCAAGCTCAGCCGCAGAGCTACCCCAGAGCTGTGGCTCAGTGACACCCCTGACTAACGGAGCAGTGGGGTCACGCACTGTGGGCTGGGGACGTTACCAGCCCTGCCAGGAGCGCGGGTCCGCAGACCCTGTGCTCTGTGCTGGGTGATCAAGCTGCGACTTCTTGACAGAGAAACCCAGAGCTGTTTTGGGAGGGACCATGCTACAGCATCATGTCCAGAGCCAGAATGACTCCTTTCAAACTGTGACCAAGATGAAGCCAAGGACACTTTCCAGTGTGCGGAGACCCCAGCTCAGCGGGAGGCACGCTGCGCACCCCTGGCTGGGGACTTGCAGGGCCAAGAGCGCAGCAAGAGGAGGGTGGGCTGGATGGTCCTGGCACCCGCAGCGGCAGGGCCTGGTGCAGCTGGAGCAGAGGGGACGTGCCTGGGTGGGGAGCAGCGCAGGGTGTGCGTGCTCAGGCACCCGCACGTCCTCTGGGACTGCAGGAGTGGGGATGCGGCTGGTGGCTGGCGGGTCTGTGGATGCTGGGGCTGATCAGTCAGGTGGGCTGCGCCCACACGCCATCCTCATGACCGAAAGGGCCTCTCCTCTTGCTCGTGAGCTAGTCCGGCTTAAAGCTCAGAAGTGAATTGGACGAGCACGGCACTGGAGTTTCCAGCTGCTGGGTCCCTGTGACCTGCGTCCCCTCTGCCATTGCTGCCCCTGGAGCCACCCCCACCCAGTACAGAGTGGGGCCACCTGGAAAATGATTTGGAATTGCTCTAGAAAAGAAGGTGGGACACAGTGTGGTGATCAGGTGCAGAGCTGTCAAACAAACCGAACAGCAACTTGCTTAGGTATGACTGGCTCCTTCATCCCCGCCTTCTCACCATTGCCATGCTCGTACACCCTCCTCATCTTCCCTGGCCCCTCCCTTTCTCCACCCGTCACCTCCCAAACAAGGGATCTATCCCCAGTTTTTGTTCCCCTCCTTGCTCCCAGGTTGCTACATCTGCGAACGGATTGGGTGTTTCAGGTGCTGTTTGCTGGTCACCTTGGGCTGCCACGGTGTGACGGGTTCCTGGGTACTGCTGTCCCTGCCAGATTCCTCTCCCCAGCGTGACCCCAACTCTTCTGTCAGTTATCTGTGATGGTGGCCACCTCACGTCAGTCCCCCTTCACCACCTGTGCAACTGGCTCTTATGGCACTGTACCTCCTCCAGCTTCTCAATCTGTTTGCCATGGGCAGCTGTTTCTCGTGCCACGCTCAGGAGTTCCCTGGCTCTGTTCAGGCAGACGAGGCTCGTGCCAGGCCCTGACCACCCGCCCTGTGCCGTACGCATACCCTCAAAGTTCTCTGCAACTCACATCATTTTTTCCAGCCATGACGTGCCACCCTGTCCGTCCCATGGTGGCTCTGGGCACCCTCCTCTCTGCCCGGGCACGGTTCCAGCCCTGTGTGCCCCACGCGTCCGCCTGCAGCCTCGTCCTGCAGGGACGGGGAAGGGAGCCCTTGCCTTGCACGGGACGCTGGACTGGACAGAAGCATGGTTAGCTGTGAAAAAGGGACACTTTATTTCAAGAACTAAGTCAACTTCAGCATTTGAGTGCACTCAGCAGAGAGTGGGCAGGACAGAGGTGGCCTTGGGCACTGAGGTGCCTTTGGATCCACAGACATGGCCCAGAAGGAAACAGTTGTGCTGCGCTGCAGCCTGCTCTGGATCTTGTCCATCCTGCTGATCAGGCAGTTTTTCCCTTCAGGTACTGCAGGAGCTCCTGCAGCTTCTTAAAGAATTCCTCCAGCTTCTCGTGTGGAAATAGACAGGGCTTAAATGTGCCCTGTGTTGGCCTCTGTGTCTGGGGGGGGGCTGAGGTGACAAAGTGCTGTGGCGTTGGAGCAGAGGTTACTTCGTGGTGCAGCCCCATCTGCACCAGGATCCAGTCGTAGAAGTGCTGGGTGGAGGTGTACACTCCGGGCTGGAAGGGTCTGGCGCAGCCTTCCCCCCAGCTGGTCACTCCAACCAGCCAGAAGTACTCAGCGTTGTTGTCTTTGCAGACGAGAGGGCCCCCGCTGTCCCCCTGCAGCGGGAGAGGGCGGTCAGGTGGGGCCCTGGAGGCGCTTTCTGGGCAGGGTCCCAGGGCTCTGGGACAAGGGGGCCCTGGGCAAGGAGCTGCAGCTGGGGAAGGGGAAGAGGGAGCTGGTGCTGGGAGGTGCTGTGCCGGGCAGAGCTGGTGCTGGGAGGTGCTGTGCCGGGCAGAGCCGGCGCTGGGAGGTGCTGTGCCGGGCAGAGCCGGCGCTGGGAGGTGCTGTGCCGGGCAGAGCCGGGCTGGGAGGTGCTGTGCCGGGCAGAGCCGGCGCTGGGAGGTGCTGTGCTGGGCAGAGCCGGGCTGGGAGGTGCTGTGCCGGGCAGAGCCGGCGCTGGGAGCTCTGTGCCGGGCAGAGCCGGCGCCGGGAGGTGCTGTGCCGGGCAGAGCCGGGCTGGGAGGTGCTGTGCCGGGCAGAGCCAGCGCTGGGAGCTCTGTGCTGGGCAGAGCCGGGCTGGGAGGTGCTGTGCCGGGCAGAGCCAGCGCTGGGAGCTCTGTGCTGGGCAGAGCCGGCACTGGGAGGTGCTGTGTCGGGCAGAGCCGGCGCTGGGAGCTCTGTGCCGGGCAGAGCCGGCGCCGGGAGGTGCTGTGCCGGGCAGAGCTGGTGCTGGGAGGTGCTGTGCTGGGCAGAGCCGGCGCTGGGAGGTGCTGTGCCGGGCAGAGCCGGCGCTGGGAGCTCTGTGCCGGGCAGAGCCGGTGCCGGGAGGTGCTGTGCTGGGCAGAGCCGGCGCCGGGAGGTGCTGTGCCGGGCAGAGCCGGTGCTGGGAGCTCTATGCCGGGCAGAGCCGGCGCTGGGAGGTGCTGTGCCGGGCAGAGCCGGCGCTGGGAGGTGCTGTGCCGGGCAGAGCCGGTGCTGGGAGCGCTGGGGCGGCTGTGCCAGGGCTGCCTGCGCCGCTGGGACACTCGCAGCGCGCTCCTACCTGGCAGGTGTCGATGCCGCCCTGCGGGTAGCCAGCACACACGTTGTGGGAGTGGATGGCCCCTCCGTACCACCACGTGCTGTTGCAGAGCTGCAGGTCGATGAGGTGGACCTGGGCCTCCTGCAGCACATCACTGGCTTTTGCATCTGTGGGCACAGGAAGGAGTTAACACGCGGCTGCTGGTTCCCCGTTCTCCCCGTCGGGGTGAACCCCGTCCCCAGGGCTGGGCTTTGCATCCAAGGCACCGTGTTTCCCTCCCGCCTCGCCCTGGGCAGCGGCTCAGGCCCATCTCTCCACGGAGACCCGTCCCCGCAGCCCTGACTCTGTCAGGAAGCCCAGCGCGGCTCCCCGCCGTGCCCCGTGCCCCCGCGCACAAGTGCTTTCGGGAACTCACTTCTGGCGGACGTGGAACCCCAACCACTGACGTAGCAGGATGTCAGCTCGGACACTCTCACTGTGGTGTCGGCCACACAAGCAAGCTGTATGTAGTCGTTGCACTGGACAGGGTGGTCCAGTTCCAGCAGCGCAATGTCGTTCCTGTCCGTGTTACTGTCGTAATGTTGATGAGACAGTAACTGTCTGATACGACGCACTTGGGCCTCGGGGCCCAGCCGGGACAGCTGGGTGGCCCCGAGCACCACGCGCCACCTCGTGACGTTCCTGAGGGCAGATGGAGAGCGGGGTCAGAGGAGCGGAGCCTCGTCTGCACAGCCCAGCAGCTCCCGCCGGCTGCGCCACGAGCTGAGCGGAAAGCAGCGCTGCGGGGCGCGAGTGCCCTCGCGTGCCTTAGGCTGGAGGGACGTGGGGCTGGAGGCTGCTCGGAAGCGGTGGCTCCTTACCAGACATTGAAGAAGCAGTGGGCTGCTGTGAGGACCCACTGTGAGCTGATGAGGGACCCTCCACATACATGCGTTGTGGCTGATTTCCAGGGTTTTTGGATGCTGACGATCCAGGGCCAGGCCCCCGGCTGGGCGTCCGTGCCACCCACAACGCGTGTCGAGCCATAAGAAGCCCTGGGCCGGAGCCCGCAGGTTCTGTAAGCAGAAACCCGTGACTGTCCTGCCCCATGGCGTGCTGCTGTTCGTGCTGACGCTCAGTGCCTGCCCTCCCCACAAGCGCTGACGGGCCAGGGAACCCCATGGGTGTGGGTCCATCTGCCCCGTTCCTGCTGTAGCCGCACTGACAGGTTGTGCAGCAGCCGGGGCGCTGGCAGGACCTGAGGCTCCCCCCAAAGCGGTTTGGAAAGCCGTGGTGTGGCCGCGGGGGACAAGTGATCCAGTGAACCCCATCAGGGCTCCCACGCTCCCTCCCAGAGCCTGGGGCCACTCACCCGCAGTTGTCCCACCCGTGCGCGGGCCAGCACACGGCCAGCAGGACGAGGAGCGGCAGCAGGTTCATGGCTGCCAGTGGCACGCGGCAGCCGCAGGAACCGAGGGCTCGTTGCCACCCGTGCAGCAGCCAAGTGCCCGCAGTTCTCGCGTTGCCCGCGGTGCCCGTGGCCCTGGGGCTGATGTCACAGAGTTGCTGGTTCTGGGTGCTGGGCACGCTGGCCTGGGGGGGAGGGGTGACACGGGGGGTTCCAAGCAGGAGGGGAGGCAGCAGCTGGGCTGGGACAGCCCGTCAGACCCGCCGGATGCTCTGCCAGCACGATGAGCATGTGCGGGCCCCGTTGCCGGCAGCAGCGCCCGGCTCCGAGCACTGCCCACTGCGAGCCAGCGGAGAAACCCAAGTGTGGCACCACGACCTCTTTGGGAGGTTCACTGCCACGCTGCTCGCTGCAGCCTGTGCCACCAGCTCCTTCCCCCCATCACACACCACAGAACGCAGCTCCTGCCGGCAGCGTGCACACGCGCGGGGCTGCAGGAGCCCATCTGGTTACAGCCGCAGCAGGCGCGCGGTGACGTGTGAGCAGGACGAGCCCGGTGTTCCCCGTGGTGCACACACGTGTGGGAGTACACGTGCTGGTACGTCTGTCTGTGCGGTGTGCTCTGTGTGTGTGTGCCCATGTGCACTACGTGTGGGTGCAGTCAGTGTCTCCTTGCGCTTCCCATCTATGCATAATGCACTGTGGATGCACGCCGTACACACGCTGGATGCACAGCGCACACACTGTGGATGCACGCCGTACACACGCTGGATGCACAGCGCGCACTGTGGATGCACACTGTACACACGCTGGATGCACAGCGCACACACTGTGGATGCACGCTGTACACACGCTGGATGCACAGCGCACACACTGTGGATGCACGCCGTACACACGCTGGATGCACAGCGCACACACTGTGGATGCACGCCGTACACACGCTGGATGCACGCTGTACACACGCTGGATGCACGCTGTACACACGCTGGATGCACGCCCTATACACGCTGGATGCACAGCGCGCGCACTGTGGATGCACGCCGTACACACGCTGGATGCACAGTGCACACGCTGGATGCACGCTGTACACACGCTGGATGCACAGTGCACATGCTGGATGCACAGTGCACATGCTGGATGCACGCTGTACACACGCTGGATGCACAGTGCACACACTGTGGATGCACGCTGTACACACGCTGGATGCACAGTGCACACACTGTGGATGCACGCCGTACACACGCTGGATGCACAGTGCACACGCTGGATGCACGCTGTACACATGCTGGATGCACAGCGCACACGCTGGATGCACAGTGCACACACACTGTGGATGCACGCTGTACACACACTGGATGCACAGTGCACACACTGTGGATGCACGCTGTACACACGCTGGATGCACAGCGCACACACTGTGGATGCACGCTGTACACACGCTGGATGCACAGCGCACACACTGTGGATGCACGCTGTACACACGCTGGATGCACAGCGCACATGCTGGATGCACAGTGCACACACACTGTGGATGCACAGTGCACAAACTCTGGACGCACACTGTGCACGCACCGTATGCATGCTGTACACACTGTATGCATGCTGTACACACTGTGTTTGCACACCGTACACACGCAGTGGATGTAGAGGACATACACTGTGGATGCACACTCTGCACACACTTGATGCACACTGTACACATGCCGTGTGGTACAGTGAGCCTGTGGGTGTGCTCACCATGGCTGTGTGTTCACAGGGCAGTGTGCTTTGTGTGTGGGCATTTTGTGTGTGTGCACGCTGAGTGTGCATGCCTTCCACTGTGCATGACATGGATGTGCACTGCTTGGTGTGTTCATGTGTGGGGTGTGTGCACATGTGTGCTGGTAGGTAGTGTTTGTGTGTACTCTGTGTGTGCACACGTGTTGGTGTGCAGTGTGTATGCATGTGTGTACTGGTGTGCCCGCATGTGTGCAGCATTTCTGTACAGTGTGCTGGAGGGTATGTGTGAGTGTTGGTGTGCAGTGTGCATGTGCACATGTGCGTGTGTTGGTGTGCAGTGTGTTGGGGTATGCATGGTGCGTTGGGGGGTGTGTGTGTGTTGGTGTGCGTGTGCAGTGTGTCGGTGCACAGTCTGTTGGTGTGCGTGACTGTCAGTGTACGTGAGCGTCAGTGCGCTGTGTATTGGGGTGTGTGGATGCACCGTGTGTCGGTGTGTTGATGTGTGGATGCACGGTGTGTCGTTGTGCTGGTGTGTTGATGTGTGGATGCACCGTGTGTCAGTGTGCTGGTGTGTTGATGTGCTGACGCACCGTGTGTCGGTGTGTCGGTGTGTTGATGTGTTGATGCACCGTGTGTCGGTGTGCTGGTGTGTTGATGTGCTGACGCACCGTGTGTCAGTGTGCTGGTGTGTTGATGTGCTGACGCACCGTGTGTCGGTGTGTCGGTGTGTTGATGTGCTGACGCACCGTGTGTCGGTGTGCTGGTGTGTTGATGTGTTGATGCACGGTGTGTCGGTGTGCTGGTGTGTTGATGTGCTGATGCACCGTGTGTCGGTGTGCTGGTGTGTTGATGTGCTGACGCACCGTGTGTCGGTGTGCTGGTGTGTTGATGTGTTGATGCACGGTGTGTCGGTGTGCTGGTGTGTTGATGTGCTGATGCACCGTGTGTCGGTGTGTTGGTGTGTTGATGTGCTGACGCACCGTGTGTCGGTGTGCTGGTGTGTGGATGTGCTGACGCACCGTGTGTCAGTGTGTTGATGTGCTGATGCACCGTGTGTCGGTGTGCTGGTGTGTGGATGTGCTGACGCACCGTGTGTCGGTGTGCTGGTGTGTTGATGTGTTGATGCACGGTGTGTCGGTGTGCTGGTGTGTTGATGTGCTGACGTACCGTGTGTCAGTGTGTTGATGTGCTGATGCACCGTGTGTCGGTGTGCTGGTGTGTTGATGTGCTGACGCACCGTGTGTCAGTGTGTTGATGTGCTGATGCACCGTGTGTCAGTGTGTTGATGTGCTGATGCACCGTGTGTCGGTGTGCTGGTGTGTTGATGTGCTGATGCACCGTGTGTCGGTGTGCTGGTGTGTTGATGTGCTGACGCACCGTGTGTCGGTGTGCTGGTGTGTTGATGTGCTGATGCACCGTGTGTCGGTGTGCTGGTGTGTGGATGTGCTGACGCACCGTGTGTCGGTGTGCTGGTGTGTTGATGTGTTGATGCACCGTGTGTCGGTGTGCTGGTGTGTTGATGTGCTGACGCACCGTGTGTCGGTGTGCTGGTGTGTTGATGTGCTGATGCACCGTGTGTCGGTGTGCTGGTGTGTTGATGTGTGGATGCACCGTGTGTCGGTGTGCTGGTGTGTTGATGTGCTGACGCACCGTGTGTCGGTGTGCTGGTGTGTTGATGTGTGGATGCACGGTGTGTCGTTGTGCTGGTGTGTTGATGTGTGGATGCACCGTGTGTCGGTGTGCTGGTGTGTTGATGTGCTGACGCACCGTGTGTCGGTGTGCTGGTGTGTTGATGTGTTGATGCACGGTGTGTCGGTGTGCTGGTGTGTTGATGTGCTGATGCACCGTGTGTCGGTGTGCTGGTGTGTTGATGTGCTGACGCACCGTGTGTCGGTGTGCTGGTGTGTTGATGTGTTGATGCACGGTGTGTCGGTGTGCTGGTGTGTTGATGTGCTGACGCACCGTGTGTCGGTGTGCTGGTGTGTGGATGTGCTGACGCACCGTGTGTCAGTGTGTTGATGTGCTGATGCACCGTGTGTCGGTGTGCTGGTGTGTGGATGTGCTGACGCACCGTGTGTCGGTGTGCTGGTGTGTTGATGTGTTGATGCACGGTGTGTCGGTGTGCTGGTGTGTTGATGTGCTGACGTACCGTGTGTCAGTGTGTTGATGTGCTGATGCACCGTGTGTCGGTGTGCTGGTGTGTTGATGTGCTGACGCACCGTGTGTCAGTGTGTTGATGTGCTGATGCACCGTGTGTCAGTGTGTTGATGTGCTGATGCACCGTGTGTCGGTGTGCTGGTGTGTTGATGTGCTGACGCACCGTGTGTCGGTGTGCTGGTGTGTTGATGTGCTGATGCACCGTGTGTCGGTGTGTTGGTGTGTTGATGTGCTGATGCACCGTGTGTCGGTGTGCTGGTGTGTTGATGTGCTGACGCACCGTGTGTCGGTGTGCTGGTGTGTTGATGTGCTGACGCACCGTGTGTCGGTGTGCTGGTGTGTTGATGTGCTGATGCACCGTGTGTCGGTGTGTGTCGCTGTGGGGTCTCCGCTGCAGCCCGCCCGCCCGTGCCCGCTCCCGCCGCCAGGAGCCGCCGCTGCCCGGGGAGCGCGGCCCCGGCCCCCGCAGGCCCGGCCGGGCGGTCCGTGCGCCGGGAGCCCCGGCCCCGTCTGGGTGTCCCGGGGCCGCGGGCTGGAGCCGCCGGCTCTGCCGGGAGCCGCCCGGGCGGGGATCGCGGCCGAGGAGGGTGGGGCCGCTTCGCCGCTTGTCCGTGCGGGCTGCGGGCCGGGCAGGGGCCGCCTGCGGGATCCGCCCCGCCTGGCCGGGGCAGCGTGAGCACCACGGGGGCTCTGGCCGCCCCGTTCCAATAATCCCCCTGCAGTGGGAGGAGGTGGCGGGCGTGGAGGGGTGGGGAGGACGACGAGGTGGGGGCAGAGCACCCACACCTGCCGGGGAACACATCCCCTCCCGTTCTCTGCCAGGGCTGGAGCTGAGCCCGCAGTGGGAGCAGCGCGGTGCCGAGGCTGCCCTGCGCCCCGTGGAGCTGCCGCACCCCGGCCTCGGTCTGCACGGGATGAGCTCCGCGCTGCTCCCAGACCTCTGCACAGGCTGAGCTCCATTGCTGCTCCCAGACCTCTGCATGGGATGAGCTCCATTGCTGCTCCCAGACCTCTGCATGGGATGAGCTCCATTGCTGCTCCCAGACCTCTGCATGGGATGAGCTCCATTGCTGCTCCCAGACCTCTGCATGGGATGAGCTCCGTGCTTCTCCCAGACCTCTGCATGGGATGAGCTCCATTGCTGCTCCCAGACCTCTGCATGGGATGAGCTCCATTGCTGCTCCCAGACCCCTGTGCCTCAGATCCACTCTCAAGTTGAGCCAGAGAAAATTCAGATTGGTTATTATGAAACATTTCTTCATGGAAACGGCTGTGGGGCATTGGAACAGGCCGCCCAGGGAGGTGGTGGAGTCACCATCCCCAGAGGGGTTTAAAAGACGTGTAGATGAGGCTTTTAGGGACAAGGTTGAGTGCTGCATTTATGCTGTGGTTGAACTTGCTGGTCTTAAGGGTCTCCTCCAACCAAAATGATTCTATGATTGTTCGTCGCGCTGAGCTGCTGTTCCACACTCGGCTGGCCCCAGCGCTTGTGTCCCGCACACCTCGTGCGGCTGGGAGAGCCCGCTGCGAGACAGCATGTCGGGAGACGGAGCAGACGTGTCTGCGGCAGAGGGGCTTACACGGGCTGGGAGGCTCGTAGCAGCTCTGCACAAAGGAGACTGCGTGCAGTCAATCACCCGATCCCCCCACCCTGCACACTGCATATTTAATGGCTCTTTGGGTCTCAGTGTTTAAATCTATCTAATGAGCATTTAACTGCCTCTCAATATTTAATGCCTCGGTGTTCAGTGTAATAATCCCATGTATCACAGTGAGAGCTGGTCCATCACCCTGGGCACGCTGCGGGAGAGGGTTTAGCACGGGGAGGCCGGGGGGCTGCTCCATGGCGCCTTGTGTGTGGATGGCGGGTTATCTCTGCACCATGAGTTCTTTCTGCCTCTCCTTGGTGTCCGACTCTTCTGGGCGCTGCAGGAGATGCTGGAGCTTGTCTGTTCTGGCTGGGAATGCATCCAGAGCAGTGTGTCCAGCAGGACCAGGGCAGTGACTGTCCCTGTGCTGGGGAGGCCAAACCTCGAATCAAGGACCTTCACATCCTTTTCAAATGGTGGGGCCCAGCGCTGCACACAGGGCTCCCGGCGAGGCTGCTCCAGCACTAAACACTGCAGGACAATCCCGTCTCTTTCCCAGGCCCAGCGAGCAGCCCGGCACCCCCAGCGCTGCAGCCTCGAGCCTCCGATGAGCAGAGGCAGAGGGCTGCGGATTTCGTCTTGCCAGCCACCCTGGGCGGCCGAGGAGCAGCTGCACCCCCAGCAGGAGTGCTCCGTCTGCCCCACTGAGCCCCACGGGCGGTGCGGGCTGCGGCGGGGGTGCCCGTCCCCATGCCGGGACTGCCGTGTGCTGTGCCGTGGGGCCCGCAGGATGCCGGGACTGCCGTGTGCTGTGCTGTGGGGCCCGCAGGATGCCAGGACTGCCGTGTGCTGTGCCGTGGGGTCCGCAGGATGCCGGGACTGCCGTGTGCTGTGCCGTGGGGTCCGCAGGATGCCGGGGCTGCTCTGCTGGGCTCAGCCCGTGGGTCCTGCTGCGGGCTCTGTGTGCTCAACAGACCTGCCCCACGTCCGAGCTGCTCCCTTCGCTTGGCGCTGGTCCCACCACCCTCTGTGGTGACTGAACCAGGAGCCGGGTGACGGGAGCGCTGTGTGTGGCTCGTGCCCTCGTGCTTGCCATGGGGTGTCTGCAGTGCAGCAGTGTGGGACTTTCCAGGGTCTGGTTTTCTCCTCGTGTTCCTGCTCTTCCACGGCTGTTACCGCAACAGCAGTTGGTAGATGTGCTTGTGCCTGGGGCAGCAGCAGTGTGGTGTCCGTGACCTCAGCCCCCAGAGGACGGGCACAGCTGCCCTGGTGAGCAGAGCACATGCCCTTGGTGCCACAGGTGAAGTATTCTGACAAGCGTGATCATGGGCTTTTGGCCCAGGTAACAGCTCATACATGAGACAAGGATGAGGCCTCGGTGCTGCCAGATTGGCTTCTGAGGAACCAGTTCGTGGGGATGGGGACAAGGAAGATGTGTGAGCTGGCTGTGGTGGCACGTGCTTTGTGGGTATCACAGCGTTGTCACTGTCACGATGCCCAGGCTGGTCTGGTGTGAGTGCACAGCCTGCACTCCTGCGCCTTGGGGTCCCGCTCCACCCGTGAGTGCTGCACGTTAGGATTGTGTCCCGATGGTTTCACCGGTTGGTGTGCCACAGCTGGCGCGCAGGAGGGTCCCCAGAACCGGGCTGTGCTCACTGGCTGCTCTGCTGGCGGTGCCTGTGTCGCGCTGGCAGCGGGTGCCGTGCAGAGCCCCAGCGCGGCAGGGACGGGGAGGCGGTTGTGCCACGCTGCCGGCAGGTTTGGCAGTGTGCCCCTTGGGCGTCTGCTCTGTGCTCGGTGCCCTGTGAGCAGGGTGTGCCCGCACCCACGGCGGTGAGGAGGGAACGGTGCCCGGGTGCGATCTGGTGTGGGTACAGGAGACTGGTGTGCACGCTGTCCCCGGAGCTCAGTCCCGGCGGATCCTGGGCAGTGACTCCATCTTCAGCAATGCTGTGGCTCGTTGCCCCTTTTCTGCAGTCTCTGCTTCTTGGGGAAGCTGCGCACCTCCCCTGCACACATTCTGTCCATGGCTGTCACCCTGACGCAGGCACTGTGGCCCGGAAGAGCTCTGGTTCCTGGGGCTGCAGCAGTGACATCTTCCCGGGCAGGCCTGCAGGTGACGCAGAGCTTTTGTGCCAGTGGTTCTGGGGCAACTGCTCATCTTCTTGCACATGCCATGCCCGCTCCCAGCTGCTGCCTCGTGCCACGTGCCCCTTGGCAGCGCACCCAGCAGCAGGGTCCTCTGGGCACGGGGATGCCGAGCATCCGCCTCTGGTGTCCGCAGCACTGGTGTGCCACACATGTCACTCCCAGGGGCTCGCACGGGTGGGACGCAGCCCCTGCCCCGCTCTGCACAGCTGGGGACCCAGCGTGTGCTTCCCCCTTGGCCGTGGGAAAGCTGCTCTGCTGCGCTGGACGGCGGTCACTGCTGGTGTGGGGGGCTCCTCCACACCCAGAGAGGGTCCTGTCCTGCTCTGGGAGCCCCAGAACCGCAGAGCGTTGCCCTGAACTGAGCACTAGAACACTCAGAAAAACCCCGCCGTGGTCTCGCAGCAGGCTGCCCTGCGGGCACGTCCCCGGGAGATCACCCCTGCAGCCAAGCTGTGCTCAGCCTCCTCGGTTTAGCTCCCTCCCTGCCCCACTCACCCTTTCCAAAATGTCTATCCCCGTCCCTGGCTCAAGACCCACTCCCGGTCCCATCGCCACCCCCACCCCAGCACTGTCCCTATCCCCATCCTCGTCACTGTTCCCAGTCCTGTCACCAGAAGGTCCACACCCCTGTCCCCATCCCCGTCCATCTCCATCCAGCAGCTCCCTCCCCACTCCTGCAGGTCGCTGCGACTGACTTCAGGGGTTTGAGAGAGATACCTGATTAATCCCAGAGTGAGCTGTAATCACATGGCAATAACTGCACGACTCGTGCTTATCTGAATGTGTAATCACAGCAATGAATAATATTCAGGGCTTAGCACCTCGCTAATTAGCACGCTGCTGGGAGGGATGAGGATGCTGTCGGCTTTATGTAGCTGGTCCCGTCCCTCTCCAGGGCCCGGCTCTGCTGTGGAGAGGGGACACGACCCTTGTCCTGTCAGGACACGAGGGGATTCACCCTGCTGCAGCAGCCCCACACGTGCTGTCAGACGGCACACGAGCAGTCCCTGACCCACCACCCCAGCAGGGACCCTCGTGTCGCGCCGCCCAGCTGTGCCTGGAAACTGTCCCATGTCACGCGGTGACTCCTGCTCCTGCGCCGGCAGCGGCCGTGCCCCGCTGGCCCCGGGTGCCCACCCCGAGCCCGTGTCCCGCGGTGGCTGTGGGGCGCCTGTGCAGTGTGCACACACCAGGCCATGCTCACATGCCGTGGGCACCCAGGGGAGATGTTCCTGGTCCCTCGGTTGCCAAAGCTGCTGGCTCACATGCCCCTTGTCTACCTGCTGGTCTCTCCCAGCGCAGCAGAGTGCTGTGGTGCAGCAGGGAGGTGACAAACACGGTTGTCCTGGGCAAAGCCAGTCCCTGCAGAAATGTGCCAGGCACCACCAGCACTGGGTGGCAGAGCTGGTGCCTCCCAGCCTCGCGGCGTGCGGTGTCAGGGACCCGAAGGGAGCAGGAGGCCCCTCTGCCATGGCCGAGTGTGACAGAGCAAGAACCCGGCAGTGGAAACCTCTGCCACGCCTGTGCCCGTTCCATGCAAAGCACGCCTTCCTGAGAGCCAGGGACAGGCTGAGAACGCTGCCTGTGCAGAGCCCTCAGGGTGCACTCAACAACCACTGCCCGCACCTGGTAACCCACATCCAAGGGGTTAACCCACGCCAGCTCAGCCACAGCCCCTGGCACTCCTATAGTGCCCACAGACCAGCTGGAAAGTGGTGCTGCAACTGCAGCTGGTCCAAAGCTGCTGCCTCTTCTCACCGCTTGCGGGCGGCCGTGGCGGCACGTGGCGGCACCGATCCCTCCCAGCTGCCAGCCAGCTCGTCCCTCACCTGGCGCAGCCACGCGGGCCTGAGCCGCTGTCACACACCTGAGACACCGGCCAGGGCTGGCCCAGCACGGCAAACGGACACGCGAACCGGAGTGAACAGTGACACAAACGGGCAGTGCCCACAGCTGCACGTACTGTGTGGTGCGCAGTGTGTGTGTGTGCACAGCCCGCAGCGAGCACCGTGTGTGTGTGTGTGTGTGTGTGTGTGTGTGTGTGCAAAGCGCACAGTGAGCACCGTGTGTGTGTGTGTGTGTGTATGTGCACAGCCCACAGTGAGCACCGTGTGTGTGTGTGTGTGTGCGCACAGCCCGCAGCGAGCACCGTGTGTGTGTGTGTGTGTGTGTGTGTGCAAAGCGCACAGTGAGCACCGTGTGTGTGTGTGTGTGTGTGTGTGCACAGCCCGCAGCGAGCACCGTGTGTGTGTGTGTGTGTGTGTGTGTGCAAAGCGCACAGTGAGCACCGTGTGTGTGTGTGTGTGTGTGTGTGTGTGCACAGCCCACAGTGAGCACCGTGTGTGTGTGTGTGTGTGTGTGTGCGCACAGCCCGCAGTGAGCACCGTGTGTGTGTGTGTGTGTGTGTGTGCACAGCCCACAGTGAGCACCGTGTGTGTGTGTGTGTGTGTGTGTGCACAGCCCACAGTGAGCACCGTGTGTGTGTGTGTGTGTGTGTGCAAAGCGCACAGTGAGCACCGTGTGTGTGTGTGTGTGTGTGTGTGCATGGCCCAGGTCTGCCATCCGTGTCCATGCACACACGTGTCCCCTGTGTCTTTGCTCTGCAGACAGTGTGTCCCGCTCTCTGGCATCGCGGTGCCTGGGGTGGGAGTGTAGAAGCGGCTGCTTTCCACTGTCCTCTGTGTCCCGAGCCTGGGGCAGTGCGGCCGGTGGCTCTGGCAGGGCCAGGGCTCGGGGACAGAGGCTGTGCCACGGCCAGGCGGGACAGCATGTCCTTGCAGGCAGAGAGGCAGCCTCTGGAAATGCGCAGTGTCACCAAATTAAGAGCTTAATGAGCAGGCGTGTTTCCCTTAAGGAGCTGTCAGCTCTTTAGCATAGAGCATGGTGATTAAGCCGCAGGAGGGGGCAGGAGCTGCCAGCAGAGCCCCAGCGAGCTCTCACTCTGTCGCAGGGCAGCGCGTGTGTCCAACACATCCGGGTCTGACACCGTCCTCCTCTGCCAGCCCCTCCACGCAGCTCAGTTGTCTCCTGCGAGCTCGCTTGCCAAGGGCAGATGGTTTCCACTGGCAGCCTGTCCAGGCAGGATCTGCCGGCTCGGCGGTGCGGGGCTGGAGGAGGCCCGTGGCATGGCGGCTGGGGACAGGGACGGTGGCACGTGCAGTTCGGCTCCCCCGCCTGCAGCGCTGCCCGCGGCGCTGCCGCGAGAGCCCCGGAGCTCGTGCTGCTCAAACAGGGCCGAGCACGAACAACAGCGTCTCACACAACACCAGGACAGACGCTGGCCCCTGTGACACTTGGTTAACTAAACGTCCAGAAAGGCCTGTGCCACGTGCACCCTGCAGAAGTTAATCCTCTGGGGAGGCCAGACTACTGAGTGTGTCTGGCCAGGTGCTCGGAGGCTCTTTTTACTTTCTCCTCTCCTTCCCCTTCCAGTTTAAAACCATTGCCTCTTCTCCTGTCATTGCAGTACTTGGTAAAATGTCTTTCTCCATCTTTCTTCCAAGCCCCTGTTATATGTTCAAAGGCTTCAATAAGGTCTCCCCGGAGCCTTATCTCCTCCAGGCTGAACACGGCAGCTCTCCCAGCCTGTCCCCATGGCAGAGGTGCTCCAGCCCCACGGTCATTTCGGCCTGTCCCCATGGCAGAGGTGCTCCAGCCCCACGGTCATTTCAGCCTGTCCCCATGGCAGAGGTGCTCCAGCCCCATGGTCATTTCGGCCTGTCCCCATGGCAGAGGTGCTCCAGCCCCATGGTCATTTCAGCCTGTCCCCGTGGCAGAGGTGCTCCAGCCCCACGGTCATTTCAGCCTGTCCCCATGGCAGAGGTGCTCCAGCCCCATGGTCATTTCGGCCTGTCCCCATGGCAGAGGTGCTCCAGCCCCATGGTCATTTCGGCCTGTCCCCATGGCAGAGGTGCTCCAGCCCCATGGTCATTTCAGCCTGTCCCCGTGGCAGAGGTGCTCCAGCCCCACGGTCATTTCAGCCTGTCCCCATGGCAGAGGTGCTCCAGCCCCATGGTCATTTCAGCCTGTCCCCATGGCAGAGGTGCTCCAGCCCCATGGTCATTTCGGCCTGTCCCCATGGCAGAGGTGCTCCAGCCCCACGGTCATTTCAGCCTGTCCCCAAGGCAGAGGTGCTCCAGCCCCATGGTCATTTCGGCCTGTCCCCATGGCAGAGGTGCTCCAGCCCCACAGTCATTTCAGCCTGTCCCCATGGCAGAGGTGCTCCAGCCCCACGGTCATTTCGGCCTGTCCCCATGGCAGAGATGCTCCAGCCCCACAGTCATTTCCATGGCCCCTCTGGACCTGCTCTGACAGGTCCCCGTCTTTCTTGTACGGGGAACCCCAGAGCAGGATGCAGTATAATACTTGATGTGGGGTCTCACGAGAGCAGAGCAGAAGGGCAGAACCCCCTTGACCTGCTGGCCATTGTCAGTGACTTTGAACGTGGCCATCCATTCAATTCCTGATCCACCCACAGTCCATCGTCAAACCTGTGTCTCTCCAGTTCAGGGGCATGCGTGCTGTGAGGGCCCGTATCAAAGGCCTTACAGCAGCCTGTGTAGCTGATATCCGTAGCTCTTCTCTCGTCCCCTGATGCGGTTACTCCATCATAGCAGACCACCGGATGAGTCAGGCGTGATTTGCCTTTGGGGATACGTGCTGGTTGTCTCTGATGACCTCCCTGTCCTCCATGTGCTCCAGCATGTCTTCCAGGAGGATCTGCTCCATGATTTTAGCAGGCACGGAGGTGAGGCTCGCTGGTCGGTAGCTGCCAGGGTCCTGTTTAAAAATGGGCATGGTGTTTCCTTTTTTCTGGCTGCCCTGACCTTTGGAACGTGATGCAGAGCCGGCACTTAGCTGGCGCTTAGGCTGGCTGGTGGCCTGGCTGTAGAGGTCGGTGTCGCACACAGCGCACGGTGGCACACACAGCCTGGGGAACAGGAGTGACCAAGAGGGCTTGGAGCCGCCGCGGAAGGACCGCGGGCAGGCACCGGGTGTCTGTCCTTGGTTCAAGCCGAGCTCTGCCCCAGCCCCGCCTCGCTGGTCCGCGCCAGCTGCCGCGGGGGCTGCCGACTGCCAGTGGTGCAGGGACGGGGCTCAGGTTCTCGTGCCCCCGTCTGTGGGCAGAGAAGCCGACTGGTGTGACCCGGGAGACCAGCATCAGCCTTCCCAGTGGGGTCTGCAAAGGTTTGCCTTGTTTGTGAATCCCGGGAGCACACGAATTGCATGCCTTGGTGCTGGCGGTGACACCCCGGAGGGGATGCTGCGGTTCCTTGGTGTAAGGCTGGTCAGGACTCGCATTTCGGGTTCTTTGCAAGCTGGTAGAGAGAAAGCTTTGAAAATATGTTTGTATGAAAGATGTGGTCAGAGGGCCGAGCGCATAAAGGGCTGGGCCAGGCTCAGCGGGGTGGAACAGAGTCTGAACTGCCCGGGGTAGAACATGAAGTTAACTGCTCGGTGGAGAACCGGGGGAGCCGAGCGGCTCCACGCGAACTCCGGGCACAAGAGAGCGGCACGTTGCCGTGCCCGGGGGCCTGCGGCGCTGTGAACACCGCGCAAGGTGCTCTGCAGTTCTTGGGAGAGGCACGAAGATTGGCATCCAGAGAAAGAGTGTGAACCCGAACAGAGACCAACGAGAGCTCAGCACGCCAAGGTGTCTGTCGCACCAAAGCAAGTTCCTCTGCAGGGCAACAAAAGCCAGGGTAGAGGTCCGGAGCAAGGACTGTGGCCAAAGGCTGTGTCAGCGTCCTGAGGGGGGTGATCTGGTCAGAGGGAGCGAGACAGCTCCGTCTTACAGCACAGGGAGCAGAAACGGAGCTTTCTGTGTCACCTGCCTGCCTGGTCCTAGGCACAGCATTGCTGATGATCCTGGTAAATGATGGCTGATCCTAGTAAAAGCGTTCTTAGCTCTTGCAGTAACGTTTGTCTTGTGTTGAGGGTTGTTTGAGGCACATGCCAAGACTTCATGTTCAACAGCTGGGTGCTGAGAGCACTCAGGTGCACAAGAGACAAGGTGTTTGTCCTGCAGCAGGATGGGCTAGAGAAGGAGCTGGCAATACAAGGCACCGGTACAGAAGAGCCATTTCCATTAGCAAGTGTTATCCGGAGGCCCCTCAGCAGCAGGACTACAAGGGCTGTGTCCAGACCCCAGCACGGGAGGCTGCAGAGCAGGACGGTGCTGCTGCACGCTGTGCGCAGGCTGTCGGTGGTTGCAGAGCAGGACGATGCTGCTGCACGCTGTGCGCAGGCTGTCGGTGGTTGCAGAGCAGGACGATGCTGCTGCACGCTGTGCGCAGGCTGTCGGTGGTTGCAGAGCAGGACGATGCTGCTGCACGCTGTGCGCAGGCTGTTGGTGGTTGCAGAGCAGGACGATGCTGCTGCACGCTGTGCGCAGGCTGTCGGTGGTGGTGCTCTGCAGCCGCCTCCCAGCACAGCGCAGCTGTCGAGGGCAGGAAAGGCGCAAGGTACCAGATGCCTTGTGTGTGACTATGGTGCAGCAGAGCTGCGTGACACGGGTTTGGGGAAGGCACAGGCCAGTGGTCCAGGGCTGCCGCCGCACTCCCCTGCCACACGCCCGCGCTGCCTGCCAGGCAGATTACAGCCCGATCGGGTGGATGCACAGTGGGTTCCATGCACTCATCAAAGCCGCTGCTGAGGAAGCAGAGGGCTGAGCATGGGGTGCCCTTATCGGCACGCTCGGAGGCTGCCGCTGGCAGAGCCCAAGGCTTATCTGTGTCAGATGGGAAGATCTGACATTTCGGAGTCCCACAGCAGCTGCTCCTACACCATGAGCTCAGGGAACAGAGACAGCTGCACCTTCTGCTTCATCAAGAGCTGGAAAACACAAGACCTTGTCCTGCATTTGTCCACCTTATAGACCTGTTCTTGGACCACCAGCTTCGTACCAAATGTCCAGGAATGGCCATGAAGGGGACAGCATGGGTTCCAGCATATGGCACATGGCACAGAGATCGAGTCCTAGAAAATATCCAGTTTATTCTATGAGCAGTGAGTCCCTGAGCACTCAGGGCACCTCGGAAGAAGTGGTGTCACGATTCACTGAGAGGCATTTTGCTGGCACACAGAGTCACAGAATGGTTTGGGTTGGAAAGGACCTTTAAACGTTGTCTAGTCCAACCTAAGTGCCATGGGCAGGAACACCTTTCACTAGATCAGCTGGCTCAGAGCCCTGCACAGCCTGGCCTTGAACTCCTCCAGGGATGGGGCATCCACAGCTGCGTTTCCACGAATGCCAGAGCGAAAGCCTCTGCCAGAGCTGCCTAAGAAGTTCCCTGTCTGTGTCCTGGCCTCCCTGGAAACGGGGCTTGGGTGGACGCCGAAGGAGCTGGTGTGGCCGGGCACGGTCCCCTCTGCGCTGCCAGGAGCGCAGGGCATGCTGCCGGCCCCGTGGCAACTGCTAGCCCGGCTCTGCCCCGGCTGGCTCCAGCCCCTCCGCCTTCCTGTGCAGATCCCACGGTGCTGTGCAGTAAGTGGGAGCAGCCTCTGCTGTCACGTCCTTCCCTCCACAGGGCAGCAAAAGAGCAGGCTGCAGCCAGCCTCCCACCTCCCTGCCACCTGCACCGAGCCCTGGGCCGGTCAGTGACGGGAAGAGCGAGGGTGAAGCAGGGATGCTCGAAGGCGGAGGGGAGCTGAGCTGTCCCTCTCACGCTGGACCCTGCTGCCCCACCACTTGTCCCCACCAGGGCTTGCAGGATCTCAGCAGAGTGCACTTACCAGAAGTCTGGACATGGGGACGGCAGTTCCCGGCTCCAGACGCAGCACAGCTCATGCGCCAAGTGAGTGTCCAGAGATATCTCTGCCTCTGCATCCCCGCAGCGAGAGCTGTGCCTTGGGCATTGTGTGGCACCCGCACGTGAAGCCACAGCAGCCGCACCTGCTCAACGGGCAGAAAGCTGAGCCACCTGGATACCCCCTTGGCACCCCCGAGGGCCACCTGGTACTCTGGTCTTCTGTCCTTTCCACGGCCATCATCCGAGCTCCTTCCTCGTGGGGTGTACGTCGCTGCCCAGAGGACGAGTGCCTGTGGAGTCTCCGGCTCCTTCTCCAGCGCTGGTTTCCCAGCCCTGTGCTGGGGGCGCCCTGGCATGTCTGGGAACAAGCTCTGCCAGAGCTGGGCAGCTCCACCTGCTCCCGTCTTGCCCCCTTCCCCTGCCATCCCAGTCCCTGCGTGGTCTCCGCTCTCCCCGGCTGCCAGACTGGAGGGAGCAGATGGGCGCAGCCTCCGCCCGGCTCCGCGCTCCCGTCTGGGAGACACGGCTTCCTGCTGCTTCCCACTCGCCAGCATTTGCATTGCACTTGTTCCCTGACCTTTGGAGAATGCGAGGCGGTGAGCTCAGCTCCGCACACCGAGGCCCCGCGCTCCAGGGCACAGCGTTTGTCTGCAGTCCCTGCCCGGTGCCAGTCCCGGCTGGGGGCCGCCGGCCCCGCTGAGCCCGCTGCCCGCTCCCCGTGGGGGCCGTGGCCCCGCAGGGTGTGCACCATCCACCAGACCCCTGCAGAGCCCCCCGCGGGGGACTCCCATTTCACCCAGACAGGGCCTGCGTGGGTGCCGGTTCAGCAGCCCGGCCTGCCCGGTGTGCTGGCACGTGCGGTGACACACCGATGTACCTCTCCGGAGGCCGAGCTCTGCCAGGACTGCCATGGCCTGTGGTTGTTCAGGGCCGTGTCCATAAGCTTCTTGTCTCTGCCTGGACGCAAACATGCCTCCACTCCAACAGACTGCTCTGGGTCACCCCAAAGGGCAGAAGGAGGGATGGTTCCCCATTCCTTGGGCTCGCCATGGCTGGGAGGTGCTCACTTCCTTCGGCTGTGTGAGTGTTGTGGGTCAGCGTGTACAGACCTTGGCGCGGGGCTCCTCGTCGCCCGCACGACCCGTGCTGACTGCTGCAGGGATCCCCTAAGCTGAGGACACTTGGCGGTTCTCCCCTGAGTGACGTCTCTTCCCCCAGATCATGTCACGCGTGGTCGGTCTCAAGGGGAGCTGCCACACTGGGTGTGTCGGGTGCTGCTCGTGCCTGGGCTGTGACGCGAAGGGGCTCGGGAGTGGGCTGCCCCACCGCCGCTCAGGGTCGCCTGGGAAAGGGTCTCCCGGGAAAGGGTCTCCCCCGTGCCCTCCCTGGGGCTGCTGCCCAAAGGGCAGAGGTTCTGCCCACACCACCCCATGAGGTTCTTCCCTTGCCGTTTAACCGCTCCCTGTGCATGCAGCCAGGATCTGCTCGCCAGTCCTTCACCAAGACCTGATCATATGTCCTCCTGTCTAGGAGGGGTTCTCAGGGCTGTGAGCCCAGCACCCATCCCTCTCCCCTGGGTCTGGGGTCTGGTCCCATCCTGATCACCCAGGGCCTGTTTCCCTCCTGCGCAGCTGGGACCTGTTCCCGACACCACGGGGCTGCAGCCGTTATCACAGCACCAGCTCCGCGCGGCTGGTGTGAGCGCTGCGGCACTCAGAAAACACTCGGAGTCAGGGAACCGGGGGAATGTGTCAGCTTTACGGGAACAGCGCGTTCTTGGCTCTCCAGGCTCGTGAAGGAAATCCGGGATGTTTGCCTCCATGAGCTAAAAAATACCCAAAGAATTGCAATTAAACATCTTGTGATCAAAACCAGGCCAAAGGCACAGGCAGAGCCTGGACACTATTCCCAAGCCCCTGAGGTCACAACGCTGACTCACAAAGCAGGAGGACACCCCTGTGTGGCTGCAGCTCCCTTGGAGAGCAGAGGAGGGACGTGTAGGAGCTGCGGCCAGCGGACGGGCCGGGGGCACAACGGGGGGCAGCCACAGGGGGCACGGGGGCACGCCAGGGAGGGCAGTGGGGTGGGCGCGGGTGTCCCCTCTGGGTGCGGAGAGGCAGCTGGGCAGAGCAGGGTCCCTCCTTCCCGCCACAGCCATGCCAAGGGTGCTGCTGTGGAGCGATGCGCCGCGGTGCCCTGGGCCTGCGCTCACGACCTCGGTTGCTCCGGCCCTGCCTGAGCTCGTCCCACGCCTGGCCGGGGCAGACTGTGCCCCAGCAAGCGGCCCAGGCCAGGGCACCGTCTGCCTGTCTGTCCGCCCGGCACTGCTGCGGGCAGTGCTGCCGGCGCCCTGCTCTCGGCCGCGCAGCGGTGTTTCCTCCCGGCCCGTGGTGCTCCCACAGGAAGGGAGAATCTCTGCGCTGGCAAGGTGTTTCCTGGCTCCCCAGATAGGATGCGGAGGCACATCCTGACCCCCGCAGATGCACGCAGACCCCCGAGCTGTGTGTGCCACAAGCCCCTTTGATGCACAGCACCCCGTGGCCCCCCAGACACATGCACATGCAGCCACGTGTGTGCATGTGGGACCCTGTGGCCAGGCCCTGACCCGGGACGTCCATCCGTCGCGGCTGCTGCCTCGGCCTGCGTGCGGCAGGACGCAGGGCGCAGAGGAGGCGGTAGCCTGGTGGGGCCAGGGTGTCCCCTTCCTGGCAGGAAAGGGGCTGAGCTGGCGGCCGCGGGTTTCCTGTAGGTTCCAGCTCCGCAGGCGCCAGGAGCCGGAGCAGCCTGTGCGGGAGCACCCAGGCCTGTGCCAGGTAACAGCACCCCGAACAGTGTGGGGCTGGGGTCCCCTGCGCCCCGGCGGGGCTGTGCGGCTGGGACAGCCCTGGGAAGGGCGGCCCGGTACGGCCGTGGGAGCCGGGGCAGATCCGGTACCGCGCCCTGGGCCCGGCGGGTTGGGCCAGCCCCAGAGCTGTGCTGTGGGGGCAGTGGGGCTGGACGGGCAGCACAGGGCTGGGCTGCGGGGCTCGGCGGTGGGACAGTTCAGGCTGTGCCGTGGGGCAGGTCAGTGGGGCAGCACGGGGCCGTGAGCCGGGGCCGGGCCGGGACCCGACGGCGCGGAGCCCTGTCCTGCCCCAGGACGTCCCGCCGACACGGCCCAGCCTGGGGGCGCAGGGCCCGCCCGCGCGGCCGTGGGCTGCCCCACGCGGGGCTGCGGGGGCAGCGCCGCCCCTGCCGCGCCCGGAGCCCGCCGGCTCCTCTCGGGGCTGCCGCTGCGGGGGAAGGCAAAGCCGGGGCCGAGCGCGGCCCCGCGGGCCGGGGCGGGCGGAGGATGCCGGAGGGCAGCGGGGGGCGGAGGCGCCGGGGCGAGGCGCCGGGAGCAGCGGGGGCGCAGCGCGCTGAGGGGCGCCGGGCCGCGGAGAGCCCGGGGTGCCGGTGGTGGCTGCGGGGCGGCGACCCCGGGGGCAGCGGCCGGTGCGGGTGCCGGGGCCGGCGCCGGAGCAGCCGCCTCTGAAGTTTGCCTCCGCCCGCCCCTTCCCGCGCGCACCGGCTCCCCGTTGCCATGACAACTCCTTAAACTAACACCCGCTGCTGGCGGCGGGGGCCGAGTTCGCGGAGGATCCGCCGCGCGCGCCGCTCCCCGCCCCGGCCGCCCCCGCCCGCCGCCCCGCGCCGCTCCGCGCCGCTCCCGCTGCCGGCGGCCGCGCTGCCCCCGGCCGCGCTGCCCCCGGCCGCGCCGCGGATATGGTGGCTCGGGCCCCGCCGCCCGCCGCCCCGCAGGTAACGAGCGGCCCGGGGGCAGGGGGGCGGCGCGGGGCCGGGCGCCCGCGGCGGCGGGGTCAGCCCTGCGCGGGGAGCGGGCGGCTGCGCGGCCGCGGGGGTCGCGCCCCGGGCGCCCGCCGAGGGTCCGGGTGCGGGTCCGGAGCGCGGGTGCGCGTTGGGCTGGGGTCGGCGGCCGCCGCGCCGCGGGCGGGAGGCTCTGCCGGGGCAGGGGCGGCGGCAGCGGGCCCGGGGCGGGGAGCCGGGGCTGTGCTGCCGGGCGGGCGGGGGCCGTGGGGCGGGCGGTCCTGCAGTGGGACCGTGGGACGAGCAGGGGCTGCGGTTTGCGGTGGGCATAGGGCCGTGGTGTGCAGCCGGGTGCAGTAGCACTGAGAAATTTGGGCCATGGTTTGTGGTTGAGTTGGGGGCTGTGGGGAGTGGTTGGACGTGTGTTTTGGGGAATGGGGCTGTGGGTTGCGTTGGAATGTCTGCATGAGGTGGCTGTAGCTGTGGTTTGCAGTGAGATGTCTTGGGGGAGAGGGGACAAGGTTTGCACTGGGATGTTGGCCCCTCAGGACACGAGCTGTGTTTGGAGCTGGGGTGTCTGTGCTGGGGAGCGAGGGCTGGAATGTGCTTCTGGAGCATGTGGACTGGAGGCTTGTGGCTGTAGTGGGAGTCTATTTTCATTGAAATATAGACTAGTTTGGGTTGGAAGGGACCTTCAAAGGCCATCTAGTTCAACCTCCTGCTATGAGCAGGGACATCTTGAACTAGTTCAGGTTGCTCAGAGCCCCGTCCAGTCTGGCCTGGGGTGTCCCCAGGGAAGAGGGGATAAGGGTTGAGATTTGCAGTGAGCTGAATGTGCATGGGGATAGAAGTGGTTTGCAATGACACAGACGTGCTGGGAAGGGCCATAGGGAACAGGAGCCCTGCTTTCCAGTTGCGTGCAGGCAGGCACAGCATGCATCGGAGGATGGGGACCAGGACACCTGTGATACGGTCCAGAAACGTTTAGACAGGCAGGAGGACTTCTGCTGAAGTCATGGCATTGCTTTTGTAGTGTGCGCTGTTGCTTTTGTAACTTATCTGTTTGTGGTCCACTGTGCATAATTGGGTGCATCTGCCCTTGGCTTTGCACATACCTGTGCATGATGCTCACCGCACCATTTTGCTGCGTGCTCTGTTGTTTGTGTGCAAGCACAATTTGTGCAGTAAGTCATCTCCCCCCCAGGCTGTCGTGGATAATGAGCTGTTCTCTGGCCATCGGATGTGCTGTGTATGGGATTTGTGTGGTTGTGTTCTTGTGTCTAGGCCTCAGCGTGCGGTTTTGCCTGTCCCTGATATCTCGGGGAACTAGTGGAGGAGTGAGCCTGCCACCCTCCTGCTCGTCCAAACCTGGGTCGAGGGAGCAGGAAGCTCCCGAGCTGGGTTTGGCTGCACAGGTACCGGTACCCACGAGTGCCCGTGATGCTTGTGTAGATCCGGATGCTAGCATGAAGGGAGAAATGGATTTAAGTAAACAGGATTCAAACAGGAACCATGCCTACTGTTTCTTGCCTTGATGGCTATGGACAGGGAGCCTCAAAGCCTTCAGTGATGTAAGGGTTACGCGTGTCAGGCACCTGTAAGAAACACAGTCAAACACGAGGCTAGCTTTGCAAGGGTGCCTATAGCACGGCGCGGTGGGAAATGTCTTGCTGTATTGGCATACAAGGCGTTCTTTAGCTGTTGCGTGTTTGTGCTGGAGCCTTGGGCTGTGCGGGGAGGAGCCGAGGACGTGGGCACCGGCCTCTGCCCGGCGCTGCTCTGCCGGTCTGGCCCTCCTGAGGGTGCCCTGGCCCGGGTCTCTTGGAGTGTCTGCTGGGCTGGCCAAGCCGCTCTGGTGCAGCCCTCGCGGTGTGGATGTTGCACCAGACCCTGTGCACCGCGGGGCTGTGCGGGTGCAGTGTGCGCGGTGTGGTTCGCCTGGCGCGGTGTGCGCTGCGGGGCTGTGCGGGTGTGGTGTGTGCGGCACGGTGTGTGCAGTGCAGGCGCAGTGTGCATGGCATGGTGTGCACGGTGCAGGCGCGGTGTGTGCGGCACGGTGTGTGCGGTGCAGGTGCAGTGTGCATGGCATGGTGTTCGCGGTGCAGGCACGGTGTGTGCGGCATGGTGCGCATGGCGCAGGCGCGGTGTGTGCGGCGTGGCGTGTGCGGCACGGTGTGCGCATCGCTGCCGTGCGGGCGGTGGGGCTGGGGCTCGCTTGCCGGGGCACAGAGTGGGGCAGGGGTGGCTCCTACCTGGGGCACGATGAGGTCTTTTCCCCCCAGAACTTTGTAAGTGTCACTGAAAACTTCTGTGGTTGTTCTGTGTCAATGGCAACAGGCGGGTCATGGAGACAACACCTAGCTCATTTCCATAGTTTCTTTTTATGCTCACACTTAAATGCATACAAACTTCTTGTGCATGTTGCGCCTGCACAGCAGCCTTCTGTGGAGACTGCTGATTATGCCAAACTTGCGAGGTATGTGGCAAGAGGTGCAGAGGGCAAGAAAGGACACAAAGGAGAGTATTACAAGGTCTTTTTTCAGATAATAACAGGTTTTTTTTTTCTGTTGTACAGCATGTAACATCTAAATATTCATATAACACCTAAGTATTCTTAATATTGTTAGTATTATGATATGAATAATGCCTTCTGTACTGTTTGTGTTTTGTACTTCATTGTTCACTCAAACCACGGTAGCGTTCTGGGGGTGCACGCAGACACGCAGGCCGCTCACTACGGACTGTTCTGTGGAGGTTTCCACCAGCTAAGAATGATTTCTGCTGCCTCTGCACAGGAGTGTGCAAACGCATCTGCCAATGGTGGAGCACGTGGTGCGAGTGGCGAGGAGCGGAGCGCGGGGCTGCGGGGCGGGGAGGGGGCCGGGGTGTCGGGGTGGGCCCCCCATGCGTCCCGCAGGCGTGTGGAGCTGGGGCATCCACGGTGGGGGCACCGCGGGTCGGGGCAATGGCAGCTGGTCCTGGCCGTGGCGCAGCACAGGGTGCGTGGCTGCGCTGGGGTTGTGCAGAGCTGGGCCGGGGCTGCCCACAGCGCTTGGGGCAGAGCTGAGTTCCCCCGGGAGAGCCAGGGCAGGGACACGCACGTGGGGGGACAGGGGGCAGAGCTGCGCCTGGCAGCTGCCTGCGGGACCGGGGGCTCCAGGCGTGGCGTGCCAGGGCTGGCGTGCCAGGGCTGGCGTGCCAGGGCTGGGCCGCCGCTGGGAGGTTGTGTTGGAAGCATCAGCGCCCAGCAGCGCCCCCGGCTCCTGCCCTGCTCTCCCTTTGGGCAGGAGACAGGAGGGGCTGCGAGGGGAGCTGGAGAAGAGTAGAGCCATGGAGCAGGGAAAGGGTGTCCCTCCAGGGGACCAGGGGCACCAGCTGAGCCCTGCTCTGCCCCGGCATCCTCTGCCTGCTCCAGCATCCTCTGCCTGCCCCTTTGCCAGCCCTGGAGTGGGGTCTGGGGTCCGGCTGTGCCGCAGGAGCCGCGGGGGCTCGGCAGCCCGCGGGGCTGGCAGTGCTGGGGGGCGGGAATCCCCTCTGCCATGGCAGACCTGGAGCTGGGGGAGGCCGCGCAGCTAAAATGGGTACAAAGAGTAAATTGCCATCCCACACCTAAATGCAGCTGAGCTGCTGTAACTGTGACAACAGGCAAAAGCTCTGGTTCATGAGTGCCTTGGCTCCTGTTGGCAGTGTGGGAAGGGGAGGCAGCGCTGCTTTGTGCAGGTCTCTCACGGATCAGCACAGACTTTGGGGATGGGGTATCTGCGCCACCGCCAGCGGTCACGCCGCCCGTCTCCTCACGGGGAGCAGAACGATGGGCTCTTTCGTCATTAAGGGGAGCAGAATGATGGGCTCTTTCGTAACCCGAGAAGCAGGTCGAGCAGGAGACTCTTCTATCATTAAATATTGAAAGGTCTCCGGCAGCAGTACATTCTCCCCTCGCTGCCAGCAGCTCTGTGAGTTTGTTCTGGGTGTTGAGTGGACTCAGCTGACTCTGCTGGGAACGGGGCTGGGGATGGTGCAGGGGACCGTCCGTGCCAGCCTCTCAGCTGGGCCCGGGGCGTGCGCCCCACAGCCACGCGCCCCACAGCCACGCGCCCCACAGCAGCCCCTGCAGCCTGGCCCTGCCGGAGCCCCCCCGCGGCTGTGCTCCAGCCCAGGCCCTGCTCCAAGGGGCTGCTCGTTTGCGAGGAGCCGGTTCTTTGTGTTGCTCTTTCATGCCAGGGTGGATGACTCTGCAGGCTCCAGAACTGCAGAGACTTCGCTGGGCAGGGCTGGTTTGGTAGTTGGCTGGGTTTGTTTGCACTGAGGGACCCAAGGGCGCAGTTTGGTTCTGGGCTGCACGTGTCCCCGGGACAGAACCGATGGGTTTTGGGCTGTCCCCCAGCTCCCCTCGGCCGCTCCCGTTGGGGACTGCGGGGCTCCCTCCTCCGGGACAGGCTGCCATTCCTGGCTTATTTAAGGAGTGGTTTAGACTTCCAGGTCTGGATTCTTCTGCTTTTTATAGACATCCCCAGGGGAGTGCGAAGAATGGCAGGAAACGCAGCAGCCCCGCAAGTGCTCAGCCTGGACGCTATTGTTCCGCGCCGGCGGAAGCCGCCACAGGCAGGGCTGCCCAGGGGACCGGCCCCTGTCCGGAGGAGTCTCAGCCCTGTCCTTGCACCATGATGTAATGTTTCCTGGCCTTGGTAGGAAGGGACTACAGCTCCCAGAGTGCGCGGGGGTGCAGGAGATTGCGTGCCAGGGGCTGCAGGCTGTACCCTGTCCTCTGTGTCTCCTGCTCCTCCGCAGGGTCGCAGATCCTGGAGCTGTGACAAGAGCCCCTTGGGAAGTGATGGCCACAGCTGAGCTCATCCTGACAGCCCGAGTCTCACAGACCCCTGGGGCAACGCGGAGCAGCTGTGCCGACCACTCTGTGCCAGGCAGTGCCGGGCCAGGGTGGGAATTTGGCTGCAGTGTGGCCAGACCGGTGGCCGAGCTTCGTCTGGTGCAGAGATGTGCCGCTCGGGCTTGCACGGCCATGCTCGCCTTGGCCCAGGTTGGTGGCTGCTTGTTGCCGGGAAGGCTTTGCCTGCATTTCTTGCCTGGAGCAGCTGGAACGGATTCGTTGGGGACGCTTGTGAGAGGGACCAAGTGGCATCGTCCCTTTGTGGGATCAGGAGACAGAGATAGGCACGTCCCCCTGTATGAACCCCGATCGCAGGCATTTGCTTGTGCCCCATCTGTCGTATCACAACCCCACGGATGTCTCAGTGCAAGAGGCGTTCCCACAGCCCTCTGGAGACAGGAGCCTCCAGATGCTTCCCAGCTCCCAGTTCTGTCTTGGGGACAGTTTTACTTCCACTGACTTGTCATTTCCAATCATGTCGTGTTTGTTAGACTGCTGGGGACCAGCTGCTGCGGTTCCTGCGCGGCTGCAGCCCTTGCGTCTTATCCTGGAACGGGAGGAAGCTGAACGGGAAGCAGGGAATCTGGACAATCCTGATAAAAGAGTCAGTCCCGGGCGAGTGAAAGGCAGACCTGCCGTTCCCGAGCAAGAGGAGGAGCAGCCTCCCTGGAGCCGTCCCTGCTCGTCCGAACGAGGCCCCTCTGGCTCCGCAGGATCCTCAGGGATGTGAGGGCTGGATCCTGGCAGTGTGCAAGCTGCAGTCTAAATACATCACACATCATCTGCATAATTTATTCTTCTATGAAGAGTTTAATTTATCAGGTCCAATAATAAACTCATAAATCTTCTTTGCCTGTTATCAGCGTTGGGAGAAGATGCTTATATTAAAAGCATTTAATTTATCTCCTGAGCTGCTTCCCGTGCACATCAGTGCCTTTGACATGACGGGATGTGTATTCCCATGGTCAGTGTTCCACCAGGCCCTGGTGACCTGAGGACAGGAGAGATGGTGCTGGAGAAGTCCAGCTCAGGAGGAGCCCAGAGGGGGTCGTGCTGGCCTGGATCTGCTCTGGAGGTCAGGCTGGGATGGACGTGGAGGGAAGGCCATGCTGCTGGAGACGAGCACGGCGGCTGCCCCTGCTGGGAGTGCTCTGCAGTCCAGAGCCACCCCCTGGGGTCCTCTCACTGTCCCGGGTCACCTCCGGCTCTGCCTCTGGAGCTGGGACCAGCTGGGGACCAGCTGCCCATGCTGAGAGGGATCCAGGAGCTGGGACCAGCTGCCTGTGCTGAGAGGGATCCAGGAGCTGGGACCACTGCCCGTGCTGAGAGGGATCCAGGAGCTGGGACCACTGCCTGTGCTGAGGGGGATCCAGGAGCTGGGACCACTGCCCGTGCTGAGAGGGATCCAGGAGCTGGGACCAGCTGCCCACACCGAGGGGGATCCAGGAGCTGGGACCACTGCCCGTGCTGAGAGGGATCCAGGAGCTGGGACCACTGCCCGTGCTGAGGGGGATCCAGGAGCTGGGACCAGCTGCCCACACCGAGGGGGATCCAGGAGCTGGGACCACTGCCCATGCTGAGAGGGATCCAGGAGCTGGGACCACTGCCCATGCTGAGAGGGATCCAGGAGCTGGGACCACTGCCCATGCTGAGGGGGATCCAGGAGCTGGGACCACTGCCCATGCTGAGGGGGATCCAGGAGCTGGGACCACTGCCCGTGCTGAGGGGGATCCAGGTTCTGGCACCGACTGCCCGCACCGCGGGGGTCCCGCTGGCCACAGCCGCGGCAGTGGTCCTGACCTGCGGGAGGGGCTGCACGGCCCCACCAGATGCTGTCGCTGGTCACCTCGATTAGGATCCTCACCCACAGAAACCTCAAGGTCCGGCAGGGACCTCGCACCGTTCTGGGCCCCAGGGGCTTCCTGTGGCAGCGAGACTCACCATCTAGTTTCAGGCGATGTGGAGAAGTATTTCCTTTTCTTAGTGTGAGATCCCACAACATTTTCCGCTGCCCTCACACTGTGAGATGAAAAGAACAGAAGCGTTGTCTCCTCTCTGCAAACTGTTCAGGATGTTACAGCCTTTTATCTGTGTCCCTTCTTATTTGCCTCCTTCTAAGGCAGCAATCTCTGCTCTTTCCTTCCTCTTTTTATGACGGTTTTTCTCGCCCTTTGGTCATTCATTCCTGCCGTTTCCAAGTCCCCTTTGTTTTGCACTTTCCTGGGGAGCCCTGGTGCCAGCTCCTGCAGCCGCTGCACGTGTGGGGCTGTGCAGACACCTCGTCCCCATGCGCTCTCTTGCCCGTTTTGCTCCCAGTGCTGCCTGTGCAGCCCCAGCCCTCGCGCACCCGTGAGGATGGTGGGGAAGCGGAGATGGTGGGGAAGTGCAGCCGGTGCTCGGCTGGGTCGGGACGAGGTGCCGCTGGGGCTCAGTGCTCGATGGCCGGCGCTGTGCCGCGGCTGTGCCAGCACCGTCACGGCCTGGGGCTCGGTGTGTGTCTGGGGCAGGCTCCCGTGCTCCACGTGTCTGCCATGTGCGTGGTTTGGTTCGCTGCCTGTCTGATGTCCATGCAGAGGCCCAGAGGGTGTGCAGCTGGGCCACCAGGCATGTTGGGGTGATTGGGTCGTGCCACCTTTGGTGACATGTGGCTGTAACCTTGCTGTGTAACTCCCGCCTGAACCCACCGTGTCCGTGGGCTGGGGCTGCCTGGGGTGGGTGAGCTGGAGCTGCCAGAGATGCCTTTGGCGGACAGGGGGTTCCTGCTGCACACCACACAGCCCACCCCTCATCCCAGCCACCCGGCCGTGGCGGATGAGTCTCCTGGCGCCACCGACAGCGATGGGCTGGTCCGGGCCCCGGCCTGGCTTCAGACCGCGGTCTCTGCTGCACCGAGGGATTTCGGCCGGTGCGTGGTGCGAGGGAGGTCGTGCAGGTGTCCCAGCCTGCGCCAGGGGTGTTACCCTCCGCCATAAGCGCTGTGAGGCTGCTGGTCAAGGTTTGATGTCCCTGCAGGCGCAGCGTGCCCTGCGCCACCGCCTGCCTTGCTCTCAGTCTTGGCATTCCCAGTGCTGAGGGACCCGCGAGAGACAGTTTGCCACGGTCCCTCTGTGTCCAAGCAGGACACACACATGGCCTGTGCTGCTTTGTTTAGGTCCTACGTAAACAGCTGTGGTAGGTTTCCTCTGTTCTCATGGCACAGGTGTCTGGTGAGCTTTTCTCCAGGGAGGCGTCAATGGGCAGCCGTGTCCGGTGCTGCGGCCCCGCTGGGGCCTCGGCAGCATCGTTTTACAGAGAAGCACACAATAGCCGCAAAGTTTTGCAGGTGTATTGCAGTGTCTGTGATCCCCGTGCTAGCAGAGGCTGGACTACGTCTTACAGAATGTTTACAGCCCGGTGGCAGCGCCGCTGCCCGCGTGGCACGCTGCGGGCTCTGCAAGGCGGGATCGTCGCCGCGGCCCCTTCCCCGCAGCACCCTGCACTTGCTGACACCAGCTGCCGCACAACAGGCGTGCGCCAAGAAATCCCAAGTCATACATTTTTAATTTTCTACAACAGAGCAGCCATTTCAGCCACTCACCCAGAAAGAATCTTTAATGAGAAGCGGGGAGAGCGAGCATGCACATTTCCAGCACACAGGAGAGCAGAGGCATTACGGATGCACTCTTCTCTTTTCCTGGCTGCCTGTAGCTGTTCCTGAATTTTGCCTGGGACACTTGCTGTGTGGTGTTCTGGAGGTGGGCTCGGCTGGGCCCTGGTCCCCAGTTGCTCCTCCCAGACAAGAGAATCGACCCTATGGAAAACCTGACCCTTAGAACTGCCGGTGATTCGGCTTGAGCCCGCCGGTGCCTATGGCTCTGCCTGGGGTGGCTGCCCCAGTGTGGGTGAGGTTCTCGAGGGTCCCTGCTGCCCCAGGGTGGGTGACGTTCTCGAGGGTCCCTGCTGCCCCAGCGTGGGAGAGGTTCTCGAGGGTCCCTGCTGCCCCAGCGTGGGAGAGGTTCTCGAGGGTCCCTGCTGCCCCAGCGTGGGTGAGGTTCTCGAGGGTCCCTGCTGCCCCAGCGTGGGTGAGGTTCTCGAGGGTCCCTGCTGTCCCAGGGTGGCTGTGTCCGCTGTCCCTCTGGCTCGAGCCCAGGCTGCCGGGAAGCTGCGTTGCCCTTGTCCAGGGTCTCATGGAGCCGTGCTCTAGGCCAGCGGGGGCTACCAGGCCTCCAGCCGGGCTGGGCAAGGGGCAGAGCCCCTGTGGCTCTGCTCGGGGCAGCAGACGTGCCCCTCCTGGGGTGAGGGGCCTTGCTTGGGCAGGAGGGCTCGGGGCTGCTGCTCGCGCAGGTGGTGGTGCAGGCTGGAGGTGGCCTTGCCCCTCTCCTGGTGTCCCGTGGGAAGTTTGCTCTGGGATGCTCTGGTTCCCGGCCCCGCGGGTCCCGCACCCCGCTGTGCTGCGGCTGACTCCGCCGTCCAGACTGGCGCAGCGTGCCCGGTGCCGTGCGTGCGCTGGCTGACTGTCCTCGCTCTCTGTTGTCCGCAGGTTGATGAAGAGGGAGTGCTGTGACCCCGAGCCCGTGACAGTCATTTCAGGTAAGCACTGCTCTGCCCTTCCCACTCTGCCATCAGAACCGCCCTGGGCCTCCAACGGGAGGTGGTGAGGAGGGGGCTGAGGCTGGTGTGAGCCCTGCAGCCTTGCTCTGGGGGAAAACGGCCTGTTGGGCAGTGGGGACGGGGACCTGGCTGTGCTCAGGGGCAGCCGTGGGGAGAGCTGAGGGCAGAAATGGGGCCTGCGAGGGCTGGCAAAGGGTGGCAGGGCTGGGGCTGCAGGGACACGCTTGGGCAGGCTGCAGTCAGGGGCAGGTCATCGCCACGTGGCGTGCTCTGGGAGGAAAGGTCCCACCGAGAATGGCTGACCACGTCTGCCCGGGCCCATCCAGGGGGACCCAGGCTGTCCCCTCTGATGGGTTCCCCCAGGCCCATCCAGGGGGACCCAGGATGTCCCCTCTGATGGGTTCCCCCGGGCCCATCCAGGGGGACCCAGGGTGTCCCCTCTGATGGGTTCCCCCAGGCCCATCCAGGGGGATCCAGGGTGTCCCCTCTGATGGATTCCCCCGGGCCCATCTGGAGCTGCATCTGGAGAAGCATCTGGAGCTGTAAGACACAGCTGAGGAAAGGCAGGAGATGTCCTGTGGGAGTGGGAGATGGCAAATGTCTGCCCGTGTTCTGGGGCTGGTCTGACCGCTGCCTATCTTATGTTCTCGGCTTGGTGGTGGGCCCGGTCTCCTGCGCCGAGTCGTGCCCTGTCCCAGCCTCTGCCCGCTCCTCCAGCAGCCTCCTCCTCCCTCTCCACAGGGGTTCTTGGTGCCCAGCAAGGACCCCATTCCCTACCTGGCACAGTACCGGCTGGCTCCTGCCAACGGAGGGTCTGGCTAACGCTGTGTGTGCACACCCGGAGTGTGTTCCTGAGGGTGTGCACACCCCGAGTGTGTTCCTGAGGGTGTGCACACCCCGAGTGTGTTCCTGAGGGTCTGTTCCCACCTACTGCTCGCCCTGCACCGGTGCAACTAGTGCTGGGCCTTGCGGGGGAGCAGGACTCCAGCTTCTGCCCCGTCCCCAGGCTGTGACCTGCCAGCCCCAGTCACTGCGGACGTTTGCCATGGCCCCCCGGGCAAGGGATGAGCTGAGAAGCGAGGGACCCCCGTGTACCCACGCGCTGTGTGGACACCTCTGTGGGGCTGGGGCTCAGCAAGTCCCAGCCTCACCCAGCCCTCCTCCCTGTGCACTAGGCAGGCTGAGCTGTCGTGCAGCGAACAGCGTATGTCGGGCTTCAGGGCGAAGGCTTGGAAACCAAAGGATGGAACAAAGGAAACATGAAATGCTAATGCACAAGAATAGTGGGTGCTTTTTTTGGTGTCAGCAGGCTGTTTTCAGAGCCTGCAGCTTCATTCCAGGACCCCTGAAGTGTGTTGCCACTTCATCTTGTAAATCCTCTGGATAATTCAGGCTGCCCGTGCAGGGCTGGCTGTGCCGCGTGGGCCGAGCAGCGTGGGCTGTGCCGCGTGTTTCCGTGCAGGGCTGGCTGCGCTGCGTGGGCTGCGCTGCGTGGGCTGCGCTGCATATTTCCGCGCAGAGGAGTCGCTGTGCTGTGCCGCGCTGTGCCATACTGCGCCGTGCTGTGCCATACTGCACCGCGCTGTGCCGCGCTGTGCCATGCCATGCCGTGCTGTGCCGCGCCGTGCCGCGCTGTGCCAGGTGGTTCGGGGCTGGGGAGCTGCTGCACTGTGAGGGGTCTCTCCCGCAGGGCTGTGCCAGTCTGAGCACCGGCTGCCAGGGCAGGGCAGGTGCAGTCTTGGAATACGTGCGGTGGGGATGCATGGTGTTTGTACCGAGATGTGGGAATTCATCCAGGCTATTCTGCTAGCTTGTGTGTTCAATTAAGTCAGTCCTGCCTGGTCCCGGAGTACATGCATGGCTCGCAGGGCCTGAATCTGAGTGTGGTGGCAGCATCATTTCTGCGCGCTTGCAGCAGGTCACTGCACAGCAGACGGTGCTCTGACCTGGTCCTCGTTTGCAGCAGAGCAGCAGATCCCGGGGCAGCGGGCCCCATGGAGCTGGGCTGGGCGAAGGCGGTCCCTGTGCAGGACATGGTTCCCATCCCCGAAGGGGAAGGACCGGCCCTCGCTGCTGCAGCAGGAGCCCCGGTCCGTGGGACGTGGGGAGCTGTGGCGGGGTCGGAGCCTGGCGCCGTCCTGCCCGCTCTGTCCGGCCACGGCCGCCCGGCTGGCTCTGCCTGGCGCCTCCCCGTGTGCTGCCGGTGCAGCAGCTCTGCCCTGCGCCGGACGGGCTGGTGGTGCGGCCGGGCAGGGGGCAGGGGAGGGTGCCAGAGGCGATTAGCGTCTCAGTCCCAGACAAACAGATGGAGGCAGCATTATCCTATTACCCAGGGGCTAAGCGGGAGAGGCTGAATGATGTGTTCAGCTGGCTGATCAGTGGGTGCCCTGGGCCCCAGCAGCAGCAGGATGTTTTTCTGGGGTGGCAGCTCTGGATAGTGTCTGCGCCCAGACAGGACCAAGTGCCTGGGAACAGGTCAGATATACGCTGCTAAACGTGGGGTCAGCACTGCCGGTCCCGCACCAAGAGCTCTGCTGCTGCAGCCTGGGGCTTTGGCAGGGAGGCCAGGGCGCCTGCGAGGCCGGGGTGCGCAGGGGCTGTGTCGGGGTGTGCAGGGGCTGTGCTGGGTGTGCAGGGGCTGTGCTGGGGTGTGCAGGGGCTGTGTCGGGGTGTGCAGGGGCTGTGCTGGGGTGTGCAGGGGCTGTGTCGGGGTGCGCAGGGGCTGTGTTGGGTGCGCAGGGGCTGTGCTGGGTGTGCAGGGGCTGTGCTGGGTGTGCAGGGGCTGTGTCGGGGTGTGCATGGGCTGTGCTGGGTGTGCTGGGGCTGTGTCGGGGTGTGCAGGGGCTGTGCTGGGTGCGCAGGGGCTGTGCTGGGTGTGCAGGGGCTGTGCTGGGTGCGCAGGGGCTGTGCTGGGTGTGCAGAGGCTGTGCTGGGTGTGCAGGGGCTGTGCTGGGTGTGCAGGGGCTGTGTCGGGGTGTGCAGGGGCTGTGCTGGGTGTGCAGAGGCTGTGTCGGAGTGTGCAGGGGCTGTGCTGGGTGTGCAGGGGCTGTGTCGGGGTGCGCAGGGGCTGTATCGGGGTGTGCAGGGGCTGTGTCAGGGTGTGCTGGGGCTGTGCTGGGTGTGCAGAGGCTGTATCGGGGTTTGCAGGGGCTGTATCGGGGTGCGCAGGGGCTGTGCTGGGTGCGCAGGGGCTGTGCTGGGTGTGCAGGGGCTGTGCTGGGTGTGCAGGGGCTGTGTCGGGGTGCGCAGGGGCTGTGCTGGGTGCGCAGGGGCTGTGTCGGGGTGCGCAGGGGCTGTGCTGGGTGTGCAGGGGCTGTGCTGGGTGCGCAGGGGCTGTGCTGGGTGTGCAGGGGCTGTGCTGGGTGCGCAGGGGCTGTGCTGGGTGTGCAGGGGCTGTGCTGGGTGTGCAGGGGCTGTGCTGGGTGCGCAGGGGCTGTGTCGGGGTGCGCAGGGGCTGTGTCGGGGTCGGCAGGGGCTGTGCTGGGTGTGCAGGGGCTGTGCTGGGTGCGCAGGGGCTGTGTCGGGGTGCGCAGGGGCTGTGCTGGGTGCGCAGGGGCTGTGCTGGGGTGTGCAGGGGCTGTGTCGGGGTGTGCAGGGGCTGTGTCGGGGTGCGCAGGGGCTGTGCTGGGTGCGCAGGGGCTGTGTCGGGGTGTGCAGGGGCTGTGCTGGGTGTGCAGAGGCTGTGCTGGGTGTGCAGGGGCTGTGCTGGGTGTGCAGAGGCTGTGCTGGGTGTGCAGGGGCTGTGCTGGGTGCGCAGGGGCTGTGCTGGGTGTGCAGGGGCTGTGCTGGGTGTGCAGGGGCTGTGTCGGGGTGTGCAGGGGCTGTGCTGGGTGTGAAGAGGCTGTGTTGGGTGTGCAGGGGCTGTGCTGGGTGCGCAGGGGCTGTGCTGGGTGCGCAGGGGCTGTGCTGGGTGCGCAGGGGCTGTGTCGGGGTGTGCAGGGGCTGTGCTGGGTGTGCAGAGGCTGTGTTGGGTGTGCAGGGGCTGTGTCGGGGTGCGCAGGGGCTGTGCTGGGTGTGCAGAGGCTGTGTTGGGTGTGCAGGGGCTGTGTCGGGGTGCGCAGGGGCTGTGCTGGGTGCGCAGGGGCTGTGCTGGGTGTGCAGGGGCTGTGCTGGGTGTGCAGGGGCTGTGTCGGGGTGTGCAGGGGCTGTGCTGGGGTGTGCAGGGGCTGTGTCGGGGTGTGCAGGGGCTGTGTCGGGGTGCGCAGGGGCTGTGCTGGGTGCGCAGGGGCTGTGTCGGGGTGTGCAGGGGCTGTGCTGGGTGTGCAGGGGCTGTGCTGGGTGTGCAGAGGCTGTGTTGGGTGTGCAGGGGCTGTGTCGGGGTGCGCAGGGGCTGTGTCGGGGTGTGCAGGGGCTGTGCTGGGTGCGCAGGGGCTGTGCTGGGTGTGCAGGGGCTGTGCTGGGTGCGCAGGGGCTGTGTTGGGGTGCGCAGGGGCTGTGTCGGGGTGCGCAGGGGCTGTGCTGGGTGTGCAGGGGCTGTGCTGGGGTGTGCAGGGGCTGTGTCGGGGTGTGCAGGGGCTGTGCTGGGTGCGCAGGGGCTGTGCTGGGGTGCGCAGGGGCTGTGTCGGGGTGTGCAGGGGCTGTGTCGGGGTGTGCAGGGGCTGTGTCGGGGTGCGCAGGGGCTGTGTCGGGGTGTGCAGGGGCTGTGCTGGGTGCGCAGGGGCTGTGTCGGGGTGTGCAGGGGCTGTGTCGGGGTGTGCAGGGGCTGTGTCGGGGTGCGCAGGGGCTGTGCTGGGGTGCGCAGGGGCTGTGCTGGGGTGTGCAGGGGCTGTGCTGGGGTGTGCAGGGGCTGTGCTGGGGTGTGCAGGGGCTGTGCTGGGTGCGCAGGGGCTGTGTCGGGGTGCGCAGGGGCTGTGCTGGGGTGTGCAGGGGCTGTGCTGGGTGCGCAGGGGCTGTGTCGGGGTGTGCAGGGGCTGTGTCGGGGTGTGCAGGGGCTGTGTCGGGGTGCGCAGGGGCTGTGCTGGGTGTGCAGGGGCTGTGCTGGGTGCGCAGGGGCTGTGTCGGGGTGTGCAGGGGCTGTGTTGGGGTGTGCAGGGGCTGTGCTGGGTGTGCATGGGCTGTGTCGGGGTGTGCAGGGGCTGTGCTGGGTGCGCAGGGGCTGTGCTGGGGTGTGCAGGGGCTGTGCTGGGTGTGCAGGGGCTGTGCTGGGTGCGCAGGGGCTGTGTCGGGGTGTGCAGGGGCTGTATCGGGGTGTGCAGAGGCTGTGCTGGGTGTGCAGGGGCTGTGTTGGGGTGTGCAGGGGCTGTGCTGGGTGTGCAGGGGCTGTGCTGGGTGCGCAGGGGCTGTGTCGGGGTGTGCAGGGGCTGTGTCGGGGTGTGCAGGGGCTGTGCTGGGTGTGCATGGGCTGTGTCGGGGTGTGCAGGGGCTGTGCTGGGTGCGCAGGGGCTGTGCTGGGTGCGCAGGGGCTGTGCTGGGTGCGCAGGGGCTGTGCTGGGTGCGCAGGGGCTGTGTCGGGGTGCGCAGGGGCTGTATCGGGGTGTGCAGAGGCTGTGCTGGGTGCGCAGGGGCTGTGTCGGGGTGTGCAGGGGCTGTGCTGGGGTGTGCAGGGGCTGTGCTGGGTGCGCAGGGGCTGTGTCGGGGTGCGCAGGGGCTGTGTCGGGGTGCGCAGGGGCTGTGCTGGGTGTGCAGGGGCTGTGCTGGGTGTGCAGGGGCTGTATCGGGGTGTGCTGGGGCTGTATCGGGGTGTGCTGGGGCTGTGTTGGGTGTGCAGGGGCTGTATCGGGGTGTGCTGGGGCTGTGTTGGGTGTGCAGGGGCTGTGTCGGGGTGTGCAGGGGCTGTGCTGGGTGTGCAGAGGCTGTATCGGGGTGTGCAGAGGCTGTGCTGGGTGTGCAGGGGCTGTGTCGGGGTGTGCAGGGGCTGTGCTGGGTGTGCAGGGGCTGTGTCGGGGTGTGCAGGGGCTGTGTCGGGGTGCGCAGGGGCTGTGTCGGGGTGCGCAGGGGCTGTGTTGGGGTGCGCAGGGGCTGTGTTGGGTGTGCAGGGGCTGTGTCGGGGTGCGCAGGGGCTGTCCTGGGGTGCGCAGTGGCTGTGCTGGTTGCGCAGGGGCTGTGTCGTGGTGTGCAGGGGCTGTGTCGGGGTGTGCAGGGGCTGTGTCGGGGTGTGCAGGGGCTGTGATGGGGCAGGGCCCTGGCTGAGCGAGGTGAGGTGAGGGTGTGTGTGGGGTCCTGAAGCTCTGGCTCCACATGAGGAGCTGAAGGGGGTTCAGTGACTGGTGGGACGGGAGGAGGTGGCAGCCCGGACAGCGCACACCTCTGGACAGAGCTGTCTGTGGCCAGCCTGGTCCCTGAGGCTCTGGAAGGGTTTGGCTCCCTGCTCTGGTCGCGGTGGTGATTTCCAACTGCTCTCGTGGTCCTGTGGCTCCGGGTCTGTCCCTGCCCCCTGGTCCCTGCGGCAGCGCTGATGGGGCAGGCAGCAGGACGGGAGGACTCCGACCGGGGTGCACAGGGCCTCGCACGTGCTCCGCGCGAGCGTGTAGCTGTAGTTACCAAGGTGACCGTGTTAAGTGGTGTTCCTATGGCTACACACCGCTCCTGCTCAGAGTTACTGCGGGGGGAGCGTGCGGACCCCCAGGACCCCGGTGCCTCCCGGTGAGGCTGTTCCCATTGCGGCCGGCCCCTGGCTCTGCTCCGAGACCCCTTTCCGGGGCAGGAGAGGCTGCGTGGGCAGCTCTTGGTGCTGGGCTGCCCCACGGGCGGTCTGGTAGGGCTGAGTTACAGAGGTTGCACTCCAGCCCCTCATTCCTGCTCTTGTGTGATTGTTCATCGCCAATTGTGCTTTAGAGGAACAGCTACATTTGCAAGCTGCTCTTGACAAAAGCCACCAGGACAAAATGAGCTTGGTTTTAAGCTGGGCCAGCTGGCAGCGTGGGCTGCCCGTGTGTCTGTGTCCAGCCCAGGAGCAGCAGTGAGCACACAGGGATGGGGACAAGGACCAAACGGTTGTGTCCCAGCAGTACCACTGGAGCCCCAGTGTCCCGCAGCGCCAGCACGCACGTGCTGCCCGGCTGTCCCACCTGCCCAGCTTGCCAAGGACAGGGGCCGCGTGGCCAGGCGGCGGGCCGGGCTGAGCCTGGCAGTGGCTGTGCTGCCCTGAGCCACAGGCTGGGCTGTGTGGCCAGTGCCTGGCACCGAGTAGCACTGTGCCCTGTGCGGGGGCTGCAGGGACAGAGAGAGGGTTTGCTGGCCTGAGCTCCTTCCTCCTGGCTGGGACAGCCTGTGGCTGCTGCTCCCCCGCCACGGGGCTGGGGGTCCTGTCCTGTGCAGGACGGCAGGGAGCTCTGGCTCCTTCCTGCGAGGGGGGCTGTGTCCCCCCCGGGGCGATGGGGCAGGGCTGGGGCGGGCGGTGCAGCCGTGTCCCGGAGCTGGGGATGCACAGCGCCGTGGGAGGTGGGCGGCCGGAGCCCGGCGGGGCCGGGGCCTGTGGGAAGCACAGGTGTGGGCCAGGGATTGCTGATGCCTGTCCTGTTGGCCTGAAGGGTCGTCTCCAGCTGGGACAGGGGCAGGAGTGAGCAAAGAGCCTTTGCTGTGGCCAAGTGGGGCTGTGCCAGGGTCAGTCCGGTGGGGAATTGGCTCCCGTGGTTTTGTGGGGCCCGCTCACTGGTGGCGGAGCAGTGGGATCCTCTCCTGCAGCGCTGTGCAGCACACACAGGACAGCTCTGGGAAACCCCTGTGCCAAAGACTGTTGTCCCAGAACTCTGCTGACAGGTTTCCCTACAAATCATCACCAGCTGTGCTCTGCAGCTGCCGACACGTGTGCGTGTGCTGGGGAGCTCGGGGTGCCCCTGCCCCTTTGCTGGGCACTCAGATGGGCCCAGTGTGTCTGGGCCTGCGCTGCACGGGCAGGGGATGCTGCTCCTCGTCCCGCTGCCCCTCGCTGGGGTCAGCGCTGCTCTGCCGTCACCCCGGGAATGGTGAGCACTGGGGTCAGCGCTGCTCTGCCGTCACCCCGGGAATGGTGAGCACTGGGGTCAGCGCTGCTCTGCCGTCACCCCGGGAATGGTGAGCACTGGGGTCAGCGCTGCTCTGCCGTCACCCTGGGAATGGTGAGCACTGGGGTCAGCGCTGCTCTGCTGTCACCCTGGGAATGGTGAGCACTGGGGTCAGCGCTGCTCTGCTGTCACCCTGGGAATGGTGAGCACTGCGGTCAGCGCTGCTCTGGTGTCACCCCGGGAATGGTGAGCACTGGGGTCAGCGCTGCTCTGCTGTCACCCTGGGAATGGTGAGCACTGGGGTCAGCGCTGCTCTGCTGTCACCCTGGGAATGGTGAGCACTGGGGTCAGCGCTGCTCTGCTGTCACCCTGGGAATGGTGAGCACTGCGGTCAGCGCTGCTCTGGTGTCACCCCGGGAATGGTGAGCACTGGGGTCAGCGCTGCTCTGCTGTCACCCCGGGAATGGTGAGCACTGGGGTCAGCGCTGCTCTGCTGTCACCCCGGGAATGGTGAGCACTGGGGTCAGCGCTGCTCTGGTGTCACCCCGGGAATGGTGAGCACTGGGGTCAGCGCTGCTCTGCCGTCACCCTGGGAATGGTGAGCACTGGGGTCAGCGCTGCTCTGCCGTCACCCCGGGAATGGTGAGCACTGGGGTCAGCGCTGCTCTGCCGTCACCCCGGGCAGTGAGTTTCCTCCCATGAGCAGCGTGTTTGGGGACTTGCCCTTTAATTGTCTGCACACGCCCAGTGACCCACTGACCCCGGCAAAGAGAGAGAGGGAAAATCAATGGGGAGGAGGGTTTCCCGGCGGGCCCTGTCCGGCCGCGGCAGGCCGGGCGGTGCGCGCTGCTCCCGCTGCCCGCCAGCGCTGTGCGTCCCGGCACGCCGGGCACGCCGCACGCAGCCTGTGCCTGCGTGTCCCCCGCGTGAGTCACGTCTGGGGACACGGGCAGCGGTGGCAAAGGACAAGGTCAGGCTGCACAGACTGCTCTGTGCTGCCCCTCACGCGGGGCTGGGCCGGAGCCACGGCAAACAGCCGTGCTGGCTGACCTGCCTGTGCCCAGATAAGCAGTGGGGACACTCCGGCACGGCGGGGCCCTGGCTCTGGGCAGGAGCCTGGCTCTGGGCAGGACCGTGCCTGGCCCCTGGCACGGAGCTGGCAGGATGCTGAGGAGCAGCCCTGGGCCCGTGGGAATGTGGCCCATGGGAGCCCCAGGCTCCTGACACCCCACACAGGGCCTTGCACTCAGGCCCCATGGTGGGGGCAGAGCAGCACAGTCCCTCCTGCTCCCCGTCCCCCCCGCAGAGGCCACCGTGCCTTCCACAGTGCTGCAGCCATCGACCGTGCGTTCCAGCCGCAGCTGCAGCCGCCCCTGGTAAATCAGTAACGTCTGGCCTGTGCGAGAGGACGGCTCTGCTTGTTCCATGGGCATCGCCAGCCAAGCGAGAGCGGAAGCTCCCCGGTGCTTTGAGGTGAGGGCTGGACTCCTGCAGCGGCACGGGAGGGCTGGGGGCTCCGCGCAGGGCTGTCGAACATGATCCAGGGCTCCGCGGTCCCGGGAGGACTTGGGGTGCACGCGGAGCCAGGGCCAGGCTCGGCGCGGTTGCGGAAGTGGAGCCTGGGGTGCTGCGGGAGCTGCTGGAGCAGGGACGGGCAGCGCTGCCTGGGCTCCGTGGCCCTGCGGCCTGGCAGGCAACGGCAGTGCTGGTGCAGGTGGGTGGATGAGCTGCCTTGTCCCTGCGGCCCTGCGTGCTGGTCTGGAGTCGGTCGGGCGGAGTCTGTCCTAGCTGGTCCTTTCTCTAGCAGAGAGGCAGAGGCAGTGCCCCAGCAGCTCGTATTGCCACAAACAGCCCCAGCGCATGGGACCATTTGCGGTGATCCCAGCAGTGACAGCCCCATGTGCCGCTCTCCACACCTGCCCCAGCAGTGACACCCGAGCAGGACGCTGGGTCTCCCCTTGGTCTCCACTGCTGTGTGCACCCACAGCCCCGTGGGGCACAGGGACCCGGTGCAGCCTGTGCCCTGCCGGCGGGCTGCGGTGTCTGTGCTGCTCCCACACACCAGCATGGCCCAGGTACCCGGTCCTCGCCAAGTCAGTGCTGCAGTAGCTGTTGCTCCCGCCGTCTCTCCCACAAAGTAGCACTTGTGCTAGAGAGCAGCTGCCTGCAGCCTCCGGTACCGTGGCCGAGGCGCCAGCCCGTGCTGTGCAGACGCACCTGGGACGCGCTGAGCCGGGCGCTCCCACGCTGGCGTGTCCCGGGGCACCCCGCTCCTCAGACGGCCGGGCCGTTCCAGAGTCACGGAGCCACTGGGCGTGTGAGCGGCAGGAGCAGCCCCAGGCAGCCCCGGCAGGCTGGCCGTGAGGGTGTCCGTGAAGGTGTCCGTGAGGGTGTCCGTGAGGGTGTCCGTGAAGGTGTCCGTGAGGGTGTCCGTGAGGGTGTCCGTGAAGGTGTCCGTGAGGGTGTCCGTGAAGGTGTCCGTGAGGGTGTCCATGAAGGTGTCCATGAGGGTGTCCGTGAGGGTGTCCGTGAAGGTGTCCATGAAGGTGTCCGTGAGGGTGTCCGTGAAGGTGTCCATGAAGGTGTCCGTGAGGGTGTCCGTGAAGGTGTCCGTGAGGGTGTCCGTGAAGGTGTCCGTGAAGGTGTCCGTGAGGGCGGCCGTGAGGGTGTCCGTGAGGGTGTCCGTGAAGGTGTCCGTGAGGGTGTCCGTGAAGGTGTCCGTGAGGGTGTCCGTGAAGGTGTCCGTGAGGGTGTCCGTGAGGGTGTCCATGAGGGTGTCCGTGAGGGCGGCCGTGAGGGTGTCCGTGAAGGTGTCCGTGAAGGTGTCCGTGAAGGTGTCTGTGAGGGCGGCCGTGAAGGTGTCCATGAGGGTGGCCGTGAGGGTGTCCGTGAGGGTGTCCGTGAAGGTGTCCGTGAGGGTGTCCGTGAGGGTGTCCGTGAGGGTGTCCATGAAGGTGTCCGTGAGGGTGGCCATGAGGGTGTCCGTGAGGGTGTCCGTGAGGGTGTCCGTGAGGGTGTCCGTGAGGGTGTCCGTGAAGGTGTCCGTGAGGGCGGCCGTGAGGGCGGCCGTGAAGGTGTCCATGAGGGTGGCCGTGAGGGTGTCCGTGAGGGTGTCCGTGAAGGTGTCCGTGAGGGTGTCCGTGAGGGTGTCCGTGAGGGTGTCCATGAAGGTGTCCGTGAGGGTGGCCATGAGGGTGTCCGTGAGGGTGTCCGTGAGGGTGTCCGTGAGGGTGTCCGTGAGGGTGTCCGTGAAGGTGTCCGTGAGGGCGGCCGTGAGGGCGGCCGTGAGGGTGGCCGTGAGGGTGTCCGTGAAGGTGTCCGTGAGGGCGGCCGTGAGGGTGTCCGTGAGGGTGTCCGTGAGGGTGTCCGTGAAGGTGTCCGTGAGGGTGTCCGTGAGGGTGTCCGTGAAGGTGTCCGTGAGGGTGTCCGTGAGGGTGTCCGTGAAGGTGTCCGTGAAGGTGTCCGTGAGGGTGTCCGTGAGGGTGTCCGTGAGGGTGTCCGTGAGGGTGTCCGTGAGGGCGGCCGTGAGGGCGGCCGTGAGGGCGGCCGTGAGGGCGGCCGTGAGGGCGGCCGTGAGGGTGTCCGTGAGGGTGTCCGTGAAGGTGTCCGTGAAGGTGTCCGTGAGGGTGTCCGTGAAGGTGTCCGTGAAGGTGTCCGTGAGGGTGTCCGTGAGGGTGTCCGTGAGGGTGTCCGTGAGGGTGGCCGTGAGGGTGTCCGTGAGGGTGTCCGTGAGGGTGTCCGTGAGGGTGGCCGTGAGGGTGTCCGTGAGGGTGGCCGTGAAGGTGTCCGTGAGGGTGTCCGTGAGGGTGTCCATGAAGGTGTCCGTGAGGGTGGCCATGAGGGTGTCCGTGAGGGTGTCCGTGAAGGTGTCCGTGAAGGTGTCCGTGAGGGCGGCCGTGAGGGCGGCCGTGAGGGTGGCCGTGAGGGTGTCCGTGAAGGTGTCCGTGAGGGCGGCCGTGAGGGTGTCCGTGAGGGTGTCCGTGAGGGTGTCCGTGAAGGTGTCCGTGAGGGTGTCCGTGAGGGTGTCCGTGAGGGTGTCCGTGAGGGCGGCCGTGAGGGCGGCCGTGAGGGCGGCCGTGAGGGTGTCCGTGAGGGCGTCCGTGAGGGTGTCCGTGAGGGTGTCCGTGAGGGTGTCCGTGAGGGCGGCCGTGAGGGTGTCCGTGAAGGTGTCCGTGAGGGTGTCCGTGAGGGTGTCCGTGAGGGTGTCCGTGAAGGTGTCCGTGAGGGTGTCCGTGAGGGTGGCCGTGAGGGTGTCCGTGAAGGTGTCCGTGAGGGTGTCCGTGAGGGTGTCCGTGAGGGTGTCCGTGAGGGCGGCCGTGAGGGCGGCTGTGAGGGTGTCCATGAAGGTGTCCGTGAAGGTGTCCGTGAGGGTGTCCGTGAGGGTGGCCGTGAGGGTGGCCGTGAGGGTGTCCGTACATGGTGAGACAGGCGCTGGAGAGGGCAGGGAGTTTAGCCTGATTCAGACAGGGAAATCTGCCAGCCCCGGGCAGGCTGCAGCGCTTGCTGTAGTAGTCTGGTGCTTGGAGTTTTTTGCAAGACAGTGTGGCTGCATGCAGAACAACGCACTCAGCTGCTGGTGGCCATGACACGGGGGTGGCCAACAGTCCCTGCTGAGGAACATGCAGGAGGTGTGCAGTTCTGCTTGGCCCCCATGCCGACACTTGTGAGATCTCCCTTGATTCTGGAAGGACAGTTGCTGTGGAGGTGTCAGCCGCTGTTCTCCTGTTTTGTTCCAGTGCTCCCTAGCAGACTGCTGCAACCCGCGGGACTGCTGCAATCCTGCAACCCGCGGGACGGCTGCAACCCTGCAACCCGCGGGACTGCTGCAATCCTGCAACCCGCGGGACTGCTGCAATCCTGCAACCCGCGGGACTGCTGCAATCCTGCAACCCGCGGGACTGCTGCAACCCTGCAACCCGCGGGACTGCTGCAACCCGCGGGACTGCTGCAACCCTGCAACCCGCGGGACTGCTGCAACCCGCGGGACTGCTGCAACCCGCGGGACTGCTGCAACCCTGCAACCCGCGGGACTGCTGCAATCCACGGGACTGTGCTGGGGCAGGGCTGAGACCTCCCTGCGATGTGCGCTGTGGGTGACAGGGACTTCGAAGCCTGGAAAGGCACGAGCTGTGCACAGGTCTCCTTTGCAAGTGTGTTCTTTTGTGTCCCTAAGTGTGAATCCTGCGACTGGTCCCTGTGACCGAGGCCCCTCCTGAGCAGCCCTGGCGCAGGGACCTGCCATGCAGCAGGAGGCCACGTGAATGGCACTTGTTTAGCCTGCAAAGCGAAGTCTGAGTGAGGATGTAATTGCTGCCTGAGATATGTATGCAAATACTTACATAAACAAAGGAGGAGAGCTGCACAGGCTAACAGGCAGTGCTGATGCAGGAGTGGGGTGAACTAGCCATGAATGTGTGGGCTACAAATTAGGCCATTCCTAACCGTCACTGCAAAGAAGGGCCTGAAGCAGCTTTCCTGGAAGAGGAGAGAGGGTGAGAGGAGACCTGGAGGGGGGAGTTTGGTGCGAGGATTTCAGACGCGTCCGCCGGGTGCCAGCAGCCCTGTCCCCGAGGACGCCCAGAGCAGCCTCTGAGAGCACAGCGCTGGGCTCTGGGCCCCGCCGCCGGGCCCGGTGCTGATACTGGCAGCCGCCGCAGCCTGGCAGCCCTTTGGGCTCCTCGCTCTGCACCGCCGGCGTGCTGGAGCTGCCTCCTCCCCGGGCAGGTGCCGGCTCCCCGTCCCGGAGCGGTTCCGCTTCCTCCTGCTCGTGCAGCCCCTGGGGCTGCTGTCTGAGACCCTGCCTGTCGCACCGCTGCAGCTCCAGCAGCAGCGCGGCGCGGCGCCTTCCCGCGACTCTCCCAGCCTCCCCTCCGCAGGAGAGCCGCTCAGTGTCACACAGCGATGGCCGCGGGGCTGCATTGCCTCTAGCCCGGGGGCACCCGGAGCCCCGATAGAGAATTGGGAAGGTGCCAGAGCAGGGTTGAGCAGCGTGGTGGGGGATGGTCCCCGATAAGGGATCTGTGAGGGGTGCGGGCAGGTGCAGTGACAGTGGGAACGGTGGAGAGTGGGACAGGGCACCGGGGAACACGGTTTCTCACAGTTAAGAGGTAACGGTCACTGGACTTTACAGCCTCTTGTGAGGGCTCTTGCAAAGAGCATTTGCAAATCCGAATAGGCTGCTGTGCTCTGGGTTTCCCTGTGGTGCTCCTGGTGGCACGTGCAGGGAGCTCTGCTGGACCAGCGAGGCGCGACTTTCTCTGGTGGAAGGGCTACTGATGGGTTCCTGCTGGAAAGATTTTGTAACTCTGATGATTTTTCATCAGTATTTCCTGGTGTTAGAATAAGACTCATTGGATTGTAATTTCTAAGATACTCAATTTGTATCTTTTTTCAAGATAAGTGAGTTTTTTTCCTCAGCAGAGAAGTTGATTTAATAAAAGAAAATGAATGTGAATGACTCTCCAAGTCTATAATGGAGTTTGGGGGTGGCCAGCGTGTGTTTTGAACCATTCACAGTTGTGTCTTGAACGTTATTGGGAACTAACAAGGTACCAGAAGACTGGGGAAAAAGCAAGAATAATCCTGAGGATTACCACGTGCAGCATTTAGTTTCTCCCCCTAGTGAAATAACGAGACAGAAAAAGAAAGAAAGAAAGTCGGCGCCCGGCGCTAGTTGAACAGAAGGGCGGGCAGTGGACCGCGGGCAGGGCTCGGGCCGGGGGACGTTGTCCCTGAGAAGCCTGGAGCCGGGGCCACCTCTGTCCCGGACACCCCTGCAGGCCTGGCTGGGGCAGAGCCGGCCTGCCCGGTTTGTCACCGCAGGGCGGGGTCTGGCTGAAGCAGCAGGAGGGGACAGCTGTGGCATTGCTGTGGCTTGAACCCCCGTGTGTGGAGGGCAGGAGGGCAGCAGGTGGGAACGGCCCCTCTGCAGCCGCGCGTGTTCGGGGGAACGCAGTAGCGTGGGGGGGTCTAGTGCAGCATAGTGCCCGCTGTCAGGGAGGCGTTTACCCTGCCTCCCGGGTCCCACCAGCTCTGTGCAGGTTCCTCTGGGCCGGCTGCAGCTCCCGGGTCCCACCAGCTCTGTGCAGGTTCCTCTGCGCCGGCTGCAGCTCCCGTGTCCCACCAGCTCTGTGCAGGTTCCTCTGCGCCGGCTGCAGCTCCCGTGTCCCACCAGCTCTGTGCAGGTTCCTCTGGGCCGGCTGCAGCTCCCGTGTCCCACCAGCTCTGTGCAGGTTCCTCTGGGCCGGCTGCAGCTCCCGGGTCCCACCAGCTCTGTGCAGGTTCCTCTGCGCCGGCTGCAGCTCCCGTGTCCCACCAGCTCTGTGCAGGTTCCTCTGCGCCGGCTGCAGCTCCCGTGTCCCACCAGCTCTGTGCAGGTTCCTCTGGGCCGGCTGCAGCTCCCGTGTCCCACCAGCTCTGTGCAGGTTCCTCTGGGCCGGCTGCAGCTCCCGGGTCCCACCAGCTCTGTGCAGGTTCCTCTGCGCCGGCTGCAGCTCCCGTGTCCCACCAGCTCTGTGCAGGTTCCTCTGCGCCGGCTGCAGCTCCCGTGTCCCACCAGCTCTGTGCAGGTTCCTCTGCGCCGGCTGCAGCTCCCGTGTCCCACCAGCTCTGTGCAGGTTCCTCTGGGCCGGCTGCAGCTCCCGGGTCCCACCAGCTCTGTGCAGGTTCCTCTGCGCCGGCTGCAGGTTTCCCCCCTCGGCCCCGGGCTGTCCGGTGTGACTCTGCCATGTCAGGCCACAGCTTCTGTCTTCCCGGTTCAGACTTTCCATGCTCCCCTCTCTGGCCCTTTGACAGGTATGTTTGGCATCTCCCTTCCTGACCACTCTTAACTCCTTTGTCTTTTGTGCCATGAGACACCTCAGCCCGCGACTCCTTGGCTGTTTGTGACTCACGGTCATTTCACCCACTTGTTCCCCTCACCAGCTCCACCCCGTCCCCGGTGTCCCTGGCTCAAGGCGGCACAGCCCAGCCTATTCCCCGCAGCCCTGGCTTTAGCCGGGCAGCCTTTTCTGCTCGAAGCCTGAGCCCTGCCACCGGGGACCTGGAGCACGGGCTGCCAGAGCTGCACTTCTGATGGGGCCTGCATGGCTGCAGGATGGGGCACAACGTGTGCCCCACGGAGCAGGATTTACACAGGATGGGGTACAACGTGTGCCCCATGGAGCAGGATTTACACAGGATGGGGTACGCTGTGTGCCCCATGGAGCAGGATTTACACAGGATGGGGTACGCTGTGTGCCCCATGGAGCAGGATTTACACAGGATGGGGCACAACGTGTGCCCCATGGAGCAGGATTTACACAGGATGGGGTACGCTGTGTGCCCCATGGAGCAGGATTTACACAGGATGGGGCACAACGTGTGCCCCACGGAGCAGGATTTACACAGGATGGGGTACGCTGTGTGCCCCATGGAGCAGGATTTACACAGGATGGGGTACGCTGTGTGCCCCATGGAGCAGGATTTACACAGGGTGGGGTACGCTGTGTGCCCCATGGAGCAGGATTTACACAGGATGGGGTACAACGTGTGCCCCATGGAGCAGGATTTACACAGGATGGGGTACGCTGTGTGCCCCATGGAGCAGGATTTACACAGGATGGGGTACGCTGTGTGCCCCATGGAGCAGGATTTACACAGGATGGGGTACAACGTGTGCCCCATGGAGCAGGATTTACACAGGATGGGGTACGCTGTGTGCCCCATGGAGCAGGATTTACACAGGATGGGGTACAACGTGTGCCCCACGGAGCAGGATTTACACAAGGTGGGGTACGCTGTGTGCCCCATGGAGCAGGATTTACACAGGATGGGGCACAACGTGTGCCCCACGGAGCAGGATTTACACAGGGTGGGGTACGCTGTGTGCCCCATGGAGGAGGATTTACACAGGGTGGGGTACGCTGTGTGCCCCATGGAGCAGGATTTACACAGGGTGGGGCACAACGTGTGCCCCATGGAGCAGGATTTACACAGGATGGGGTACGCTGTGTGCCCCATGGAGGAGGATTTACACAGGGTGGGGTACGCTGTGTGCCCCATGGAGCAGGATTTACACAGGATGGGGCACAACGTGTGCCCCATGGAGCAGGATTTACACAGGATGGGGTACAACGTGTGCCCCATGGAGCAGGATTTACACAGGGTGGGGCACAACGTGTGCCCCATGGAGCAGGATTTACACAGGATGGGATATGCTGTGTGCCCCATGGAGCAGGATTTACACAGGATGGGGTACACTGTGTGCCCCATGGAGCAGGATTTACACAGGATGGGGTACACTGTGTGCCCCATGGAGCAGGATTTACACAGGGTGGGGTACAACGTGTGCCCCATGGAGCAGGATTTACACAGGATGGGGTACGCTGTGTGCCCCATGGAGCAGGATTTACACAGGGTGGGGTACAACGTGTGCCCCATGGAGCAGGATTTACACAGGATGGGGTACAACGTGTGCCCCATGGAGCAGGATTTACACAGGGTGGGGCACAACGTGTGCCCCATGGAGCAGGATTTACACAGGATGGGGCACAACGTGTGCCCCATGGAGCAGGATTTACACAGGATGGGGTACAACGTGTGCCCCATGGAGCAGGATTTACACAGGATGGGGTACGCTGTGTGCCCCATGGAGCAGGATTTACACAGGGTGGGGCACGCTGTGTGCCCCACGGAGCAGGATTTACACAGGATGGGGTACAACGTGTGCCCCACGGAGCAGGATTTACACAGGGTGGGGTACGCTGTGTGCCCCACGGAGCAGGATTTACACAGGATGTGGTACAACGTGTGCCCCATGGAGCAGGATTTACACAGGGTGGGGTACGCTGTGTGCCCCATGGAGCAGGATTTACACAGGGTGGGGTACAACGTGTGCCCCATGGAGCAGGATTTACACAGGGTGGGGCACAACGTGTGCCCCACGGAGCAGGATTTACACAGGGTGGGGCACGCTGTGTGCCCCATGGAGCAGGATTTACACAGGATGGGGCACAACGTGTGCCTCATGGAGCAGGATTTACACAGGATGGGGTACGCTGTGTGCCCCATGGAGCAGGATTTACACAGGATGGGGTACGCTGTGTGCCCCATGGAGCAGGATTTACACAGGATGGGGTACGCTGTGTGCCCCATGGAGCAGGATTTACACAGGATGGGGCACAACGTGTGCCCCACGGAGCAGGATTTACACAGGATGGGGTACGCTGTGTGCCCCATGGAGCAGGATTTACACAGGATGGGGCACAACGTGTGCCCCATGGAGCAGGATTTACACAGGGTGGGGCACAACGTGTGCCCCATGGAGCAGGATTTACACAGGATGGGGTACAACGTGTGCCCCATGGAGCAGGATTTACACAGGGTGGGGCACAACGTGTGCCCCATGGAGCAGGATTTACACAGGATGGGGTACAACGTGTGCCCCATGGAGCAGGATTTACACAGGATGGGGCACAACGTGTGCCCCATGGAGCAGGATTTACACAGGATGGGGTACAACGTGTGCCCCATGGAGCAGGATTTACACAGGATGGGGTACAACGTGTGCCCCATGGAGCAGGATTTACACAGGGTGGGGTACGCTGTGTGCCCCATGGAGCAGGATTTACACAGGGTGGGGTACGCTGTGTGCCCCACGGAGCAGGATTTACACAGGATGGGGTACGCTGTGTGCCCCATGGAGCAGGATTTACACAGGATGGGGTACGCTGTGTGCCCCATGGAGCAGGATTTACACAGGATGGGGCACAACGTGTGCCCCATGGAGCAGGATTTACACAGGATGGGGCACAACGTGTGCCCCACGGAGCAGGATTTACACAGGATGGGGTACAACGTGTGCCCCATGGAGCAGGATTTACACAGGATGGGGCACAACGTGTGCCCCATGGAGCAGGATTTACACAGGATGGGGTACGCTGTGTGCCCCACGGAGCAGGATTTACACAGGGTGGGGTACGCTGTGTGCCCCATGGAGCAGGATTTACACAGGATGGGGTACACTGTGTGCCCCACGGAGCAGGATTTACACAGGGTGGGGTACACTGTGTGCCCCGTGGAGCAGGATTTACACAGGATGGGGTACGCTGTGTGCCCCATGGAGCAGGATTTACACAGGATGGGGCACAACGTGTGCCCCATGTAGCAGGAGCCTTTCCAATGGCTCTGGTCTCGTCTCCCAGCCAGCGCCCTGCTAGAGACCTGCTCCCAGGCTGGGAGGCACAGGGCGCTGCGGTGGGACGGGCACCCTGGAAAGCCGCGGCTTTGGCTTTCTTTGCTGCTGGGCAAGAATGTTTTCGCATACCTTAGAATGGGACTGACCGGAGATGACTGGAGCTCCCACGGCACCGTGTCGTGCCCGGGCACAAATGCTGACCCGTGCCGGGTGGCACCGAGTCCCAGGCGCAAGGGCTGCCCCTGCTCCTTGCCTCCGTGGAGCAGCAGCAGCAGACGGGACCTGCGGCTCTCCAGCCGAGGGGTGCGTGTGCAGATTGAAGGAAAGGAGCCCGGGGACCAGCGGGTTGCTCCTGGGCTGATCTCATTGTTGGTCGTGATCAGGCCACAATCTCCATTTTGGGGCTAGTGGCACGGGCTTGCGGTGCTCGTGCTCCAGGACCCGTTAGACTCCCCCGGACCCTGAACTCCGCGGTCTGTGGATACGGCCTCCCCGCCTGCCTCGCCCGTGCTCGGTGCGGGCATTTGCAGCCATCTGCTCCAGCGGGGGGGTTGTGGGGCTGGCCGTGCGGCACAGCCTGGCTCTCGCCGGTGCTGCGTGCAGTCCCTCGGCCTCAGGCCGGGAGGGCCGAAGGAAGAGCCATTACTCATTTCCTGGACAGATCCAGGCCATACCGTAAATCTCTCCAGCTCTCAGTGGTTTGGGGGCTATTTCTGTTTCAGGATTGTCACGCTGATTAAAGCCTTGACTCCCAGCCAGTGACGGACCGGGCACAGCCCCATGCACAGTCCTGCCGGGCTCAGCCCAGCGGTCCATCTGCTCTTGGAAGCGCAATCGCTGGCCTGGCCCTGCCTGGGAGCAGGGGCTTGACCCGCTGAGCAGGCAGGGACCTCCTGGCTCTAATTAGCCCTCACTGGCAGGGGCACTGGCAGAAATAGCAGCCTGTGGCGGCAGCTGCTTGCGTCTCCACTCTGTGCTGGAGCCAGTGGTGGCCGTGCCTGCCACCACTGCGCTGTGTGCACACGTGGCTTCAGACTGAGACAGGTCTGGGGCAGGAACATGGGTCAGCCACCATCCACTCCCAAAGCCCCGGCACAAGGGCACCGCTGCTTCGTGTTGTCCCAGCAGAGGCCGGCTGGCAGACAGCCCCACGCGGGGTGGGCTGGTGGGGGTGTTCCTGCAGCCCAGGGCCGGCCCGGCTGTGTGCGGCTGTGCGTGGGCGCGCTGGGTGCTGGCCGCCTGTGAGCAGGGGCTGCGGGGACCCCGCGGTGGGCAGCGCTGCAGCTGCTGCATGGTGAACAGCTGACAGGGCCAGAACCAAGGCCTTTCCCTGTAAAACCCAGAGACAGGCAGGGTGCTGAGCCCCCGACGTGTCCTGCTGATGTCTGCCTCCATCGGGGGCCGCTGGCAGACGGGGAAGGAGCCAGGCAGGCCCTCCAGACGTGCTGGTGTCAATGTGGAGATGGAGGACCCTGGTTGCAGATGGAGGACAAGGCCGCTGGGGTGAACTGCAGGCACTTGTGGTGATGTGCAGGGACGACAGTTGATCAAAGGAGGAAGGCAGTTGATTGAAGGAGCAGAGCAGGCCCCAGAAGCTGGGACATCCCGTCCTTGGCTGCAGGGCACCGTGTCCAGCCCCTCTGTGCTGGCTGTGGCGCATGCAGTGCAGCCCTGGGGGAGCAGGGGCTCTGGGGCTGCTGTGCCCGATGGGTCAGCCCAGCGCAGCTCCACGCTTTGCTGCCCCGTCCCTCTGCCGGGACATAGAAGGGTCCCCTGCGGTGCTGGTGGGAGACACTGCAATGGGGGCTGTGCCCACTGTGGGGTGGGGAGGGCTTGCAGTTGCTGTTGGCCCTTGCTGGGGGGAGACGATAGGGGGGCACTTGTGAGGATCCCTGCGTGGTGTGGGGCTTCTCTGTGAGGTCCCTGACTTGGGGATTCCCATGTAGGGTGGGGTTGGTCCTCTGCAAGGCCCCCAACATGAGGATCCCTGTGTGGAGGGTGTCCCTGCAGGGTCCCTGCCGTGGGGAACCCCGTGGGGCTGCCTCTGCCAGGTTCCTGTGTGGATTGGTGAGGGTTCCCGGGGGGGTTCTCTGCGGGGGGCAGTCAGGGGTCCTGTGTGAGGTCCCTGCTGGGGTGGCCTGGGTGGAATGTGGGGTCCTGCACTGGGCCCCGGCTGGAGCTTCCCCCCCAGGTCCCCGAGTAGAGGTTGGGCATCCTCTGCTGGGGTGTCCCCGCGGGGTGCCCGTGTGCCCTGTGGGGGTCCCTGGTCCCTGCCAGGGGGGAGAGATCCCACGGGGTCCCTTCAGGGCTGCCCGTGTGCCCTGTGGGGGTCCCTGGTCCCTGCCAGGGGGGAGAGATCCCACGGGGTCCCTTCAGGGCTGCCCGTGTGCAGGGTGGGGGTCCCATCCCTGCCGGGGGGGTGGGATCCCGCGGGGTCCCTTCAGGGCTGCTCGGGTGCAGGGTGGGGGTCCCGTCCCTGCCGGGGGATGGTCCCAGCGCTCACCGCTTCTCCTCACCCCGCAGGGCCCCCGGGCGGGCTGTGAGCGCGGCCCCCGGTGCCGGAGCCGGCGCCGGCCGCCCCGCCGCGCCGCACGGAGCATGCCTCTGAGCCCCGCCGGCAGCAAACATGAGAGCCCGGAGTCGCCGCCGCCAGAGCAGCCGCCGCCGCCGGAACGACAGCCCCGCGCCGCCGCCGGGGAGCCGGGAGCCGGCCTGCGGGAGGAGACGCGGCTCGACCCGGCCCGGGGCCCCGGCGGGCCCCGCTCCCCCAAGCTGGCGGCCCCGGCGCGCATGGAGGAGCCCGCGCCCGGCGCCATCGTCGTCCGCATCGGCATCCCCGACCTCCAGCAGACGGTGAGTGCCCGCCCCGACCCGCGCCCCGACCGGCCCCGCTCCGCGACAGCTGCCGACCAGGCACCCCCCGCCAAACTTCGCACCGCCGTGGGCGGGGGGCGGCCGGACACGGCCCCGGCAGGACGGCGCGCTGCTGCCCCGCACTCTGTTGCCCCGCTCCCCGGTGCCCCTCTTCCCATTGCCCCGCTTCCCGGTGCCCCGCTCCCCGGTGCCAGGCTCCCCATAGCCCCCTCCCCGGCTCCCCATAGCCCCGCTCCCCTTTCCGCAGAGCCCGGCGCGGAGGCGGGTGGAGCGGGCCGGGCAGCCGCGGCTGCAGCGCTGCCTTTCGGGGCGCTCCGGGGCCCCGGGGCGGCCGCAGCTCGGGGCCGCTCCCGCCGCCGTGGGTCCGCACCGGCCCGGGACCGGCTGCGCTCCGAGCGCGGGGGCGGCGGGGCCGGGCGCGGGGAGCGGGCGCAGCTCGGGAGGCTCCAGCACCGGCGTGGCACCGGTACTGCTCCGGCGCTGGCTCCGGCACCGGCGGGGCCGGGCTGCGGGAGCCCGGAGCCGCAGCGCCGGGAGCTGAGGCTGCTGCTTGCGGGCAGCGCGGGCAGGCAGGACCGGGCAGGCTGTGCGGGCAGCAGGGCTGTGCCGAGCCGGGTGCGGGGGTGCGCGGGCTGTGCGTGGGTGCCGATGTGACCGCAGCCGGTGCCGGGTGTCAGGCCCGGGTGCAGCGCAGCAGGTTGGGTGCGTAGGGTGCTGGACGGCAGTGCGGTGCGCTGTGCTGTGCTGTGCTGGGCCACCGTGCCGCAGGCAGGACACGCAGGTGTGACCTGCCAGGAGCCGAGGTGTGACACAGGAGTCATGGGCTTCATGGTGTGTTGGCCGGGGTGGCTGTGACGTGTGGCACGGAGGGGCAGGGGGTGGCACGGTGGGTGGTTATCCCGGGCACAGCAGGTGTCTGGCAGAGCGCGGTGAAGCGAGGAGGGTGTGGGTGGCTGTCACAGACCAGAGCAGTGCTGAGGGTCACCTGGATGCTGGCTGCTCGGGGGGAGCGAGTGCTTGGAGACTGAGCTTGGTCAGTGCAAGGCAAAAGTTCGCTGAGGGGCTGATGAAGAGTGCTTGTTAGAGCTGGAGCATTAGCGATGCGTGGGCTACGAGGCACAGGGAGCCTGTGCTCCTGGAGTGGGTGTTGCGGGCAGGAGAGGGCTGAGGGGTGGGGAGAGGTGAGGAGGCAGAGACCTGGGCAGAGCAGAGCATTGCTCCGGTGCAGGGGACCACAGGAAGCGAGAGCACACTTCTTGGGTGGGGAAAGACGCTGGTGTGGGGTCCTGCTCGGCGATGGAGCGGTAGCGGCTGGGGCCAGAGAGCTTGCGAGAGCGTGCTGGGGCCAGGGCCGAGCGCTGCGCTGGGGTGCTGGCACGCTCGCGGGCACGGCTCTGCAGGCTGCGCTGCCAAGCGCTGGCGAGCGGCAGACGGGAGAGGCAGCGCTGCCTTTGCTGTCGAAGAATTGGACAGATGCTCTGCAAGGACTGACCTTGTGCTGCAGAAAGGGCTTTACAGCCACTCGCTCCTACCACAGCCACTGCTTGGGTCGTGAGCAATGCTCTTGGAGACACAGGGTCTGCTCTTTCCCTTCATTGTTGTAGTAGCCCCATCAGGTCCTCCTGAGCTGGTGCACAGGCACAGGTCTCATCCTGGCGCAGCCCTCGCCCCAGACCCCGTTGTGAGGTGCAGGACGGGGCAGGGCCCGAGGGCTGTCAGTGAGGGCCCTTGCTCTGCACATTGCCCCGTATCCAGCTCTGCTTTGCTGCGCACCTCCCTTCCTGCCTTTGTTTGGGGAGCGTGTGTGGGCATTGGAGGAAGCAGTGGCACTGGAGTCAGAGTGATGGTGTGTTGTGATTCCCACCCTCTTCCTCCTCACAAGCCCTCCACTGCAGCCAGGGGACAGTCCCAGGGCCAGAGTGAAGCAGCTCAGCTTTGCCAGACCGAAGATCCCCTGAGGCAGCGGAGGGAACGGGCACTTTGTGCAAAGCAGAGCCTCTCTGCGTGTGTAAAGCAGGAATTTCCCTCCCAGAGCTGATTGCCCCAGGGGCAGATGCTTATCAGAGAGCTGGAAATGTTTCAGGTGCAGCCTCCATGGGCTGGGGTGGGAGCCAGCAGAGTAGGAGCCCTTGGGGAGCCCCGGGGGCTGCCGGGGGCTCGTGCCCTTGCTGCCCCGGGACAGCGGCGAGGCGGCGGGGGGCAGGGGTGCGGGCAGGGGTGCGGGCAGGGGTGCGGGCAGGGGTGCGGGCAGGGGTGCGGGCAGGCAGTGCAGGGGTGCGGGCAGGGGTGCGGGCAGGCGGTGCAGGCAGGGGTGCGGGCAGGGGGGCAGGGGTGCGGGCAGGCAGTGCAGGGGTGCAGGCAGGGGTGCGGGCAGGCGGTGCAGGGGTGCGGTGGGGATGGGTGAGAGCACCATGGCGCTCGCATCCTGGCAAGCGCAAGCTGCGCACCGCCAGCCTGGCTGCTGCGCAGAGGAATTGACTGCAGTCACGGCTCAGGGCTCTGGTTTGCAGCGCCAGTAGCGAGCTCGGCGGCCGAGCACGGCGCTCGTGGACGGACAGCGCTGCCTGGCCAGCCCTGCCCCTGCTGCCCAGCCCCCGAGGCGGCGCACGGGATCTCACAGGGTGCAGGGGGAGCTGGAGGCTGTGCACCTGCTCCCCGGCACAGCAGAGAGGGGCAGGGTGCAGCTGTGGGTGCAGCACCCTGCGGCGCAGCCTGCTGGAGCTGTGGGCCACAGGACGGCGCCAGGCTGCCCTGTCAGACCCTCTGCTCCCCGCGGGCTGCGCCGGGGCAGCCGGACACTGCGCTGCTCCCCGCACCGTTCTCCCTGCTGTCAGCAGCCCGCGGATGCTCAGGCTGGCGGCAGGGACAGCCCTGGCAGAACAAGGCAGTGCTCGCAGGAGGCTGTTGCATTAATGGGCTGTATGGTGCTGGCAAAGGGTTGGTTGGTGTACCGAGGGGCGGTTGCTCGCTGGACTCCAGCCCTTGCACAGTGTGAGGGGACCCCGGACCCTCCTCCCAGGGGTGCCCCGGGGCTCTGGGTCTGGCTGCAGTTGCAGCTGATGTGCCGTGGGCTTTGCTGTGACAAGCTCTGCTTGAAGGTGGGGATTGTCTCGGGATCTTCAGGCGGAGGGTGGACAGGTACCTTTTCAGTAACAGACTCCATTAGCTGCCAGTGTTACAGAGAACAGGACTTCAGCTGGGCAAAGTTCAGTTTATTCATCTCTTCTGTCAGGGTTGGAGCCTCCAGGTGGGATTTTAGACTGTGAAGTTGCTGATTTTTCAAGTCAAGTTTCCCAGCTCTCTTGGAGTTGTCTCCAAGCCTCTTTTAGATTCCTTTCCAGCTCTCCACCACTGTCTTTATTCAGCTGAAAGCCTTCAAATTCACTGTTAGTGGTTTCCATTGTTAGGAGCAAATCGCCACCCAGGCTGTGACCTTGTCTCTGAAAGGCAGTCTCTTCAGGCACATCACTCGCCGTTTACATCCTAATGATGGGCCAGGCACTTTAAATAGTCTGGGCAATGTGCACCAGCTCTGAGCTCAGGGGAGGGAGGCTGAGCTGCCCTGTACCCACACAGACCGCCTGGGAGATGGAGCCGGGCAGGAGATGCAGGGGCAGGTGGAGGCGGGGCAGGTGGAGATGGGGCAGGTGGAGATGGGGCAGGTGGACGGGCCCTTGTGCAGCGCGGGAGCTGGGGAGGGTGCGTGGCAGGGAAGGGAGCACAGCTTCCTTGCCAAAAGCAGACTCCCTTCTCACAGTGCAGAAGAACCTGGCGGCATTCCCTGCCCTGGAGGAGAAGAGCTCTGCTGGGGACATAGAGAGACGATAAACCCCTCAGAGAACTGAGCACAGAGCTTGCAGATGTCCCTCCTTTCTGCCCGGCAGAGCTGGCTCGGGGGCTGCACGTTCCCAAAGCCTGTGCCGAGGGCTGGCGGTGCAGGCGATGGGGCTGCACGTTCCCAAAGCCTGTGCCGAGGGCTGGCGGTGCAGGCGATGGGGCTGCACGTTCCCAAAGCCTGTGCCATGGGCTGGCGGTGCAGGCGATGGGGCTGCACGTTCCCAAAGCCTGTGCCGAGGGCTGGCGGTGCAGGCGATGGGGCTGCACGTTCCCGAAGCCTGTGCCATGGGCTGGCGGTGCAGGCGATGGGGCTGCACGTTCCCAAAGCCTGTGCCGAGGGCTGGCGGTGCAGGCGATGGGGCTGCACGTTCCCGAAGCCTGTGCCATGGGCTGGCGGTGCAGGCGATGGGGCTGCACGTTCCCGAAGCCTGTGCCATGGGCTGGCGGTGCAGGCGATGGGGCTGCACGTTCCCAAAGCCTGTGCCATGGGCTGGCGGTGCAGGCGATGGGGCTGCATGTTCCCGAAGCCTGTGCCATGGGCTGGCGGTGCAGGCGATGGGGCTGCGGGCTGTCCTGGGCAGGGGCTGCGGTTGGGGGACACGCAGAGCTTGGCCCGTGCTGGCGCAGCCGCCCCTGTGCTGGGCAGTGCCTGGGGCTGCGGTCAGGAGCCACGGGAGCCCCTGCAGGGTCCCCTGTCCTGCACGGACCCTGGCAGGTGACTTCACTGCTTGGCTGGATGTTTTTCCTAGTGCCCCAAACTTACTGTTCCCTGTTCCCCTCTGAGCTCCCTGTGTGGCAGCTGAGGCTCTCAAGCCAAGTGCTTGGGGAGAGGAATGTGACACTAGATGGATTTGTCTTGTTGCTTCAGTTTTGGGTCCTCTCCTCCTCCCCTCCCTTGTCACCAGCAGTTTGTGAAGTTCTCTAAGCAGCGTCCCATGTGTTTGGGGACCGAGCTCTTGGCAGCCGCCTGGACCAGCCCAGCCCGCGGGGGACGCACCGTGGTGGGACCCAGCTCCTGCTCCTCCCTGCGGCCGGTGGGCACTGTGCTCCTGCAGGCAGGATTTGGGGGCGGTGGGTGCTGGGGGCGGCCGCTGCGCAGGTCACAGTGGTGGCCTGGCTGGACGGAGGACAGCTGGGGTTGTGGTGGAGGGGCAGAATGACCCGGAGAGCAAAGAGACCCTTTGAGCGGCAGATGCTGGTTTGGGAGGAGACACAGAGAGGTGTTTGTGTTGTTTGTGTTGGAGAAGCACGGAGCTGTGGACGGGTGTTGTGTGACGGTGCCGCTCGGGAGTGTCTGGGCTACATGAGGACACCAGCCGGAGAGACTGTCAGTCTACGGGAGCCGTGTGTCCGTCGGTCTGTGGGAGCTGTGTGTGTCTGTTGGTCTGTGGGAGCCGTGTGTGTCCGTTGGTCTGTGGGAGCTGTGTGTGTCCATCGGTCTGTGGGAGCTGTGTGTGTCCGTCGGTCTGTGGGAGCCGTGTCCGTCGGTCTGTGGGAGCCGTGTGACCGCGGCTGCACGGCGATTCCCCGGTGCCGGCAGAGCGGGCAGTGCCGAGCGGAGCCGCCGTCTGTCACTGTAGGAAACAGTCACCTCGCCAACAGAACAGGCGCAGGCAGGGTCTCTCAATAAGCGTATTTTAGTAACGATTTTGCAGTCGGGTGTTCGGGTCCCCGCTGGGCCAGGGCCGCCCGGGGCTGTGGGGTGGGCTGCTCCCTTCTCCGTGGCTGCAGAGGCTCTGTGCCTATCCTGCTCTCAGTCACCCGGTACTCCAGGTTAATATTTTCTGGCTTGTTATCTCCGTAATGCCAATGAGAGAAAAGCCTGAAAACCGATGCACAAAGCATCGATTCTTCTCCTAAGCCGCCGGAAACACAGAAATAAACTTTGCCGATCTCTCTTTTACAATAGGAAAGTTTTCCTGAACTTGTGCTTAGCCAGGGCTGGCCGTGGGGAGACAGGACTGGGCTGACCGTGGGGAGACAGGACTGGGCTGACCGTGGGGAGACAGGACAGGGCTGGCCGTGGGGAGGCAGGACTGGGCTGACCGTGGGGAGGCAGGACAGGGCTGGCCGTGGGGAGCCAGGACAGGGCTGACCGTGGGGAGCCAGGACAGGGCTGACCGTGGGGAGGCAGGACTGGGCTGACCGTGGGGAGGCAGGACAGGGCTGGCCGTGGGGAGGCAGGACTGGGCTGACTGTGGGGAGACAGGACTGGGCTGGCCATGGGGAGACAGGGCTGACCGTGGGGAGACAGGACTGGGCTGATCGTGGGGAGACAGGACTGGGCTGACCGTGGGGAGACAGGACTGGGCTGACCGTGGGGAGACAGGACTGGGCTGACCGTGGGGAGACAGGACTGACCGTGGGGAGCCAGGACTGGGCTGGCCGTGGGGAGACAGGACTGGGCTGACCGTGGGGAGACAGGACTGGGCTGACCGTGGGGAGACAGGACTGACCGTGGGGAGACAGGACTGGGCTGACCGTGGGGAGACAGGGCTGACCGTGGGGAGACAGGACTGGGCTGATCGTGGGGAGACAGGACTGGGCTGGCCGTGGGGAGACAGGACTGGGCTGACCGTGGGGAGACAGGACTGGGCTGACCGTGGGGAGACAGGACTGACCGTGGGGAGACAGGACTGGGCTGGCCATGGGGAGACAGGGCTGGCCGTGGGGAGGCAGGACAGGGCTGGCCGTGGGGAAACAGGACTGACCGTGGGGAGGCAGGACAGGGCTGGCCGTGGGGAGGCAGGACAGGGCTGGCCGTGGGGAGACAGGCTGCGTGGCTGCTGTTTGTTTGGGGTTGGTTTGGCTCGCTGTGCCGCAGTGGGGACGTGCGGTGGGGGTGGGGACGGGGCTCCGGTGCTGCAGAGGGCACCCTGGTTCTGCCTGGGCAGTTTGCGAAGGGGGGCTGTTGTGTCTGTAAATAAAAGGCCCCCTCTGTAAAACATGCTGCCTGCTGCATTGTTTCCTTTCTCTAGAATAAAAGCAGGGAAAAGACGGGGATGTAGGAAGCGCCGGTGGGCACACCATGCTGAGGCAGGCGTGCCTCGTGCTCCGCTGCGGCGTCCCCTGTGCCCTGGGACTGCCGGTGGCACGGGGGGATGCCAACTGGGAGGCGTGTGCAGCGGTGCAGCCGTGTGCCCGTGTGGGCTCAGCAGCTGCTCGGCAGCGTGCGAAGCGGCTGCACGGACCCTGCGGCCCGTGGCAGCACAGCTGCTCGTTCTGCCGCGCGGGGCGAGCTGCGGTCACTCCCACCAGCAGACACATAGAGCTTTACTCATAGAACCCTAGAATCGTTTTGGTTGGAGGAGACCCTCGGGATCATCGAGCCCAACCACATTCTGCATGGTGGTGCAGGTGCCATGTGCTGCGTAACATCGTGCTGACTGTGGACAGCTCAGCAGGCAGAAATGCTGAGCTCAGGAAAGCAATTGATATGGGAAGGATGAATGAAGCTATTCTTGACATTTGTTGTGGGTTAAAAACGCAATAGTAAAAATCGTAGTGAAAATCTGCTGGCATGTATACTGCTGTAAGTTGCTGTCCCAAGTCCGCGTGGCTCCTGGGTGGCCTCGGGCGCTGGCAGGACAGGGGAGGGTTCGTGGGTCTGTGTGGCAGCACTGGGGCTCCCGCAGGTCCCCCTGGCACCAGCACTGGGGTGAGGGTGAGCGGGGTGAGCAGTGTGAGCAGTGTGAGCAGTGTGAGCAGTGTGAGCAGTGTGAGCAGGGTGAGCAGGGTGAGCAGTGAGCAGGGTGAGCAGTGTGAGCAGTGAGCAGGGTGAGCAGTGTGAGCAGTGTGCTGTGAGCAGGGTGAGCAGGGTGAGCAGTGTGAGCAGTGTGCTGTGAGCAGGGTGAGCAGGGTGAGCAGGGTGAGCAGTGTGAGCAGGGTGAGCAGTGTGAGCAGTGTGAGCAGTGTGCTGTGAGCAGGGTGAGCAGGGTGAGCAGTGTGAGCAGTGTGCTGTGAGCAGGGTGAGCAGGGTGAGCAGGGTGAGCAGTGTGAGCAGGGTGAGCAGTGTGAGCAGTGTGAGCAGTGTGCTGTGAGCAGGGTGAGCAGGGTGAGCAGGGTGAGCAGGGTGAGCAGGGTGAGCAGTGTGAGCAGTGTGCTGTGAGCAGGGTGAGCAGGGTGAGCAGGGTGAGCAGTGTGAGCAGGGTGAGCAGTGTGAGCAGTGAGCAGGGTGAGCAGTGTGAGCAGTGAGCAGGGTGAGCAGTGTGAGCAGTGTGCTGTGAGCAGGGTGAGCAGGGTGAGCAGTGTGAGCAGTGTGCTGTGAGCAGGGTGAGCAGGGTGAGCAGTGTGAGCAGTGTGAGCAGTGTGAGCAGTGTGCTGTGAGCAGGGTGAGCAGGGTGAGCAGTGTGAGCAGTGTGCTGTGAGCAGGGTGAGCAGGGTGAGCAGGGTGAGCAGTGTGAGCAGGGTGAGCAGTGTGAGCAGTGTGAGCAGTGTGCTGTGAGCAGGGTGAGCAGGGTGAGCAGGGTGAGCAGGGTGAGCAGGGTGAGCAGTGTGAGCAGTGTGCTGTGAGCAGGGTGAGCAGGGTGAGCAGGGTGAGCAGTGTGAGCAGGGTGAGCAGTGTGAGCAGTGAGCAGGGTGAGCAGTGTGAGCAGTGAGCAGGGTGAGCAGTGTGAGCAGTGTGCTGTGAGCAGGGTGAGCAGGGTGAGCAGTGTGAGCAGTGTGCTGTGAGCAGGGTGAGCAGGGTGAGCAGTGTGAGCAGTGTGCTGTGAGCAGGGTGAGCAGGGTGAGCAGGGTGAGCAGGGTGAGCAGTGAGCAGGGTGAGCAGTGAGCAGGGTGAGCAGTGTGAGCAGGGTGAGCAGTGTGAGCAGTGTGCTGTGAGCAGGGTGAGCAGGGTGAGCAGGGTGAGCAGTGTGAGCAGTGTTAGCAGTGTGCTGTGAGCAGTGTGAGCAGTGTGCTGTGAACAGTGTGAGCAGTGTGCTGTGAGCAGTGTGCTGTGAGCAGTGTGAGCAGTGTGCTGTGAGCAGTGTGAGCAGTGTGCTGTGAGCAGTGTGCTGTGAGCAGTGTGCTGTGAGCAGTGTGCTGTGAGCAGTGTGAGCAGGGTGAGCAGTGTGAGCAGTGTGAGCAGTGTGAGCAGTGTGCTGTGAGCAGTGTGAGCAGGGTGAGCAGTGTGAGCAGTGTGAGCAGTGTGAGCAGTGTGCTGTGAGCAGTGCACTGTGAGCAGTGTGCTGTGAGCGGGGCTGAGCAGGCTCCTGGGGAGCGGGGCTGTGCCCGGGTTCTGCTGTGCTGGCAATGTGGCACGGGGAGCCCCAGCACCTCACCGGTCCCCGTGCGAGCCTCTGCCCGCTGTCCCGCTCTCTGCTCAGCCGTGCCGAGGCAGTAGCACAGGAGCTGGGCTCGGTGCTGCCGCCGTGCCGTCGGTGTGCAGCTCCATGTGCCTCCTGCCAGCGCTGTGCCAGCGTTTAGCCGCACGGGCCCGTTCTGTGCCGTGGCTGTAGGGCAGGGAACTGATCTGTTCTGACAGCCCGGGCTCTGTAGTGGCTCCCAAGATCGCAGTGTGTTGGAGTTCGGTAGCCGGGGAGCCCCCCCTCTCCCTCAGCCCTGGGCTGGTGGGGCGCAGCAGGAGGGTGGGCTGGCAGAGGGGAGAGGAGGACGGTGTGCAAGGCCCTGAGGATCCTTCCTGGCACTTGTGGACCTTTTCTATCCCACCTGCTTGCTCCTGCGCTTGGCCCGCGGGTTCTGATCCTCCGGACAGAGCCGTTGCAGCTCAGCTTTTCACTGTGCGTGGCTCCGTGGGAGAGAGTGATGGAGACCCGGGATAAAATTATCCAAAACGCCCACAAGATTCATGAGATTATAGTCTGGTTTTTAAGGAGACAGAAACATGCCCAAGCTAAGGTTTGTTTCTCTGAAATAGTTGTGAATTGTAGGTCTGTATCATTAAAACGTGTTTGAAAACCGCGTCGTGTGGCTCGAGCACTTTGGCAGTGAGTTGTGACCTCGTTTGGGCCCCGTGGTGGGAAGAGGTGGCGGTACAGAAGTGCTCACAGGGGAGCGCCGCAGCGCCTCAGCCGCCGCCCGAGCCCTCCGCAGCCGGCGCTGGTGCTGGAGTCCTGCTCGGGGCCGAGCCCACCCGGGACGTGTCCCGTGGAAAACGCGCCGCGCAGCAGCCGGTGGGCAGCGCGGCCACGCTCCACATGGGCATCCGCCACCGTGGTTGTGAGTACGGAACAACGACGCGCACGGCTTCTGTTTAGCTTTCGCTGGAAGCAGGGAAAGCTTGTTCCAGGGAGTCACGACTCAGCACATCATATGAAAAATGTACGCGCAGAGGGACCAGAGCCTTTTGCAGACGAGTGGTGCTTAGGAAGCGGCAAACTCTCAGAGAGCCGGAGCTCATTGGATCAGCTCGGAAAGATCTGGAGGAACAGCGGCGTACGGCTGATGAGACTTCCTCCTGGAGATTCCCGGCGGCTTTTCTTCTCCATCCTGTGCTGGCAACTCTTTGTCTTTTCCCTTTTAAACCATGTCACAGCCAGACCGAGGAGCCCCCGTGGGTCAGACTGACGTTTCTGCCTGTTGGTCGCCGCGCCGGCTCAGCCTGGGGCTGTGTCTGCTTTGCTCTGGGGGCCGAGGGAGATGGCGTCTGCCGTTATTCGGGTGTTCGCCGTGCCCGACACCGGGACGTGTCGTCAGCTCCCGCTGGCACGGATGGAGCCCTCTGTTTAAACATAAACCCGCCCACACCGTGCCCAGCTTAGGCCCTTATCTGCTATCGCAAAGCGGAATAAAAAGCTCAAAATCATCTTCTTGCATTTTATCTTCTCCGAGGTAATTTTACCCCTGGGAATGGGAAGGCCTTGCTCTACCACGAGGCCTTTGCCGGGGCCGAGGACGTGGCCCGTGTCTGTGGCTGCCTTGGGGAGGACGGGCAGGAGGCAGGACCAGCCTGTGCCGCGCTGGGAGGGGACCAGCGGGAGCAGACGGGTGACGACAGCAGGGCCGGCGCTGGGGCTCTGGCGCTGGGGCTCTGGTGCGGTGGCTGTGGCGCTGGGGCTGTGGCGCTGGGGCTCCGGCGCTGTGGCTCCGGCGCTGTGGTTCTGGCACTGTGGCTCCGCTGGGGCGGCGTCCCCGGGGCAGGCGCTGGCCCTGGCCCTGGCCGCGGCACCGGGCTCCTCTCCTCTGTCCGGGCTTCGCCTCTCGCGGGTTTCCCGGTACCACATGGATGCTGAAACTCCTCCTCCCGTGCTCTGTTCCCCCAGCTGTGTGAGCAGTGGAAAAGGACAATCAGGAGAACTTTAATCGCCGCAAAGGGAAGACCGGAGGTCAGGATCCGACCTCTAGAGCAGCCTAAGCCTGCGCTGAAGCTTTGATCCTTGGCCAAAGATCTGCCTTCTGCTGCTGTAGCGATCGCTGGCTGTCAGTAGTTGAATGAGATTTTTCACCCCTTTTAGGGGAGAATCAAACCACTTATGCACTTGCTTTGAGACGATTTTTGGTTACAAGCTGCACATTGTTTTTCCATAGGAACGCGGCCTCTTTCAGATCAGATTAATAGCGCTCAGTGAATGAGGCAGCTGTTCGCTCTTTATCTCATTCACCGTGCAGCCCCGTGCTTCATCGCGGTGCGCTCTGAGCGCGGCACCGAGCCCGACGCGTTTTAAAGCCTCTTGGTGGCTTTGTGTCTGGTTTCCTGATGCAAATGTTGGAGCGCTCTGTCAGCAGCCAGATGGCGGGATCCGCAGGCGACCACGGTCCTCGGTGCGGCAGACCCTCGCGTCTGCGTCTCACCCGGTGTCCCTCACACCCAGGGCAGGTCGGCGTTCACTGCCGCGGGGCCCCCGCTGTCACCCCCGGAGCCCCAGAGCCCCGGGATCGAGCCTGCGGGGCCCTCGCACCGCGGAGTGGGGAGTAATGTGGGTCACAACAACGTTTGCACGCCAGTCAGTAATGTGGGTCACAACAACGTTTGCACGCCGGTCAGTAATGTGGGTCACAACAACGTTTGCACGCCGGTCAGTAATGTGGGTCACAACAACGTTTGCACACCGGTCAGTAATGTGGGTCACAACGTTTGCACGCCGGTCAGTAATGTGGGTCACAACGTTTGCACGCCGGTCAGTAATGTGGGTCACAACGTTTGCACGCCGGTCAGTAATGTGGGTCACAACAACGTTTGCACGCCGGTCAGTAATGTGGGTCACAACGTTTGCACACTGGTTGTTAACGTGGGTCATGACGTTTGCACACCGGTCGTTAACATGGGTCATGATGTTTGCACACTGCTCGTTAACGTGGTCATGACGTTTGCACACTGGTCAGCAATGTGGGTCATGACGTTTGCACACCGGTCGTTAACATGGGTCACGATGTTTGCACACCGGTCATTAATGCGGGTCACGCTGTTTGCACACCGGTCAGTAATGCAGGTCACGCTGTTTGCACACCAGTCCTTAAGGTGGGTCACGATGTTTGCACACTGGTCGTTAACGTGGGTCACGATGTTTGCACACCGGTCGTTAACGTGGATGACGACATTTGTGCACTGGTCAGTGATGTGGGTCACTACGTTTGCACGCCGGTCGTTAACGCGGGTCACGACGTTTGCACGCCAGTCGTTAACACGGGTCACCACGTTTGCACGCCGGTCGTTAGCGTGGGTCACAATGTTTGCACGCCGGTCGTTAGCGCGGGTCACGTCCCTCAGCAAAGCGCTGCAGTTTTTAGGCTGCGGTTTAACAGTTAATTCTAAACCCACTGGCCAGGGCTGCTCCCGCTCTTTTCTAAAATATTAGGGTAACATTTAAAAATTGCATTTATATTTTACGTTGTAATTCCTTAAAGAGATACGGTTACAGTGTATCTACTTAGGAAAAAGCACTTTGGGTTGTAAAGTCTATATTAAATTTCAAATTAATCTGCTGTAGTGGTTAAGGATTGATCCGACTCAGGCTTTCTTTAGGAAAATAGCTCGGGACTACCAATGCAAAACAACAGCAGACTCCATTATTTCTGTCCAGATTTCCGGCCAGCTGGTTTATCGTGGCTGGAATCGGCGATCACTTTGACTCAAATCAGGCCCCGCTGCTGTGCTGGGTGTGCCGAGGCTTTGCCTGGGGCGGCAGAGCTGCGGGTCCCGGTGCCGGATCTGTGGCTGCGGCTGATTATTTTGGGGATGGGAAGCTGAGCTGCCAAGTGTTGTGCAACACCCTTTGGGACGTTGTGGGTGAATTATTTAATGAGTTGTTTTGAATAAATGCGATTTATTTGCATGAAACCGTTCAGGCTTGATTTAAAGCAAGCCACGGGAACGTGCGCGTGTGTCAGCGCGGCGGATGCAGCCGTCTGCCCCTCGCCAGGCTGGGCTGTCGGCTGTGCCGGGCGCTGCTCTGCATGGGGACAGGAGTCCCTGCAGCACAGCCTGACCCCGCTGTGCTGGGCCATGGGGACAGGAGTCCCTGCAGCACAGCCTGACCCCGCTGTGCTGGGCCATGGGGACAGGAGTCCCTGCAGCACAGCCTGACCCCGCTGTGCTGGGCCATGGGGACAGGAGTCCCTGCAGCACATGGGGACAGGAGTCCCTGCAGCACAGCCTGACCCCACTGCGCTGGGCCCTGGGGACAGGAGTCCCTGCAGCACATGGGGACAGGAGTCCCTGCAGCACAGCCTGACCCCGCTGCGCTGGGCCCTGGGGACAGGAGTCCCTGCAGCACATGGGGACAGGAGTACCTGCAGCACAGCCTGACCCCGCTGCGCTGGGTCTGTTGGGACAGGAGTCCCTGCAGCACAGCCTGACCCCGCTGCTCTGCATGGGGACAGGAGTCCCTGCAGCACAGCCTGACCCCGCTGCGCTGGGCTGGGAGGAGAGGTTTGATGGCTGAGGTGCCCAGGCTGCCCCCGGAGCTGTGTCCCTGCTGGGGAGGGCAGGGGGACATCACCACGCTGCGTGACACGGGTTTCCCTGCACGTTGTCCCCATGGCGGTGGCCGGTGCGGCTGTTGTACGGCGGGCGCTGCGGGCGCTGCGGGCGCGGGGATCGGCCCGAGCTGGGGCTGCAGCGCGGGCGCCCAAACCTCCTGCGGGTGCAGGGCTGGACGAGGCCGGGCCGGCTCTGGCAGCGGGTCCGTCCATCCGGGGGCAGTGGGAGCTGAGGACCGTCCCAGGGAGGAGCTGCGGTCCTGGGACCGGCACAGGGGGTCCCGGCACCGTCCGTGCCGCGCAGGCTGTGCTGAGCCCGTCTCTCCAGTTAATTGCTTCCCCCTAGAACTGCTCTGACGAGATGTGAACGTGATGCTGACTAACGAGACCCGTGTCTGCACCGCGTGCGTTAACGAGACCCGTGTCTGCACCGTGTGCGTTTGTTGTGCATTTGCTCTGATCTGCACCCTTCCCCCCGGACGGAGCGGGACCCCCCCGGGAATGGCTCCGGGGTCCCGGCACCGCGGTTGCGCACGAGGAGGGCGAGGGTGGGCAGCTGCAGCCCCGTGGCCGCACTGTCCGTCTGTGCTGAGCGTCGCAGGTCATTGTGAGAACTCGTTTGTGGCGTGTTACTGGGAGAGGGTGGGAGCGGGGGTGAAACGCTTTCCTGGAGCATCCATGTCTCCCTGCAGTCTGCAGTGACGCTGCTCGGCCTCACAGAGAGCTGGTCAGCAGCAGTTACCTCAGCGCCACATCCAGGATGCGCCCTTCGCTGCCCGAGGGCAGGAGCCGGGAGCAGCCTCGCTGAGGGGCTGAGGCGGAGAGTCACGGATCCTCCTGGCGGCGCAGAGACGGGTGGCAGGGTTACGTGATGGAGAGAGAAATGAGGAGAGGTCTCACCTGGGATGACCACACATCTGAGCTACAATCTTTCTCTCATTAACACGGGCTATGCTTTTGCTTCCCTGACTTCCAGCTCTACATGCTCATAAATGCATTTAACATATAAATAGGACCCGCATTTCACTCTTGCCCATCAGGTTTACTCTTGGGTCTCCAGCATCCTTGGGTGAATTGCTGGTGCCTCTGTCCCTCCCGCTCCACCGCCAGAGCCAGCTTTGTGGGGGCCACGCTGGACACAGCCTGCGAGACGACTGGGGTCCCTGTGGGAGCTTCTTCGTGCAGGACAGACCCTGGGCTCCGGAACGACCACTCCTGTGCGTTCACCTCGCTGAGACGAGCAGCAGGACCCGCCGTTTCTGCGGCGTCTTCGCTCCCGCTGTGCTGTGGGAGCTTGTGGTCCTCCTGTCAGCCGGGGGGTGGTTGAGCTGTGCCCGGGTTGGGCTGTGCCCGGGTTGGGCTGTGCCCGGGTTGAGCTGTGCCCGGGTTGGGCTGTGCCCGGGTTGGGCTGTGCCCGGGTTGAGCTGTGCCCGGGTTGGGCTGTGCCCGGGTTGAGCTGTGCCCGGGTTGGGCTGTGCATGGGTTGGGCTGTGCCCGGGTTGAGCTGTGCCTGGATTGGGCTGTGCCTGGGTTGAGCTGTGCCTGGGTTGGGCTGTGCCCGGGTTGGGCTGTGCCCGGGTTGGGCTGTGCCCGGTATGAGCTGTGCCTGGGTTGGGCTGTGCCCGGGTTGAGCTGTGCCTGGGTTGCGCTGTGCGTGGGTTGGGCTGTGCGTGGGTTGGGCTGTGCCCGGGTTGGGCTGTGCCTGGGTTGAGCTGTGCCTGGATTGGGCTGTGCCTGGGTTGGGCTGTGCCCGGTATGAGCTGTGCCTGGGTTGGGCTGTGCCCGGGTTGAGCTGTGCCTGGGTTGAGCTGTGCCCGGGATGAGCTGTGCCCAGGTTGGGCTGTGCCCGGGTTGAGCTGTGCCCGGGTTGAGCTGTGCCCGGGTTGGGCTGTGCCCGGGTTAGGCTGTGCCTGGGTTGAGCTGTGCCCGGGTTGGGCTGTGCCCGGGTTGAGCTGTGCCCGGGTTGGGCTGTGCCCGGGTTGAGCTGTGCCCGGGTTGAGCTGTGCCTGGGTTGGGCTGTGCCCGGGTTGAGCTGTGCCCGGGTTGGGCTGTGCCCGGGTTGAGCTGTGCCTGGGTTGGGCTGTGCCCGGGTTGAGCTGTGCCCGGGTTGAGCTGTGCCTGGGTTGGGCTGTGCCCGGGTTGAGCTGTGCCCGGGTTGGGCTGTGCCCGGGTTGAGCTGTGCCCGGGTTGAGCTGTGCCCGGGTTGAGCTGTGCCCGGGTTGAGCTGTGCCTGGGTTGGGCTGTGCCCGGGTTGAGCTGTGCCCGGGTTGGGCTGTGCCTGGGTTGAGCTGTGCCCGGGTTGAGCTGTGCCCGGGTTGGGCTGTGCCCGGGTTGGGCTGTGCCCGGGTTGGGCTGTGCCTGGGTTGAGCTGTGCCCGGGTTGGGCTGTGCCCGGGTTGAGCTGTGCCCGGGTTGGGCTGTGCCCGGGTTGAGCTGTGCCCGGGTTGGGCTGTGCCCGGGTTGGGCTGTGCCCGGGTTGAGCTGTGCCGGGGTTGAGCTGTGCCCGGGTTGGGCTGTGCCTGGGTTGAGCTGTGCCCGGTGCAGCCCGGCTGTGCTGACCAGAGTGAGATTTCACATTTGGAGTGAAGCCGTGTGAGCAGCGGCTGCAGTCCCTGGTTTGCTCAGCTGGAGCAGAGCAGACTGAGGGCAGAGCTCATGGGCTGCAGGTTCCTCAGCAGGAGCAGGAGGGGCAGGCTGAGCTCTGCTCGGTGACAGTGACAGACCCAGGGAACGGCAGGAGATGTGCCAGGGTCAGTGGACATGAGGAAAAGGTTCTTCCCCAGAGGGGCTGGACACTGAACAGGCTCCCCAGGGAGGGGTCACAGCCCAACCTGACAGTGTTCAAGAGACTGGACACCGTCCTCAGACACCGGGGTGACCTGTGGGGTGTCCTGGGCAGGGACAGACGTTGGAACTGATGATCCTGTAGGTCCTTCCAGCTCAGGACGTTTTGTGATTCCTTGCTGTTGCGATTTGTACTTAAAAAGAGAAAACCTCTTTTGTTTGAAGTGCCCGTTGTCCGTCTGTCCGAGGGCTGCTGCTGCGCCGGCTCCCGTCCCACGGGAGGGTTTCCATGCAGAGGTGGGCGAGGCGGGAGGTGCCACCTTGGAGGTGCCACCAGAGCCCGTGGGACGGGCCTGTGGGGCTGATGCTGGTGCGGTTGGGGACCAGGGGACCGGGCAGCAGTGCGGGGTGCAGGGAGTACGTGACTGCCAGGGAAGTGGATGGAGCAGAGCTTGAGAGTCAGGAAGGCGTGAAGGATACGGTGGGCACATTTTCCTAGGGCTAAACTGCCAAAACCAGCATTTCTCTGTCCCTGGAACAGCTGCAGACCTGTAGTGGCCAGAGCTTCTGTAGCTCGAATGTTCAACTGCTGATCCAGTCTGGAAGCTGAAGGTTTGTTTGTGGCCGACACACACAGCTCAGCGTGGGTTTCGCAGATCCCGGGAGCACAGAGCCTGCAAAGCACACGGCACCGCGAGCTCTGTGCCGGGCAGGAGCGCACCAGCCTGAGCTCTGTGCCGGGCAGGAGCGCACCAGCCTGAGCTCTGTGCCGGGCAGGAGCGCACCAGCCTGAGCTCTGTGCCGGACTGGAGTACACCAGCCTGAGCTCTGTGCTGGACTGGAGTACACCAGCCTGAGCTCTGTGCTGGACTGGAGTACACCAGCCTGAGCTCTGTGCCGGACTGGAGTACACCAGCCTGAGCTCTGTGCCGGACTGGAGTACACCAGCCTGAGCTCTGTGCTGGACTGGAGTACACCAGCCTGAGCTCTGTGCCGGACTGGAGTACACCAGCCTGAGCTCTGTGCCGGACTGGAGTACACCAGCCTGAGCTCTGTGCCGGGTGGGAATGCACCAGCCTGAGCTCTGTGCCGGACTGGAGTACACCAGCCTGAGCTCTGCACTTGTTCTCTTCTGGAAAGAAGACGTGAGGGCAGCCCCCCCTCCCTTTGCCTTGCTTGGAGGGCAAAGTGAACATAATTGAGCCATAATTCACAGTTACTGGCCAGCAAGCACGGGCCGCAGTACGAGAAGCAGTACTGGAGCTTTATATTACAGCTGTCTCCAGGGGAGATTATTTTTATTAAAATCTGGGTTGGTGGAAAATTCCGAGATTAGCTGTGTTTTTAATGTAAGGTTCTCTGTGGATCAGCCCAAAGAGGCTCCCTGCCGTCTGCAGCTGCCGAGCCGCTGGTGTCCTGTGCCGGCAGCGCCGTGACACGCACCCCGCGTGCCGAGGCTGTCCAGACCGCAACGGATGCCGGAAGCTGTTTATCAACGTTTCCAGAAAAGAGTGAATACGAAAACTTAGGTGACAAAAGCCCACATGAATTACTGGAAAATGACTGTAAAAAGGAACAGTGCTGCAGACCCACTTCACAAACCTCCGCCAACTCTGTCCATGTGCGAGGAAAACGTGCGAAGGCAGAGCTGGAAGTGCAAAGACACGAAGGAGCATCCGCCCCGGGGGCTGGATGCGGCACATGGGGCTGGGAGAAGGGTCCCGCTGCCGGAGCGCAGGATTCGCCAGCGGCACCCGTGTGCATGGGGCGTGGGTGGAGTGGATGGCGTGGATGGCGTGGATGGCATCTAATGACCGGCCCTGCCTGTGTCTGGCCAGGGTGGAGACCTGCAGCCCATCGGGTGCCGGTCCTTGGAGCCTGTGCAGCATCTCTGGTGGCTCTTGGAAGGAGCCAGCAGTGGCACCTGTACCATGGAGCCCTTGGAGGTGCAACCTCCCGGCAGTGCTTGGGGACACACGTGGTGGTCCCGGTCACACGCCTGGGGACATGCGTGGTGGTGCCGGTCACATGCTTGGGGACACACGTGGTGGTCCCGGTCACATGCCTGGGGACATGCGTGGTGGTCCCGGTCACATGCCTGGGGACACGCGTGGTGGTCCCGGTCACACGCCTGGGGACACGCGTGGTGGTCCCGGTCACATGCCTGGGGACATGCGTGGTGGTCCCGGTCACATGCTTGGGGACACACGTGGTGGTGCCGGTCACACGCCTGGGGACACGCGTGGTGGTCCCGGTCACACGCCTGGGGACCCACGTGGTGGTCCTGGTCACATGCTTGGGGACACGCGTGGTGGTCCCGGTCACACGCCGGGCCATGGCTGCGGCTCCGGTGCTGCCCGGCTGGCTGAGCTGACTCGTGCTCTGGCGTGGCCGGGCTCCTCGGTGCCTGCGGGGCCTGCAGGGACCGCGCCAGTCCCTGAATGTTTAAATTACGTCTGAAACATTTCCTGATGTGTGTTCACGTGTAGGGTTCTTCTCTGCTGATGGCTTGGTGGTTGCTGTTGGCGACTCTGGGTGTGATCTGCTCATGGGTTACTCTGGGTGTCTGTGGAGTGACGGGTCTCTGGGGGTCGTTACCGCTGGACCAGTTCCCTGGTGCCACCCGTGGCCAGCGAGGGCGGTTCGCTCGCCCGCAGCCGCCGCTCCCTCCGCGCTGCTCGGCTCTCCCTCAGCGGGCTAATTCAATGGTAATAATACATTTACGAGGTAACCTTTCCTGAAGCACACGCTGTTGGAGTTCTTTGTTGCCCACGTCCTGCAGGCTCAGTGTGAGACATCAGAGCACGCTGTTCGTTTTCAGGCTGGTTTTATGGAGCACGGGTGCGGTGACTCACGGTGTTGTCTCCTCCGCGTGCCGAGCGGGGCCGTCGTGGGCCCGGTGCGAACTGACCGCCCGGCCGCGCTGCTCGGCACGCATCTCTGCCTTTAAATTGCTTTTGCTGTCCCCAGCCTATCTCAGCCTGCGGTTAGAGTTTGTGAATCATGTACCTTAACAATGAATATCTGCACGAGTGCTGAAGAAACATAGCTGAAATTGTTTCTTAGTGTCCGTGGGGACCGGGCAGAGCGCGGGGAGGTGACGGGCTGGGAGGGAGACCCCGGCGCCCCGCGGGCGGCTCCGCGTTCCAGCTCGCTGCCCGGCTGCCCCTGCCGGGAGGGGCTGTGCCTTCACTCACCGCGTGTGTTTTAAAACCTGCGGTGTTGTGCGTGCTGTGTGGGTGGATGGGCCGTGCAAGCCAGTTGTGTGAAGGTCGAAGGTTGTAAGGAGTTGCAAATCTGACAGTGTTCAGAATTGGACTCTCCAGATATCCCACAGGTGCTGGTTCTGTGGTGGATTTCTTCCTTCTCTCCCGTCTCTCATTATGTCTTGTCCCAGAAGAAGCACCTCGCGGAGATGTGTCTGCTCACCGCGCTGCGGCACCGGGACGGGCTGTGCCAGCAACTGTGGCGATGGAGCCGTGTGAAACTCGGGTCATTGCCGCTGCCGTGGTGCAGCCAGGTGCTGCCCCTTCCTCGGGGTCCCGGGTCTCCCGCCACATCTCCTGCGCCCCCGAGACCACGGGGCAGCTCGGGGGTCTGTGCCGTGACAGCGAGTGTTCCCCGTCTCCTAAATCTGCAGGGACACCGGCGGGTTTGTTCTCGACACGGTTATGGGGAGTCTCTGCTCAGGAAAGAGCAGCGCGGTTCGAGTTCGCCCAAATCCGCTTTACACGGCGGGGAAGCTCAGCGTGAAAACATGAGCTTTAGACTGCGAAAAGAAATACTAAATCCCCGATTACAAAGTCAGCAGCGCGGTGACAAAGGAGGGAGCAGTTTTAGAACGTATCTCGCATTTGCATTTCTTCCTTCCAGCTGCAGGAGCCGAGTTTCCTGCCCGGCAGTGTTCTGCGTCCGCGTTTCTCACTTGGAGCACTCTCTGACGCAGAAATCTTGATCTCCGGTTTATACATCTTGTTTCCAAATTAGGGTATATATACAAAATCCCAAAGCTTGTCCTCCAGCCTGCGTCCCACTGATGGGACCTCTTGGTATTGTGCCCGTGCATTAACTGCGTGTGTGTGTGAACAGGAGCCCAGCAGAACGTGCCCGTGTGTGAGACAAAGCAGCTCTGACGCCAGAGGCTGTCCTGCGTCAGCTCCAGCCCGCTCACTTCCTCTGGACAAAAGTTCGTGGAACTAGGTCCAGAAACTTATCTTTTGCAATCTAGGTAGTAAAAAGCTTTTGGCGATGTTTTCAGTTTGGCTTTCCATTTCCCAGCGGTGTGTGAGGATTTGGTGTTGCAGGGTGTTACAGGCTGTTGGTCTCAGGACAGCGGCACCCTCGGCTTGGCCGGGGACATCGTTACACTGTTCACAGACTGAATATCTGTCACCTCCCTGGGGCTGCCCAGGACAGGGGTGCAGGGACGTGTGATGGGTCAGTCGGCTGGCTGTAGCACAGGACGGGGGTGCAGGGACGTGTGATGGGTCAGTCGGCTGGCTGTAGCACAGGACGGGGGTGCAGGGACGTGTGATGGGTCAGTCGGCTGGTTGTAGCACAGGACGGGGGTGCAGGGACGTGTGATGGGTCAGTCGGCTGGTTGTAGCACAGGACGGGGTGCAGGGACGTGTGATGGGTCAGTCGGCTGGCTGTAGCACAGGACAGGGGTGCAGGGACGTGTGGTTGTAGCACAGGACAGGGGTGCAGGGACGTGTGATGGGTCAGTCGGCTGGTTGTAGCACAGGACGGGGTGCAGGGACATGTGATGGGTCAGTCGGCTGGTTGTAGCACAGGACGGGGTGCAGGGACGTGTGGTGGGTCAGTCGGCCGGCTGTAGCACAGGATGGGGGTGCAGGGACGTGTGATGGGTCAGTCGGCTGGTTGTAGCACAGGACGGGGTGCAGGGACGTGTGGTGGGTCAGTCGGCCGGCTGTAGCACAGGATGGGGGTGCAGGGACGTGTGATGGGTCAGTCGGCCGGCTGTAGCACAGGACGGGGTGCAGGGACGTGTGATGGGTCAGTCGGCTGGCTGTAGCACAGGACGGGGTGCAGGGACGTGTGATGGGTCAGTCGGCTGGTTGTAGCACAGGACGGGGTGCAGGGACGTGTGGTGGGTCAGTCAGCCGGCTGTAGCACAGGATGGGGGTGCAGGGACGTGTGATGGGTCAGTCGGCCGGCTGTAGCACAGGACGGGGTGCAGGGACGTGTGATGGGTCAGTCAGCTGGCTGTAGCACAGGACGGGGTGCAGGGACGTGTGATGGGTCAGTCAGCTGGCTGTAGCACAGGACGGGGTGCAGGGACGTGTGGTGGGTCAGTCGGCCGGCTGTAGCACAGGACGGGGGTGCAGGGACGTGTGATGGGTCAGTCAGCTGGCTGTAGCACAGGACGGGATGCAGGGACGTGTGGTGGGTCAGTCGGCCGGCTGTAGCACAGGACGGCAGGGATGCCAGGCTGTGCTTGTTTGGAGACACCAACAGATCAGGGAGCTGGGAAACGAGGAGCAAAAGGGCTGCGTGCTGCCTTCCCGCGCCTCAGGCTGCCTCAGCGTCCTGGCCATCCTGCGGGGCAGAGCCCAGCGCCCCTGGGCGTTTGTGTTTGTGGAGGCGCAGATTAATTCAGGACTGGTGCTCCAAATGAAGCTGAACTGGAGCTGGGTGGGGGTCATTCCTCTTCTCGTTTCTTTCTCTTTCGCTTTCGCTTTCTCTATCTCTCTCTTTCTTTCTCTCTTTCTCTTTCTCTCTCTTTCTCTCTTTCTCTTTCTCTCTCTCTTTCTCTCTTTCTCTTTCTTCCTCTTCCTCTCCCTCTCCTCTCCCTCTCCCTCTCCCCTCCCCTCCCCTCCCCTCCGCTCTTCCTCCCCTCTTCTTTCTCTTCCTCTTTTCTGTGACTGACAGTGTATTTTCCCATAGCATTTCTTCTCCTCTGGGCACTCCCCGTTCCTGGCACACAGGGTTCTGGTTCGCGGTCTCGTGTAAGTCGCGGGCGGGCACCGCAGCCGCGCAGCTCCTCTCCTCTGCCCACTGCTGTGTGGGAGCTTTTACAGAACGGGATTAGTTTTCGCTGCGTCTCATCTTGTCTAGAAACGTGCTGCATTTTGTGTGATGGTGGCTTAGCCGCGACAATTTAGATTAATTAAATAATGCAGACCGGGTGTCACGAAGCAACATTAAACAATGCTTCTGAAACACGGCGTCTGGTCCATTGCCATGGTCCGGCAACGTCACGGTTCTCGGTGGAAGGAAAACTCCTGTCAGTCCTAGGAGAGCCACGCTTTTCCTGCTGGTGCTGGTTTGAGCGGGGCAGCGCATCACCCTTTAGGCTTAGAGCTGGGTTTTGCTGCACACCACTGGCTCTCTAAATTGGTCCTGACATTCACAGGTCATTGGCATCGTTAAAGGCCTGGCCGATTAATTAAACAGCCAGCCAACCTAAATCCTCCTCCCTGCTCCTGATTGGTCCTCGTTGTTACGGGTTAACCGATGGAAATGTGTACTTCTTTCTTATGGCCATTGTTTTACAAAATTGACTTTGGTGATGGAGCGAGCGGAGCGGGGGAGGCGCCGGGGTGACGGGGAGGCAGCAAGAGCCGGGGACAGCGTGTGGGGACCGAGGGCTGCCCAGGGTGACAGCGATGTGTGCCCAGGGCGACAGCGATGGGTGTGCAGGGTGACAGTGATGGGTGCCCAGGGTGACAGCGATGGGTGTGCAGGGTGACAGCGATGGGTGTGCAGGGTGACAGTGATGGGTGCTCAGGGTGACAGTGATGGGTGCTCAGGGCGACAGCGATGGGTGTGCAGGGTGACAGTGATGGGTGTGCAGGGTGACAGTGATGGGTGCCGAGGGTGACAGTGATGGGTGTGCAGGGTGACAGCGATGGGTGCTCAGGGTGACAGTGATGGGTGCCCAGGGTGACAGCGATGGGTGTGCAGGGTGACAGCGATGGGTGTGCAGGGTGACAGCGATGGGTGCCCAGGGTGACAGTGATGGGTGTGCAGGGTGACAGTGATGGGTGTGCAGGGTGACAGCGATGGGTGCTCAGGGTGACAGTGATGGGTGCTCAGGGTGACATTGATGGGTGTGCAGGGTGACAGTGATGGGTGTGCAGGGTGACAGCGATGGGTGCTCAGGGTGACAGTGATGGGTGCTCAGGGTGACAGTGATGGGTGTGCAGGGTGACATTGATGGGTGCCCAGGGTGACAGTGATGGGTGTGCAGGGTGACAGTGATGGGTGCTCAGGGTGACAGCGATGGGTGTGCAGGGTGACAGTGATGGGTGTGCAGGGTGACAGTGATGGGTGCCCAGGGTGACAGTGATGGGTGTGCAGGGTGACAGTGATGGGTGTGCAGGGTGACAGCAATGGGTGCCCAGGGTGACAGTGATGTGTGCTCAGGGCGACAGCGATGGGTGTGCAGGGTGACAGTGATGGGTGTGCAGGGTGACAGCGATGGGTGCTCAGGGTGACAGTGATGGGTGTGCAGGGTGACAGTGATGGGTGCTCAGGGTGACAGTGATGGGTGCCCAGGGTGACAGTGATGGGTGCGATGGGTGACAGCGATGGGTGTGCAGGGTGACAGTGATGGGTGTGCAGGGTGACAGTGATGGGTGTGCAGGGTGACAGTGATGGGTGCTCAGGGTGACGGTGATGGGTGTGCAGGGTGACAGCAATGGGTGCCCAGGGTGACAGCAATGGGTGTGCAGGGTGACTGCAGTGGGTGCTGGAAGTGGAGCTTGGTGGTTCTGGAACCTTCCCCAGCAGCTCTCGCTGGCTCTGGAAGCTTCTCGGTAATGCTTGGTGTGGTGTCCCAGTGTGGCTGGAGGCCAAGGCCTCTGCCATGAGGCGCAGGTGACAAATGGAACACGAGGCCCAGGTGACAAGTGGAACACGAGGCGCAGGTGACAAATGGAACACGAGGCGCAGGTGACAAGTGGAACACGCGTTGCAGGTGACAAGCGGGACGGTGGCAGTCAGGTCGCCTCCTTGGCGGAGCGTGTCCCTCTGCTGCCCCCCCGTTCTGTAGGATTTTGGCCAGGTGTGCCGCTCCCGCTGCCGCCGGTTCCCCTGGGGACTCCGAGCTAGACACCAATGGACACCAGGTAGCTGGAACTGAAACACGCGCTTCGGGAGGGACTTGTCCTGAATGACCGATGTTTGCGGCAATCTAAAGTGATTCGTGAAGTGTTTTGTTTGATAACAAACAAACTTAGAAATGAAGTAACTCGTCCTGTTGTATTTTCTTTCTCGGTGCATCTTTAATACTTTTGTTGAAATCCTCCTTTTCCTTGTTAGTGATGTTGACAAAAGCTCCGCGTCTTCTCCTCGCAGTTTCAGTGTTCCGTTAATTGATGTCCTAGTTTTGGTTCTCATTCAACCCAAGCAAATGTCCAGATAAGACTTTTTGTGGTTAGTGACCACGTATTTCTTGCTGAGAAACCTTTCCCAGCACCACGAGGTTGCGTTTTCTGTGTTTGTTGGACCGTTTATGGTGCGCTGTGTTCCCCGGGTTCTTCCTGCACAGACACGTCCAGCTGTTGCCTTTCTGCACGGGGTTAGTTTAGAGCTTTCCCTGCTGCTCGTGCCGCTGTGATCAGAGCGATTGCACCCGTGTTTCCGTGGGAAGGTGACATACATTTGCATACAGACCCGAAGGAACGTGCGGTATTTGAGCGCAGCAGCCTGCAAACTGCGCTCGCTGGGTGAAAGGTGGAAGTGAGGCGGGCGGTGTGGGCCCTCCTAGCGAGCTCTGAATTACTGTGAGTTGTAGTCTGTTTGACAAGTCGGAGTTCCTTCGTGTAGCAGGATTTGTACTGAACACACGGTGACGTTGCGGAGCTGTGCCGCGGTGCCTGGGAGCAGCCGGGGCCCGGCGTTGGCTGCCGAGGCTCCGCGCGGACCCGGCCCGGCCGAACCGACCGTCAGAGGGCCGGTTAAGGAATCTATCAGCCTTGTCGTTAGTTTTGTTTTGAATTAAAGCCACTGCATAGAGGAGAAACACAGTGAATTAACGGTGTAAAGTGCCGGGGAAGTTTGACAATAAAATGGACCAGCAAGCGAGTGCTGAAGCAAACTGATTAAAAACCCCAAACCTGTGGGTAGTTGCTGAAAGAATCCTAAGTGTGGAGCGGATGAGTAGGTAGCAATAAGGCACATTTTCTTTTTGCTCAAAACAGTTATTGTACCAGGGAAAAGGGCAAGAAGGAACCATTGACGGCATCTTTAGCAGAAGCCTTAGTGCCAGCGCGATGACCTGAGGACCGATGAGCTTCCACGTGGTAGAGCAGTTGTGCCGTTAATGGAACACGGGAACGCTGGTCAGCTGGAAGATGATTCCTGGCGAGATTTAACCGCGTTTTCAGGAGACCATGTCTCCCTAGTCCAGTTCAGTTCTTTATTAGAGACAACGCGTGTAAGAGAGCTGCCCGTCGGGACTGATCGGCTCGGTGCAAACGGTTCTGAAGGGGCTGGAGGTGGGTTACCCGATAACCCGGCTGGCGTCCGTGCCAGGAAATCGTAGTGTTCTATCTCCAACGCGCGTCAGCCCTTAGGGTGCGTGGGGTGGGCAAAGGGAAGGTGCCTCAGCTCCCTCCGGGCAAGGGGCTGGAGCAAACCCCCGAGCGCCCTGGCCAGGCACACGGGGACGGAGGTGACGAGGAGCAGCCAGTGTGGATTTACCAGGGCTAAATTGTGGCCAACCAGCTCAATGGCTTTCTGCAACGGGGCGGGTGGCTCCGGGTGAGCGCAGCGCAGGAAAGGTCGTTACCACATCTCGGGGGTGTCCAGTTTGGCCGTTACCCCATCTTGGGGTGTTCATGGGGTCTCCTGCAGCATCCTCAGTGCGGGACGGGACAGGGCCGGTTGTGCAGGGGTGACGAGGCGGGTGAACTGGCTGGACCAGCAGCTCCAGGGCGGTGATGAGCCACACGGAGCTCAGCTGGTGGCTGGTTACGAGCCCATTCCCAGGGGCGGGCACAGCGGCTGGTCTCTTTTGGTATGGCAGTGGCCCAGCAGGGTGACAGGAGGGACATCGCTGTCACCAGCCCAGGGGCTGCAGCTGCCTCATGCTCAGCACAGGACACAGGACGGGAAACGGAGCCCCCGATGTCCTGGGGGGTTCCCCGGCCCCGGCAGCACCCTTGGGCAGTAGAGCAGCTCCCGGGGTGATGGCCCGAGGGCGACCACGGCGGGAGGGCCGGGGCTGCTGCCCCCGCTCAGCGCTGGCCAGACCTGTGGGGACATTGGGGCCAGGCTGGGGACACCAGGGCCAGGCCAGGGACACCAAGGCCAGGCTGGGGACACCAGGGCCAGGCCAGGGATGCCAAGGCCAGGCGGGGGACACCAGGGCCAGGCCAGGGACACCAAGGCCAGGCTGGGGACACCAGGGCCAGGCCAGGGACGCCAAGGCCAGGCTGGGGACACCAGGGCCAGACCAGGCTCACCAGACCTGTGGGGACATTGGGACAGTGTCGTGGGTCCCGTGGGGCCCCGGGGCGGTCGGGGCTGGAGTGCGGGATCTGCCCAGCCCAGAGAGGAGCAGGCGGAGGGGAGACCCGGCCGCGGTGACGGTGCGTGGGGAGGGGACAGAGCCGGCTCCTCTCGGAGGTGCCGCGAGGGTCGAGAGGCACGAGCTGCAGCCGTGGACGCGCCCCCTGCTCGGCAGGACAAGCCCTTCGCTGCAGGTCGGTCGCACACGGTCGCACACGAGCGGGGCCCCGGCGCCGTGGGGTCTGCGCCCGCTCAGCCCTCGCCCGAGCAGCCCTGCTGGGCGCCAGGCCGGCTTGCCCGGTCCCGTCCCCAGCGCCAGCCTGCGGCTCGCTGGCGTGGAGCTCCGCAGCAACGCGGGCCGGGTTGGTGGGAAATACCGATCTTTGTTCTGCTTCAGGCTCTACTAGTTCCACTCAACACCTTCCCGAGTTTTGTTTTGAAAGAGACTTTATTGCGGGTGGGTGGGAGTCAGTGCAATTCAACAGAGATGATGCAATTGTGACAAACAAGGTGCACGTGCAAAATCGTGGAGTCTTAAATATAAAGAAGAAAGATGCAGCCACAGAATTCGGCTGGTTGTTGGGACCTGGAGGCAGCGGGGTGTAGGTTGACGTCAGATAGGAGAAGCTGTAGCTTTGAGGAAAAGCGTGGTGGTAAGCTGTAGCCCGGGAGTTACTGCTGCCGTTAGAGTCCGGTCGGGGTAGGCTGCTCCGGCTGGGTGAAGCCAGCCGCCGCTGCCGCACGCCGCGCTGATGTGTGGTCACGACTGCAACTGAACGTACCTGCGAGACCAATCTGGCGGCGGTTGCCGGAGCCCGGCAGCGTGCTGCCGCGCAGGTCAGCGCCGGCGCCTGATGAAGATGTCCTATCTGTCACCTTGTCTTGTGCTGTTTGCACCAGTTCCCAAGGAGATAATACCTGCTAATCTTTTTCATGCCGTTTTCGGTTTTGTCATATTCCTTCTCAGTCTTGTCTCTCCCAGACTGAAGAGCCTGCTCTGTGTGGCTCAGTCTCACGCGGAGGCTGCTCTAGGTCCTTGATCTTTTCTCCCTTGCTGTCACCTTTTCCGCTTCTGGTGCAGCCTCTCCGAGAGGAGCTGGGGGTGCAGGTGGCGGTGGACACCGGGGCTCACGCGGTGGTGCGGCGGTGCCGGGACACCGGGGCTCACGCGGTGGTGCGGTGGTGCCGGGACACCGGGGCTCACGCGGCGGTGTGGCAGTTTGGCGGTGCCAGGACACTGAGGCTCACGCGGCAGTGCGGTGGTGCCAGGACACTGAGGCTCACACTGCGGTGCGGCGGTGCCAGGACGTTGGGGCTCACGCGGCGGTGCAGCGGTGCCAGGACACCAGGGCTCACGTGGCGGTGCGGCGGTGCCAGGACGCCGGGGCTCACACTGCGGTGCGGCGGTGCCGGGACGCCGGGGCTCACACTGCGGTGCGGCAGTGCCAGGACGCCGGGGCTCACACTGCGGTGCGGCGGTGCTCTCTGTCCCCGGGTCCCTGCTGCCTGTGGGCACCCGTGGGCAGCGCTGCGCTGGGGCTGAGCGCGGCAGCAGCTCGGAGCCCAGCGCTGTGCCGGTGTGGGCTCATCTGCTTGTCCCTCAGCTCTTGGCTCCGTGGGGTCCTTCTGCTGTTCGTTGTGCTTGACCCTCGGTTTTGCCACACCGGGTGCTCTGGTTGTTGGTTCACAGCTCCCCAGACCACCCAGCACAGGTACTGGCACAAACCCTATGAAACCGCCCGGCTGTGCCTGCGCCCCGGCACGTGTGCTCTGTGCTGTGCGGGACTGATCCTGTGCCCGGCAGAGCGGTGCTGTGCAGGACTGATCCTGTGCCCGGCAGAGCGGTGCTGTGCGGGCCTGATCCTGTGCCCGGCAGAGCGGTGCTGGGCAGGCGGTGCCGTGCGGGACTGATCCTGTGCCCGGCAGAGTGGTGCTGTGTGGGACTGATCCTGTGCCCGGCAGAGCGGTGCTGTGTGGGACTGATCCTGTGCCCGGCAGAGCAGTGCTGGGCAGGCGGTGCCGTGCGGGACTGATCCTGTGCCCGGCAGAGCGGTGCTGGGCAGGCGGTGCTGTGCGGGACTGATCCTGTGCCCGGCAGAGCGGTGCTGGGCAGGCGGTGCCGTGCGGGACTGATCCTGTGCCCGGCAGAGCGGTGCTGGGCAGGCGGTGCCGTGCGGGACTGATCCTGTGCCCGGCAGAGCGGTGCTGGGCAGGCGGTGCCGTGCGGGACTGATCCTGTGCCCGGCAGAGCGGTGCTGGGCAGGCGGTGCCGTGCGGGACTGATCCTGTGCCCGGCAGAGCGGTGCTGGGCAGGCGGTGCCGTGCGGGACTGATCCTGTGCCCGGCAGAGCGGTGCTGGGCAGGCGGTGCCGTGCGGGACTGATCCTGTGCCCGGCAGAGCGGTGCTGGGCAGGCGGTGCTGTGCGGGCCCTGGGTCAGTGTTGATGGTGCACAATAAGACACATCATGAGAAGAGGAAGCGAGCGGCTCTAGTGCCCGTGCGCTAGGCTGGGCTGAACGCTTCAGCGCCGCAGAGCCGTCTGGGGCTTAGTGCAAGAAATATAGGGACATGTGTCATAGGGGCCATAAAGATCCCTCAAGACCTAAACATTGACCCCTGACTTCTTGTTCTAACGACCTGATCCGTATAGATCCTGTGAATCGCTGTTTAAGATCTTTATGGATGGGTTGTTAGGCTGTGCTAGAAACGACCGTTGAGCACTGTGCTAAGTGTGAAAATACGGGAGCGGCAGTAAATCCGTTACCTCTGCCGTTTTTTCCGTAGCTGTAGGCAGCAGTGGAGTTGGGAGCGAAGATGCCGCGGGTGCCGTAAGGAGGAGCGCAGAAGCCGGCAGGCCAGGCCGCGTGTGCCGCAGCGCCCGTCCCAGCGCGGCGAGGACGGCGGTGCAGGGCCCGCGCCAGCTCCTCCTCCCGTCAGCCGGGTCGGGCTCGGCACAGGTGCAGAGCCGTCCTCGCCCTGCTCTTCTAAATACACATGCAGAGCAAACTACACCTGGCCTGTCGAGATGAATTATCGTTTGATTCATACGCGGAGTTTTGCAGGTAATGGAGACCAGTGGAGATGTAGGCACCGGGTGTTCCCGGGAGCGGCGCGGGCTGTGGCCGCTGAGGGGGCTGGAGCGGTCGCAGCAACCCGAACCCGCGCGGACGCTGTGGCGAGGAGCGCCGCGCCGTGCCTGCAGACGGACGTGGGGGACGGCGAGTTGAGATAAGGACAGTGTTTTATAGCTGCATACGGCAGCTGGGAGACAACGCTGGAATATCGCCCCTGGCTCTGAGCGACAAGTGCATTGAAAATGAAAGAGGGTGCTGGAAAGAGCCACAGGAATGGTTTGGGATCTGGGAAAAGGCACAACTGTGGACGCCAGTCCCTGCTCGCCCCAACCGAGGCTGAGGGGACGGGGTTCGACAGAGAAGCCCTGTGCTGCGGGGCTATCCGGGATCACAGAGAGATGTAACGAGAAATAGTGATTACAAATGGGAAATCAAATTACAACTAAGACACACATCTTTTTCATTGAGTGTTTGCTTATTAATTTATCCAAGGGGGGAGTGTGGTTTCCATCATGTGATATATTTTAAACTCAGGTTGGATGCTTTTCAGGAAACTGTTGGCCAAGTTCAAGTAGTTTGGCTCGTTGTGGGAGTCACTGGTTGCACTTCGGGGCCAGTGAAGGTGTGCCGTGCGGGCGGCGCGGTGTGCGCCCCTCGCCCCAGCTGTCACAAGTTAGACACAGGCTCGTGGGGTTGTGTAGCTGAGGTTGTGGTGTTGCATAAGCCAAGCAGGAAACACTCCCAGTCGCTGAAGGTTAGTAGTCATCTCTTTAACGTCTCTCGGGCTCTTTGGTGGGATCAGCGTGATTTAAGGTCCAGCACTTCCATTTTGCTCTGTGCCTGTTCTGTGGGGGAGCCCAGCGGCTGGACGGGACCGGCCAGCGACGGCCCTGGGGAGCTGGTCCGTGGGGCGGCCGACGTGGGGCTGTGGGCGCTCCGTGTGACAGGGACGTTTTGCCTGGCCCAGTCACTCTGAGCTCACCAGGACCTGAACCTCTTCAAACATTCATTCCAAGCTGCGTTTGTGCCGCGGCAGCCGCTCTGGCGCGCGGGCGGGCGGGACGGCGCTGGCTGTCGGTCAGCTCTGCCGGGAGCTCCGGAACGGGGCTGGGGCTCCTGCTCTTCGGATGGAAGTGACAGGATGGGCTCGTGTCTCAGGCTGTGGGGCTGGGGATGATAAAACAGTGACCAACATCCTTCCAGACCGGCTCCTGAGCAGCAACCGTTTTGCTGGAAAACCTTTAGAGCCGGAGGACTTTGTTATCTGCAGCACGTAACTGCAAGACAGGCTCGTGCAGCCGGTGCTTTCCTGCGGGAGCCGAGAACCTCCCTCCTGCTCTTTATCTTGTTTCCTTTTGGCGGAGGCGGCTTCTCCCAGCGTGGCGCTGAGCACAGCGGCGGCGGGGCCGGAGCTTTCCCCAGGAGGTGATCTAAGCCCCGGAATTCCTGGTGTTCTGCCAGCGCACACAGCGCGGTCCCTGAGCTGGTCCCAGTCTCACCAGCATCCCGCACACAGACACTCGTGCCGGTTCCTGCTCTCCTGCACTGGAACACGGGGTGGCGGTTGCTCTGCCCGGGCCCTGCACCGCGGTCGTGAAGGGAAACGAGCTGAACGGTGACGTTCAGACTGTCCCGCGGGCCCTGGCGGGGGGGTCAGCCGGTGGGGGTCCCCTGTCCCCGCGGGGCCGAGGGGCGGCCGGTGGGGTCTCTGGGCCCTCCCGTCATGACTTCCTGTGGCTCCTGTCCCTTCTCCCGCCGGCGTCAGGAGGGGCTGGGGGGATCCTGCCGGATTTCGGAGGATCCTGCAGCATGTCACGCGTGTCCCGGATCACAGCTTGCTGCCGGAACCGCTGCGCAGGGACACAGGCTTCTCATGGGCGACTGGGGAGAAAAAACGTACAGTCGGAGAAAAACAAACGTAATCGTTTAAGAAAAGGTGAAAAAGTTACCTGGGCTTGTTTGCGTCATATGCAGCGTCTGCTGCTGTAACTTTGTCCCAGTGCTGGTGCCACCGGGGCCGCTGCTGGCTCGGAGCAGCGGATGCTGCGCGGTGATGGCGGCTCCTCCGGGCCGCTCCGGATCCCTTCGGCCGCGTCTGCAGTCCGCTCTGTGCTCTGCTCACCTTTGTCTGCTTTCCTTTTGCCTCTTTCCTGTTTCTGTTGTTTCCTGAGAGGGCTGCACGTGGCGCGGGGGATCTGGATGTGCTGCCAGCTGGTGTCTCAGCCCCTCAGCGCGGGTCCCGAGCCAGGAAACCCTCCTGCTTAACCTTCACCTCTGTTTGCAGTTTTCGGTGTGGGTTATGGATCCAAATGAGTGCTTTCTTGCTTCTGGCACTTTAGTTCAGGGCAGCAAGGGACCTTTTTAAAATGTGTGTGAAACGTGTGCGCAGGGCGAGCAGAGCAGCCCCGTTCTGGTCGGCGTGGGTTCCTCCGGGCTCCCCTCGGGGCTGCGGGGCACGGCTGCCGTGGGCAGGTTGGTCGGTGATGGAGATGTCTGCCGCAGTCCCTGTCGTTCCCGACAGAGCCCAGGCCTGTTCCCAGAGCCGCGGGGCCGCGGCGCCGCTCCCGGCACGGACGGTCCTGCTCCCGAGGGCTCCGGCGGCGCGGAGCCGAGCACGGGCCGCCGCAGCGCTTGCAGTCGTGCTCACACCTGCCCTGCTCGGGCATCTGCTGCGCGGCTCTGGTGCGCTCCACGGGACCTGTGCGTGGGCGCCCGCGGTGACGGGGAGCGAGGGCCCGTCCGCGGCCCTGCGCCGGCCCCGGGGTGACTGCACCGGGTCCTGGTGGTGTCACCGCTGGCCGGCACGCTCCCTCTCCTCCGCGTCTGTTTTCATGGCTCCAACACCATTGGCATTTTGCGCCTGGTGTGGCAGGATTGAGCTCTTTGCTGTTCCCATTCAGGGGCAACTCCCATTTTCTAAAGGAAATACATGACTTTCGATAGGTTGCTCTGCTCTGCTGGTCTGGCTGCTCCAGCTTTCTGCAGGGGCCTCTTAAAAGCTGTTTCTTCATTTTGGCCATACATCTGCTCAGAGCTGCTGCTGTGTTATTATGAAATATATTCCCCGCTGCCTGCAAGCACGTTACCTTTTCAGCTGCTTCTTTTAATTTCCTTTCAACTCTTTCTCATTTGTGTGCTCTTCGATGAAGAATTGTTGGCTATTTTTGCTTTTAAGGGATTGTTGAAGGTACGTTCTTTATTGTCGTTATTGCAGGTTGGCTCTTGAATAGATCTTGTCTGTCAGCCTGTGCGTTGCTGGGATTGAATCTGAAGCTCTGGGCTCTTTCTTCCTCCAGGAAGGACTGTCTGTGCTGTTAAAACTTGAGCAGCTGTACCGTGTTCTTTCGGGAGTTGTTCCTGAGGCTTTGATTGTTGTGATTGGAGCTTATCATTGTGTGGAAGAAACTATGGCTTGTAACCGCAAACCAGAGCGAGCAGCTTGTTCTGCCCCGTGAGCCGCAGGCCCTGCCCGGCTGGGCTCTGCGGTGCCGGCACACGGGACCGGCATCGCTGCGGTGACCCCCACCGAGCGGCCTCCTCCGGTCCCAGGGTCCCTGCTGGGTCTTCAGGAGGCTGACAGGAGCCACACTGAGCCTCCGGTACAGGAGAGCCCCAAGGGACAGATCTCCCTTCCCTTCCCTTCCCTTCCCTTCCCTTCCCTTCCCTTCCCTTCCCTTCCCTTCCCTTCCCTTCCCTTCCCTTCCCTTCCCTTCCCTTCCCTTCCCTTCCCTTCCCTTCCCTTCCCTTCCCTTCCCTTCCCTTCCCTTCCCTTCCCTTCCCTTCCCTTCCCTTCCCTTCCCTTCCCTTCCCTTCCCTTCCCTTCCCTTCGGGTTCAGGGCACAAGGCAACTCGGTTCCTTTTGGAATTAATGTTGACTTGACCGTCCAGCCCTCGGGGTTGGCAGCTGCTCACACCCCTGTGAGCTGCGGCGAATCTGCCTCTGGCTCGATGTCCCTGTGGCGGTGGCAGGTGCCCCTCGCTGTCCGAGCTCAGCCACTGCTGCTGGTGGAGATGGGGTCAGCGCCTGGCACGGCATTGGCATCGGCAGCAAACCGGCTCTGCCTGGTCAGCGCGGTGCGTGCGGGAGCTGCCGGGCTGTCCGGCACGCAGGAGGCCGAGCAGAGCACCGTGCTCCGTGAGCCAGGGCCGGGGAGCCCTTGTGCTGCGGCTGCAGGAGCAGAGCAGCCCGGTCCCGGTGCACAGAGCAGCCCGGTCCCGGTGCACAGAGCAGCCTGGTCCCGGTGCACAGAGCAGCCTGGTCCCGGTGCACAGAGCAGCCTGGTCCCGGTGCACGGAGCAGCCCGGTCCCTGTGCATGGAGCAGCCCGGTCCCGGTGCACAGAGCAGCCCGGTCCCGGTGCACGGAGCAGCCCGGTCCCGGTGCACAGAGCAGCCTGGTCCCGGTGCACGGAGCAGCCCGGTCCCGGTGCACAGAGCAGCCCGGTCCCGGTGCACGGAGCAGCCCGGTCCCTGTGCATGGAGCAGCCCGGTCCCGGTGCACAGAGCAGCCTGGTCCCCATGCATGGAGCAGCTTTCTCTGCGTATCCCCACGGGCCCAGAGCTGCGGCTGCACACCGAGGTGCCTTCTGCAGGGTTGTGGGATGAGCCTCCCGTGTTTGGATGGGTCTCCCATGTTTGGATGGGTCTCCCATGTTTGGATGGGCCTCCTGTGTTTGGATGAGCCTCCCGTGTTTGGTTGGGTCTCCTGTGTTTGGGTGGGTGTCCTGTGTATGGATGGGTGTCCCGTGTTTGGATGGGTGTCCCGTGTTTGGGTGGGTGTCCCGTGTTTGGTTGGGTGTCCCGTGTTTGGATGGGTGTCCCGTGTTTGGGTGGGTGTCCCGTGTTTGGGTGGGTGTCCCGTGTTTGGGTGGGTGTCCCGTGTTTGGGTGGGTGTCCCGTGTTTGGGTGGGTGTCCCGTGTTTGGGTGGGTGTCCCGTGTTTGGGTGGGTGTCCTGTGTTTGGGTGGGTGTCCCGTGTTTGGGTGGGTGTCCCGTGTTTGGGTGGGTGTCCCGTGTTTGGGTGGGTGTCCTGTGTTTGGGTTGCTCCCGGGGCGGCTGTGCTGCACCGTGGAGTGGAACAGTCGAGTTGACTCGCAGGAACTCTGATACGAGGAAGCGGTTAATACATGCGACAGTGTTTGGAGAAGCAGAGTCACAGGAGACATCGAGGTATCTGGATCGTGCCCCCAAAGGGCTCTGCAGTGTCCTGACCGCGGGTGTTCTCTTCCTTCTGGTTTCTGCTGCACGTTAAAGACAGAAAGAGCCACACTGGGGGCGGAAGTTGTTTTCTGTCCTAAATACGAAGAGTTAATACTCCCCAGGGTATGTCTCTGCAGTGTAAAGTTCACTATGAAATTCAATGTCTTCTGTGCTGGGACGTTCCTTCAGCCGGTGCTTGTGCTTGTGCACGTCTAATGCCTGTCAGTGTGGTTCTTTCCGTTAGCCGCATGTTTTAATACTGGCCAGTATGATTTGGCAGTGAGGAAGAGTCCTTGGGGCTAAATAAGCATGTAGGAAGGCACAGACGTTTATCTTCTCATTTATGGGTCTCTGAAAGAATGAAGCACGTTCTGCTTCTCTTTGGGGGCGGGGGAGAACCGCGCTGGTGTTTTCCGTGGGCCTGGAGCTCCCGGTTTCCCAGCCCAGGCACGGCCGCCCCTCCCCTCGTGCCGGCGGCAGGACGAGCCGTGGCTGCTCCGCGTGCCGAGCGCTGTGCGGGCAGCGGTGAAATCCGTCACGCTGACCCGCGTTTGCTGTGCGGGTGCCTGGTGCCCAGTGCAGGTCACCTGTGCCTGGGAAAAACGAGCCCTCACGCCAGCACGGTGGTTGTTGCCCTGCGGTGGTTGGTGCCCTGCGGTGGTTGGTGCCCTGCGGTGGTTGGTGCCCGGCAGTGGTTGGTGCTGGGCAGTGGTTGGTGCCCGGCAGTGGTTGGTGCCCTGCGGTGGTTGGTGCCCTGCGGTGGTTGGTGCTGGGCAGTGGTTGGTGCCACTGGGAGCACCGGGGGACAGGGACCGTGGTTGTTCCCTCTGCCCTCCAGCACAAAAATCGGGAGCGTTAAATGGGGCTGACGGGCTGTGGCTTTGGAATGGAACGCTGAAACCGGACTGAATGCTGTCTGCTCCTCCCGGAGTGCGGACGGGGAGGGGAAACAAACAGACCGGGAGGGAAACCAAGTGCTGGGATGGACAAAAGGCTGAGGACAAAACGCCACCCCAGGGGCCTGGGAGGGGACGTTGGCCGGGGTCAGGGGTTGTGAGACCAGCCCCTGGTGCTGCCAGCGCGGACCCTCTTGTGTCCTGCTTGTCTCCTGCAGGAGCAGGTGCTGCACAGAGCCACTGCCACCCACCACCGCGGTGCTGGGGACGCGGTGACGGTGCCGCAGCACCGGCCGGGCTGTGGGGCTGGAGGCTCCGGCTCAGGACAGTGCCGCAGCTGCACAAGCGCCACAGCCCTGTCCCACAGGCAGCCTGAGCATGGTGCAGGGAGTGCAGCCCGAGCATGGTGCAGGGAATGCAGCCCGAGCATGGTGCAGGGAATGCAGCCCGAGCGCGGTGCAGGGAGTGCAGCCCGAGCATGGTGCAGGGAGTGCAGCCCCAGCGTGGTGCAGGGAATGCAGCCCGAGCACGGTGCAGGGAATGCAGCCTGAACATGATGCAGGGAGTGCAGCCCGAGTGTGGTGCAGGGAATGCAGCCCGAGCATGGTGCAGGGAATGCAGCCCGAGCATGGTGCAGGGAATGCAGCCCAAGCATGGTGCAGGGAGTGCAGCCCGAGCGCGGTGCAGGGAATGCAGCCCCAGCGTGGTGCAGGGAATGCAGCCCGAGCACGGTGCAGGGAGTGCAGCCTGACCATGGTGCAGGGAATGCAGCCCGAGCATGGTGCAGCGAATGCAGCCCGAGTGCGGTGCAGGGAATGCAGCCTGAGCATGGTGCAGGGAATGCAGCCCGAGCGCGGTGCAGGGAATGCAGCCTGAGCACGGTGCAGGGAATGCAGCCCAAGCATGGTGCAGGGAATGCAGCCCGAGTGCGATGCAGGGAATGCAGCCCGAGCATGGTGCAGGGAGTGCAGCCCGAGCATGGTGCAGGGAGTGCAGCCCGAGCATGGTGCAGGGAATGCAGCCCGAGTGCGGTGCAGGGAATGCAGCCCGAGCATGGTGCAGGGAGTGCAGCCTGAGCATGGTGCAGGGAATGCAGCCCGAGCGTGGTGCAGGGAATGCAGCCTGAGCATGGTGCAGGGAATGCAGCCCGAGTGCGGTGCAGGGAATGCAGCCCGAGCGTGGTGCAGGGAATGCAGCCCCAGCGCGGTGCAGGGAATGCAGCCCCAGCGCGGTGCAGGGAATGCAGCCCCAGCGCGGTGCAGGGAGTGCAGCCTGAGCATGGTGCAGGGAATGCAGCCCGAGTGCGGTGCAGGGAATGCAGCCCCAGCGCGGTGCAGGGAATGCAGCCCCAGCGCGGTGCAGGGAGTGCAGCCTGAGCATGGTGCAGGGAATGCAGCCCGAGTGCGGTGCAGGGAATGCAGCCCCAGCGCGGTGCAGGGAATGCAGCCCGAGCGCGGTGCGGGGAATGCAGCCCCAGCGCGGTGCAGGGAATGCAGCCCCAGCGCGGTGCAGGGAGTGCAGCCCGAGCGCGGTGCGGGGAATGCAGCCCCAGCGCGGTGCAGGGAATGCAGCCCCAGCGCGGTGCAGGGAGTGCAGCCAGGAGACCGTGGACTGGAAATACGGGATGAGCTGCGTCCTGGGGAGGGAGGGACACTGCTGCCCGTGCCAGGGAACCTGCGTGGGAGGCCGAGGGCTCTTCTCCTCCTCCTTCTCTTTCTCCTTCTCTTTGTTCTCCTCATTCTGCTCCTCTCCACTGGAAGACCTCGCTGGTGCCGCCAGCTCCTGGTGCCGCTCGTGCCGCTGTGTTTCCACACCTGGAAGTCTGTGCAGCAGTCTACCGACTCCTTACACCCTACGGGAGATTAAGGGAAAATTTGCTATTTTGCTGTTACCAGGCCATAAAATATTCTTTGTCACTTCTTATATTCTATAGGATGTTGTAACATACAGTGTTGGAGTCTGCCCTGAGCCCCACAGGATGCGTATGGGGATCTGCTAAGTCTCCTCCTTCTCTAACTTTCTTTCCCCTTCCTGTGACCTGCAGACATGGCACAGACGGCGCTTTCCCCTCCTGCGCTGTCCTAGCTGGTGCTGTGGTGGTGCCCGGCTTAACCGCGCTCCGTGTCTCCACAGAAGTGTCTGCGGCTGAATCCCGACGTGCCGGTGTGGATCTCCAAGCAGCGCATCCTGTGCACGCTGAACCACAGCCTGAAGGATGTTCTGAACTACGGGCTGTTCCAGCCGGCCTTCAACGGCCGCGCCGGCAAGTTCCTGGACGAGGAGCGCCTGCTGCGGGAGTACCCCCTGAACCCCGACACGCCCGTCCCCTACCTGGAGGTAAACAGTGCTTTCATGTGTGTATGTCCACATTTACCTATAGAGATGTATATGGAATCATGGGATGTCCTGGGCTGGAAGGACCCACAGATCATCAGTTCCAGCTCCTGTCCCTGCACAGGACACCCCACAGGTCACCCCGGTGTCTGAGGACGGTGTCCAGTCTCTTGAACACTGTCAGGTTGGGCTGTGACCCCTCCCTGGGGAGCCTGTTCAGTGTCCAGCCCCTCTGGGGAAGAACCTTTTCCTCATGTCCACTGACCCTGGCACATCTCCTGCCGTTCCCTGGGTCTGTCACTGGTTGGTAGCACTTGCCATTCCTCCTGCATATATATATATATATATGTGACCATAAGTATGTAGGATGTCTATGATCGCTGCAGTCTCTATAGGCACCACAAACATTACTGCCCCCCTGCCCCCTTCCCCTTGTATTTTACATTTCCCTTCCAGGGGTGCGAGCACAGAAATCGTGTGGGTGTGTGTTTGCTGGCAGAGAATCCATGGAGGGAAAGCTGCGTTGCAGCTGCTCGTGACTGTGTGTGCTCGAGAGCTCCATCTCACCTGTCACCACCCGTGGAACAGCTTCCCTGTTTGACGACCCCCTTTCCAAATTCCGTTTGTCTGGTGGCACCTAACTGTCACAGAATTGCGGTAACGGAAGGAAAGGTGGTCTCGCAGGTGCTGAGGGAACATCATGGGGACGTCTTTGAGTATGAGGCTGAAGGACTCGAGCTCGATGGTTTAATTTACAGTCACTGTGGAGACTGGGCCGCAGCCGTGCGCTCTGACAGCAGGTGGCTGTCCTGCACGGACCTCGTTTGTGCGACGAGCACAGAGAATAAATCTAGTGTTCCTGTTCCGGATAATTAGCGGGAGCAGGAGTTACCTGAAGTGACTCCGTGCTTGCGTTGGCTGTAGGCCTTGCCCTGGCTGGGTTCAGGTCTTGTTCTAAGCGCTCGCAGCGGTTTTGGCTCCGTTGGCTGTCGCTGGTCATCCCCGCTGCCTGCTGCGGGACTCCCGTTACCTGCACACGGGCTTCTGAGTGTGGGGATCTTGTGCTACATCTTACCCACAGAGTCTGCTTAGAAAGCATGACGTGCCTGAGCTGCACAAGCTCGTATGGATGCAAGCATGGATGCTGTATTATAACTAATCCTGCCTCATTTGGATAGAAAGTGCAGCACAATAATTTTGTAGCAAACTATCATTTAATGTAGACAAAAACATTGGGAACAACATTAAGGATGCTTGCAAATAAACCTTTGAGGTGGTAAATTCCTTAATGTTCCTTGTACAGGCTTTAATGCTTTGGTTTTGTATAATTTAGCATAATGTCCACACATAATGACTTGCCACACACATCTAAATGCAGACTGGACGTGGATATTTGTTGTGTGTCATTTCAATTCTTCATGACTTGATAAGGATGGCAGCTGAGCACTGGGAATCATCCTGGAAAACCAAAAATCCAGCATCTGTTTTCCATACATTAATGGTGTGTGATCCGGCTGAGATTTCCTGAACCCAGAAGATAAATCAGCCCTGAGGGCAGCGTGTGAAGGTGATGGGCTGGATGGGGGCCTCGTGTGCGCTGGCAGAACGCCGCTGCAAGGCGGCCGTGCGGCGGCTCCCGGCAGGAGCGAGGTGCTCTGCTCTGCGTGGGGGCTGTGGGCGCCCGGCTTTGGTTACGGGGCGGGACAGCAGCTGCGGGTGCTGGTGACCAGGCCCGTGCCGGCTCAGAGCCGGTACCGCGTGCGCACGGGTGGCGCTGGCCGTGTCCCTGGCCGTGTCCCTGTCCATGTCCCTGGCCGTGTCCCTGGCCGTGTCCCTGTCCGTGTCCATGGCCGTGTCCCTGGCCGTGTCCCTGGCTGTGTCCATGGCCGTGTCCATGGCTGTGTCCCTGGCTGTGTCCATGGCCGTGTCCATGGCTGTGTCCCTGTCCGTGTCCATGGCCGTGTCCCTGGCCGTGTCCCTGGCCGTATCCCTGGCTGTGTCCCTGGCCGTGTCCCTGGCCGTGTCCCTGGCCGTATCCCTGGCTGTGTCCCTGTCCGTGTCCCTGTCCGTGTCCATGGCCGTGTCCCTGGCCGCGTCCCTGTCCGTGTCCCTGGCCGTGTCCCTGGCTGTGTCCCTGTCCGTGTCCCTGGCCGTGTCCCTGGCTGTGTCCCTGTCCGTGTCCATGGCTGTGTCCCTGTCCGTGTCCATGGCCGTGTCCATGGCCGTGTCCCTGGCCGTGTCCCTGGCCGTATCCCTGGCTGTGTCCCTGGCCGTGTCCCTGGCCGTGTCCCTGGCCGTGTCCATGGCCGTGTCCCTGGCCGTGTCCCTGGCCGTGTCCCTGGCTGTGTCCATGGCCGTGTCCCTGGCCGTGTCCCTGGCTGTGTCCCTGGCTGTGTCCATGGCCGTGTCCCTGTCCATGTCCCTGTTTGTGTCCCTGGCCGTGTCCCTGGTTGTGTCCCTGTCCGTGTTCCTGTCCGTGTCCCTGGCCGTGTCCCTGGTTGTGTCCCTGTCCGTGTTCCTGTCCGTGTCCCTGGCCGTATCCCTGGCCGTGTCCCTGGCCGTGTCCCTGGTTGTGTCCCTGGCCGTATCCCTAGCTGTATCCCTGGCCGTGTCCCTGGCCGTATCCATGGCCATGTCCATGGCCGTGTCCCTGTTTGTGTCCCTGGTTGTGTCCCTGTTTGTGTCCCTGGCCGTGTCCCTGTTTGTGTCCCTGGTTGTGTCCCTGTTTGTGTCCCTGGCCGTGTCCCTGTTTGTGTCCCTGGTTGTGTCCCTGGTTGTGTCCCTGGCCGTGTCCCTGGCCGTGTCCCTGGCCGTGTCCCTGGTTGTGTCCATGACCGTGTCCCTGGTTGTGTCCCTGGCCGTGTCCCTGGCCGTGTCCCTGGTTGTGTCCCTGGCCGTATCCCTAGCTGTATCCCTGGCCGTGTCCCTGGCCGTATCCATGGCCATGTCCATGGCCGTGTCCCTGGTTGTGTCCCTGTTTGTGTCCCTGGCCGTGTCCCTGTTTGTGTCCCTGGCCGTGTCCCTGGCCGTGTCCCTGTTTGTGTCCCTGTTTGTGTCCCTGGCCGTGTCCCGGGTTGTCTCGCTGGCGGTGCCCGCTGTCAGCAGCTGATCGTGTCCTCTCGCTGAGGTGCCTGTTCCGTGTGCACGCCAGACGCAGCACTGTCCTCACCATTACGGTGTGGGGCAGCAGGACGGTTTTACCTTGGAATGATTAAAAAGCAGCTGTGTGAGAAGACACGTGCCCAGCAGTGCGGGCTTACGACACTGAAACTGGGCCCATATTTCTCCAGTGTTGAAAAGTAAGTGGGATGAGCTTAGTAACTGCAGCCCAAAGATAACGTGGTGTCACTTCCAGCTCAAATAATGAAATGTTGATGGAGGATTAAGTTCGTAGCAATTCGAAATCTCAGAATACGGTACATGCATTGCAAAGAGATCTCGTCAAAGAAATCCAGTTCCACTCTTTAAGAAAATTGTAATTCTGCTTGGTGAAGATGACTATACAGAGGTAGCAGCCACTTGGGGATACTTGATTTTGTTCTACATGATGTTCAGATTCGGATTAGCACTATAAAACGTCAGTAGGACAAGTGCCACTGGGTAAGTAATCAATGATCAAACACAGCTGTCACCGCGATTGTCACCACACAGGTATATTTGTAGTGGGGTTTCCCAGGGACCAATGTCAGACTTGATGCGCTTGCCCCAGGGATCTGGGTGTAAACGTACAATCGCTGCTGATAAAGTCTGATTACACAAGTTTGGCAGAGAATTGAACCGTGTGCACTGTGCCATGCGGGTCGCTCGCAGGGGGGGCCACCAAAGCGCGCTCCAAGCCCCGCAGGTGACAGGCAGGTGACACACAGGCGGGACAGGCCGTGCTGCCAGGGAAGGGCTCCTGCTGGAAACAGGAGCTGTGTTTGGGGGGATGGAGGTGTGTGACACTGCTGTCCCCCGTGCCAATGGCAGGAGCTGTGTTTGGGGTGGATGGAGGTGTGTGACACTGCTGTCCCCCGTGCCCCGACAGGAGCTGTGTTTGGGGTGGATGGAGGTGTGTGACACTGCTGTCCCCCGTGCCAATGACAGGAGCTGTGTTTGGGTGGATGGAGGTGTGTGACACTGCTGTCCCCCGTGCCAATGGCAGGAGCTGTGTTTGGGGTGGATGGAGGTGTGTGACACTGCTGTCCCCCGTGCCAATGGCAGGAGCTGTGTTTGGGGTGGATGGAGGTGTGTGACACTGCTGTCCCCCGTGCCAATGGCAGGAGCTGTGTTTGGGGTGGATGGAGGTGTGTGACACTGCTGTCCCCCGTGCCAATGGCAGGAGCTGTGTTTGGGGGAAGGTGTGTGACACTGCTGTCCCCCGTGCCAATGGCAGGAGCTGTGTTTGGGGTGGATGGAGGTGTGTGACACTGCTGTCCCCCGTGCCCCGACAGGAGCTGTGTTTGGGGTGGATGGAGGTGTGTGACACTGCTGTCCCCCGTGCCAATGGCAGGAGCTGTGTTTGGGGGAAGGTGTGTGACACTGCTGTCCCCCGTGCCAATGGCAGGAGCTGTGTTTGGGGGAAGGTGTGTGACGCTGCCGTCCCTCCGATGGAGCGGCAGCGATGGTGTGGGGCCAGCGGAGCCTCGGTGAGGGCTCAGAGCTCAGAGCTCAGCCCCACGGGGGGTGGCGCGAGCCCCCTCTGTCAATCCATCCTGGGGAAAACCGTTCTGTCGTTAGAGAGATCCCTCGTTAACGGGGAAGGGGCAGAACGAGCCCCGCACCGGCTGGAGCTGGAACCAGACAAATTCGTGTGGAAAACTGGTCAGAATTTCTTTAGTGAGGAAAGCAATTAACTATTAGAGCAAATGATGGAGAGCGGTGCATTCCGTATCTGTTGTTTTCAGATCCAGACCGAAGGTCTTTGTGCAGGATGACGCTGACCGGAGCTGCCGGAGAGCCGGCCGGTGCTGAGCGGGTTTTGTTTGTCTCACGTCTGACATTCTTCCCTCTTGCAGTTCCGGTACAAGCGGCGTGTGTACACCCAGGCCCTGCTGGATGACAAGCAGTTTGCCAAGCTCCACACGAAGGTAAGGTGGGGTCGAGCTGGCGGCGCCGTGGGCGGCCGCTCGGCGGGTGCGCGTGTCGGGGTGGCGCAGCCCGCCCTGCTCGCCAGGCTGCACAGCGGTCCCGGCGATGGGCTGGTGCAGATGAGGGTCGCCCGAGGGACCCGCTGGGGCTCGGTGGGGTGTCGGAGCTGCCCACGGTGCTCGAGGCAGTTGTGCGGTGGGACTCGGCGCTGCGGGGGAGCTCGGGGCAGTTCTGTGGGGCGGGAGGCGGAGGAACACGTGGTGGCCAGCTGAAGAGAAGCTTTGTTCTCTGGGGTGGGATGGAGGAGTCGCTGAATGCCTGGAGAGCACAATGGTGCATTGAGGAGCCGCGGTCTCTGCCCCGTCCACGGGCTGCCGCACGCCTCCGCCTCGCACGCGGGCTCCAGCCTTGTCTCGGTGTCAACCCACGCGTTTGGGTCCAGGTTTCACTGGTGGGATCCACCTACCAAGTGGAAAGTGCTCCAGGTCTGCAGCCCCAGGAGCGGTGGGCGCGCTGCCCGGCCTGTCTGGGTGTCTGGGAGCAGGAGCGTGGCGGGACCGGTGCTTTGCGTGCACGGGCGTTCCTGGGAGGAGGGACCCCCCGACCCCGCGGGCTGGACACCCACTGGCCCAGCCGGAGGGCAGGGATGCCAGTGGTGACCAGGCCGTGGGCACGCGTGGGCTGGCTGCCGCTCGCGTTGCTTTTCCCCCTGGACACCTGAGGTGGTCCCATGAGGTCACTTGTTGCCTAAGAAATTAAGAACAGCTATTGTGGAGAGGTCTGAGCCCATCAGATTGCTGCTGTCACTGGTAACTGTGCCTTGAGGAGTCACGTGGCCCCGTGGGGACGGTGGTGGCTCCTGGGATGGCGGGGCCAGCGCGGTGTGGAGCTGCGAGGCAGGAGGACGGAGCTGGGCTCCGGCAGCATGGTGGCCACGGCACAGCGGTGGCTCTAACGCGCTGGGCAGCACTTGAGCTGCTGGTGGCACGAGGACACGCTCAGCCTCCACCAGCCTCATTTCTGGGAGGGTTCTTGGGGAAGGGCTGGGGCAGGAGCAGTGGCACGGACAGGTTCCTGGGGCTGTGAGGAGGTCACTGTGCCGGGGAGGTCACTGTGCCGGGGAGGTCACTGTGCCGGGGAGGTCACTGTGCTGGAGAAGGTCACTGTGCCGGGGAGGTCACTGTGCTGGAGAAGGTCACTGTGCCGGGGAGGTCACTGTGCCGGGGAGGTCACTGTGCCGGGGAGGACACTGTGCCAGGGAGGTCACTGTGCCGGGGAGGTCACTGTGCCGGGGAGGTCACTGTGCCGGGGAGGTCACTGTGCTGGAGAAGGTCACTGTGCCGGGGAGGTCACTGTGCCGGGGAGGTCACTGTGCCGGGGAAGGTCATGCAGGGAGGTTTGAGGGTTTTTTGGGAAGGGTGTGAGACGGGCTGAGACCCCAGGGCTCCCCCAAGCTCCCTTGTTGCTGTTTATCATGAGCTCCCTCAGAATTTCCTGCAGAGCTCCGGGCTCAGAACCCCATACAGAGCTACGGGCTCAGAACCCCATACAGAGCTACGGGCTCAGAACCCCATACAGAGCTACGGGCTCAGAACCCCATACAGAGCTGCGGGCTCAGAACCCCATACAGAGCTACGGGCTCAGAACCCCATACAGAGCTGCGGGCTCAGAACCCCATACAGAGCTGCGGGCTCAGAACCCCATACAGAGCTACAGGCTCAGAACCCCATACAGAGCTACGGGCTCAGAACCCCATACAGAGCTACGGGCTCAGAACCCCATACAGAGCTACGGGCTCAGAACCCCATACAGAGCTACAGGCTCAGAACCCCATACAGAGCTACAGGCTCAGAACCCCATACAGAGCTGCGGGCTCAGAACCCCATACAGAGCTACGGGCTCAGAACCCCATACAGAGCTACGGGCTCAGAACCCCATACAGAGCTACGGGCTCAGAACCCCATACAGAGCTACAGGCTCAGAACCCCATACAGAGCTACAGGCTCAGAACCCCATACAGAGCTGCGGGCTCAGAACCCCATACAGAGCTACGGGCTCAGAACCCCATACAGAGCTACGGGCTCAGAACCCCATACAGAGCTACAGGCTCAGAACCCCATCCCAGCGCCGGGAGGGAGCGGGAGACGCGGCTGCTGGTGCTGTGCTGTGCTGGTGTTGGTGCTGTGCTGGTACTGCTGCTGTGCTGTGCTGCTGCTGGTGCTGTCCTGGTACTTGTGCTGGTGCTGGTGCGGTCCTGGTACTTGTGCTGGTGTTGGTGCTGTGCTGTGCTCATGTTGGTGCTGGTGCTGTTCTGGTGTTGGTGGTGGTACTTGTGCTGGTACTGGTGCTGTGCTATGCTGGTGCTGTGCTGGTGCTGTGCTGGTACTTGTGCTGTGCTGTGCTGGTGCTGTGCTGGTGGTGGTGCTGTGCTGTGGTGTGCTGGTGCTGGTGCTGTGCTGGTGCTGTGCTGGTGCTGTGCTGGTGCTGTGCTGGCCCTGTGCTGGCCGCTCGTTGGAGCGATGCCGGCGCCGAGGGCCGGCGGGTGTGACCTGCCCGGCCGGCGCAGACCGAGGCTGTTGCGCCGGGAGAGCGGAGCGGAGCGTGTGCAGGCTCCGGCAGCCGGCCGGAGCATGAGCCGGGGATGCGGAGCGCGGGGACATGGGCTCCTCGCTGGGACGGTGGCTGGCGGAGCAGAGACAGAACCGTCGCGCTGCTGGGGACCGCCGGGCGCCGAGCACGGTACCGCTGCTTCTGCCCGCTCTGCCGCGCCGGGCACCGCCGGGCCAGGGGATGGGACAGTCCTGCGGTGCCGCACGGGGGGCACTGGGGCTGGCGGCCGGGCGGGGGTTCATTCCACGTCCAGCGCGGGAGGGCTCCCTGGGTCACCTTGGCTCCGGCTCCGTGGCTGCGGGCTCGCACGTGCTCCCGCGTCGGGTCGCGCTGCGGGGGCTCTGCTGCTGCCCCCGCCCGCGGGGCTGGGGTCCTGGGCAGCAGGAGCACGGGCGGTGCCGCTGCCCCGAGGGCACACGCCGCCTGTCGCTCGAGGCGAGGGGCTCCCTGTTCTTTGTGGTGCTGCCTCAGTGCTCGTGCGGTGGAAAACGCTTTCTCGGGGGCGCGGTGATTGAAGGGGCTGTGGAGGATTCGCTTCATGTCCGACGGATGGCGGGACCTCTCCTGGGACCGTGGGGTGCGCAGAGCCTTTGGTCTCATCGGAGTGAAAGTATGCAAACGTTCTGAGTTTAGAGTCTGACTTTCAGCGGCAGGATACACTGCTTAAATCTTTTAATGACCTCGAAACAGGATTCTTAACGGCCATTAAAAGAAGAAAAACAAGAAAAATTAAAATAACTCATTTTTTTGAGTGCTAAGAAGCGGAGAAGCGGGTTTCTCGTACTGCTGACAGTGCTGAAGTGACTTGGTAAATCGGTCAATCAGCCCCGGTGCCCTGCACCCCTTGGGACCTGCTGGCAGTGACATTCTTACAGATATTTTTCTCACTGAGTTGCAGCAGACCATTTAGAAATGAGAGTGCAAAAGAATACATGTTAGAAAGGACAATCCCATTGTTCTTATGAACAAAAGTCTGTGCAGAGAAATTGTGGCATTTACCGAAGTGTCCACAAAGGACCTTGTGCTACCGGGAGGCTCGGGACGTTTCCTCCTTGCAGGGAAAGCAGCAGCGCACAGCGCACACGCACAGCGGTGATTACGGGCACGGTGCTGGCTGGGAGCGCTGCCGTCGCTGTTGTGGGTGAGCGACGGCACGGAGCCAGACCGCTGGCTGCAGGCAGCGACCCAGCGAGCCGGCGATCCAGTGATCCAGCGATCCGGCGATCCAGCAATCTAGTGATTCTCTCGTGCTGCAAACTGCACAGTTACAAACTCCAGCCTTGGGCTGGGGTGGGTGCAGTTAGGGCTGCAGGCAGGGGTGCAGGCAGGGCTGCAGGCAGGGGTGCAGGCAGGGCTGCAGGCAGGGGTGCAGTTAGGGCTGCAGGCAGGGGTGCAGGCAGGGCTGCAGGCAGGGGTGCAGGCAGGGCTGCAGGCAGGGGTGCAGGCAGGGGTGCAGGCAGGGGTGCAGTTAGGGCTGCAGGCAGGGGTGCAGTTAGGGCTGCAGGCAGGGGTGCAGGCAGGGGTGCAGGCAGGGGTGCAGTTAGGGCTGCAGGCAGGGGTGCAGGCAGGGGTGCAGGCAGGGGTGCAGTTAGGGCTGCAGGCAGGGGTGCAGGCAGGGGTGCAGTTAGGGCTGCAGGCAGGGGTGCAGTTAGGGCTGCAGGCAGGGCTGCAGGCAGGGCTGCAGGCAGGGGTGCAGTTAGGGCTGCAGGCAGGGGTGCAGGCAGGGCTGCAGGCAGGGGTGCAGTTAGGGCTGCAGGCAGGGCTGCAGGCAGGGGTGCAGTTAGGGCTGCAGGCAGGGCTGCAGGCAGACCGAGGGCAATGAACCAACAATGAAGTGTGAGGCTGGTGGACAGCAACCGTGGCAGGGTGGTTGCAGCGGGGAGGTGACGGTGACACTGCTCGGTGGAGCAGCAGGACGTGGGGGACAACTTCACTGAGGCACACCCGGGTGAGGGGCGCGAATGCCACGGCCGTGCCGGAGGAGGAGGCGGCAGAGAGGAGCCGGCACAGCTGTGGAGGACCTTGGGAAGAGACAGGTCACCGGTGCTGGGTGCGAGAGCAGCTGCGTGTGCTGCTGTGGTGTGTGCTGGGGACATGGTGTGTGCCGGGGACATGGTGTGTGCCGGGGACATGGTGTGTGCTGGGGACATGGTGTGTGCCGGGGACATGGTGTGTGCCGGGGACATGGTGTGTGCTGGGGACATGGTGTGTGCTGGGGACATGGTGTGTGCCGAGCATCTGGTGTGTGCCGGGGACTGGAGGGCTTGAGAGCTCCAGGGCCCAGGAGGCTTTGGGTTGTAGTGGCTGAAGCTGGTCAAGGCCGGGCAAGGGCTCCAGAGCGAGGCTGGAGAAGGTGGTGTCCTGCTGTCCTGGTGTCCTGCTGTCCTGGTGGCCGCTGCAGCCCGTGCCCCTCTGCAGAGACACACGCGGGGCCTCATCAGCTGGGGCTGTCCTGCCTCTCTGCTGCGGAGACCTCCCGCCTGTCTCTGGCTTCTCCTTCTACCCAGACAAACTGACGAGCAAAGGGCAGGACAGCAGGGTCCAGCGTCATCCAGTGTCTGAGAGCGTGGGGAGGCTGCCCGGGGTGACTGCCGCCCACCCGGCCCACCCGGCCCGCCACACGGGTAACAGCGGACCCGGATCCCCCTGTGTCTTGGGAGAGAATCAGAAGAGTAACAGTAAGAAAACAGGTGTGCGGAGATAGCGACAGTTTAACAGGCAAAGTGAAAGCCGCGCACACGAGCAAAGCCAAATGAGGAATTGATCCCCTGCCTCCCATGGCGGGCGGGTGTTCAGCCGTCCCCAGGACAGCAGGGACGCGCCACGGGTGACGGTGGCTTGGGAAGACAGACACCATCACTCCGAACGTCCCCTTCCTGCTCCTTCCCCAGATCCAAACTGAGCGTGACGTCAATGGTGTGGGGTGTCCCTGGGGGCAGCTGTCCCAGCGTGTCCCCTCCCAGCTCCCTGTGTCCCCAGCACTGGCTGTGGGGAGCAGTAGAACAGCCCTTGGTGCTGGGTGAGCGCTGCTCAGCGATGGCTGAACCGTCGCGGTGCCATCAGGAGTGTTTCAGCACCAATCCAAAACACAGCCCCGTACCAGCTGCCATGGCAAAACCGGGTCTATTGTGGCCCAAGCGGCCACATCCCGTCCCGTCCCATCCTGTCCCCACTGCCGGCCGGCGGGGCTGCCCCTGCTCCCTGGCGAGGCCTTGGCCTCCCTCCCACTCGTGTGGGGACGCAGCGAGACACACAAAACAGCAGTTAAACACCCTCGTGGTGTGTCATGACATCGATTATTGGACGTTATTGTGGGAATCGATGGGGCGTCTCTTTGCTGCTGCCCGGTGGCCCGTGTGGGAGCTGGTCGGACGGTGCCATGGGGGAGGCCGCTCTTCCCCTGCAGCCCAGGGCCTGACCCGCGCAGCCGCCGCGCTCTGCAAAACCGATGGCTCGGCTTCCTTCGGCTGCTGTTTGGAGCAAACTGGACCCGAGAAAAGACGAGTCTTTCCCCGATACTGAACCTTCTGGGAACATCAGCCTGCCCGTGGCACGAGGGACGTGTTGTCCTTCTGCGGTCGCGGAGCCGGTGCCGGCGGCCGGCTTCCCCAGCACCCGGCCCGCAGCGAATGGCGACTGACAGAATAGCTTATCCGCAAGAAGAATATCTCATTTATCTTCTTTCATTTCAATTCAAGAGAGAGAAGCTTGTTCCTTCGCACCAGTTTCCTGTCAATGAGCTTTTTCTCTTTGGAGGGTGTTGATTTTCCTTGCGGTTCGGAGCTAGCGGTGGATAATGGAGTGCGGCGCGGCGGCTGCCAGCTGGGCGGCTGGAGCCGGGCCCGGCCCCGCGCCTCCCCCTCTCCCGAGCAAAAAGAGGCGCCTCAAACTTGCTCCGGAGCCGACTCCTCAGGCCGGGGTTTGGGTGGCGATGAACCGCACTCCAGCCCCTGGGGTGAGGGCAGAGCCAGGTTCCTGCGTTCCTCACGGGGATCCCCCTGCTCCTTGTAGGGGAGCTGTGCGGCCGTACCCCGAGCAGGAGGCTCCCGAGGACAGGACGGCTTCCCCGTTCCCCAAGGACAGGATGGCTTCCCCATTCCCCAAGGACAGGATGGCTTCCCCGTTCCCCAAGGACAGGACGGCTTCCCCGTTCCCCAAGGACAGGACGGCTTCCCCGTTCCCCGAGGACAGGATGGCTTCCCCGTTCCCCAAGGACAGGACGGCTTCCCCGTTCCCCAAGGACAGGATGGCTTCCCCGTTCCCTGAGGACAGGATGGCTTCCCCGTTCCCCAAGGACAGGACGGCTTCCCCGTTCCCCAAGGACAGGATGGCTTCCCTGTTCCCCAAGGACAGGACGGCTTCTCCATTCCCCAAGGACAGGATGGCTTCCCCGTTCCCCAAGGACAGGACGGCTTCCCCGTTCCCCAAGGACAGGATGGCTTCCCTGTTCCCCGAGGACAGGATGGCTTCCCCGTTCCCCAAGGACAGGATGGCTTCCCCGTTCCCCAAGGACAGGATGGCTTCCCCGTTCCCCGAGGACAGGATGGCTTCCCCGTTCCCCGAGGACAGGATGGCTTCCCCGTTCCCTGAGGACAGGATGGCTTGGAAATGGAAATGGAGCATCTAGCGAGGTTTGGAATCGCGGGGCGGTCTGGGCGTCGCTCGGCTCCCGTGGCTCCAGCGGCAGAACGACGGTCTCTGCTCACCTTCATACCTTTGGAAACCTGGCCCCACCCCCTCCGGTTCTTAGAACAGTGAGATCTCATTCCTTTCCCACCAGGGCTTTATTCATAGATGGGGGAGGAGAACAGGCTTTCCTACTTTCTCGGTTCTCAATCTCCTTTCAGCTTTGAGCAAATCAGTCCAGAGAATAAGGAAAATATTCAGTGTTTCTGGCTAAAGTGAAATGGAAAACAATCAGACGGGAGAGCTCTGTGGAGCAGGAGCTGGAAACCCACGGGGAAGAGTGGAAATGCCCCCGTGTGCTTCATTGGGAAGAGTGGGCACGGAGTGCCCCGCAAGGGCCGTGGCTGCGGCACGTTTGGAGCGTGAGCTGCTTTCAAAAGCTGAGGGCGTGTTTTGCCTCTGATTCAGAACGATGCAGAGCAAGCGCGCTGGGGTCACGGCTGTTGGCAGAAGGGTGTTTAACCAACACGTTTATATGGGAAATACAGACGTCCGGCACAGCCGTCGTGCTGCAAACTCGAGTTAAACAGGTGCGGCTCTAAGAGGGCAGACATCTTTAGTGTCACCGAAACCTCACGTGCGTGACAGCCATGGAGCTGTTGGTGGCACCGCTCTGTGTCCTGGGGCTGCCACCGCGGCTGTGCCGGTGAGGAGCAGCTCCCGGGGGCCCCCGTGTCCCCTGTGCAGGGCTGGCGGGTACGGCCGTGCCACGGGGGACGGCAGCATGGCTGCTGCTGCTCTGGTTTGGTTCAGCTCCTTGGCTGGACCTGTGCGGTGCTGCGGTGTGGGTCCGAGCGTTGGCTCCGCAGGCCTGGCTGCGCCGCCTTGCCGGGGACGGGCAGCTGTGCCCAAACGGCTGAAACGTGGCCTGTGGGCTGCGGACACGTATCGGGGGCTGCCGAGGGGACTCGGCAGAGCCGGGTTGCTCCACCACAGACCTGCCACAGCGTCCGCGGGACCCGGTGCTGGGAGCTTGGGCTGGCCCGGTTCTCCGGTTGTGGGCCGCGAAGGCGAGCCGTGCCAGAGGCCGCCGGGGAGCAGCGTCCCTGGGTCTGGACGCGATGGTTTCAGGAGTGTAGTGAGCAGGGTGTCTCAAATAGCAATTTCCTGTTCTTTTACCAGTTTCTGGTGTTTCCCACATCTGGTGTTGATGCGGTGCCGTGGAGCTGCCTGGGAAGCAGCAGACTGCCTCCCCAGCATCTGTGTGTGGAAACAGCAGTCTCCGTGGTCATAGAAACACTGAACATGAATGAAACAATGCATTTTTCTCTAACTTCGTTCTGCCAAACAGCTTAATTGAGCTAATTATATATCTCCCTCTTAGTAAAGAATAAGAAATTGAAACTGATAGTGGAAGCGTTGGGCCATTCTGCTCACACGCTGCTGCTCCCCGAGCCCGGCCCAGCGGCCGGTCCGCGGCTGCCGTGTCCCCCACACGTGGTTCCACACCCGCCGTCTTTTGGCATGAAACACGTTCGGTGATGCCGTGTCCCCCACACGTGGTTCCACACCCGCCGTCTTTTGGCATGAAACACGTTCGGTGATGCCGTGTCCCCTACACGTGGTTCCACATCCGCCGTCTTTTGCCAGTAAAACACATTCGGTGGTGCCGTGTCCCCTACACATGGTTCCAAACCCGCCGTCTTTTGGCGGTGAAACGTGTTTGGTGATGCCGTGTCCCCTACACGTGGTTCCACATCCGCCGTCTTTTGGCGGTGAAACGTGTTTGGTGATGCTGTGTCACCCAGCATGTGGTTCCACACCCGCCGTCTTTTGGCGGTGGAAGGTGTTTGGTGACCCCCCCGTGGCTGCGCAGCGGTGTCTCCGGCACAGCTCACCGCCTCTGCGGCACAAACGCAGCTCTTGGTAAGGCCGGGCTGTGAGCCTGATCAGAGACACCAGCTAGGCTGAAATCTTTTGTTTTTCCCCTTTTCTGGTCTCTTTCCTGTTCAGGTTTCTTCGGGAGCGCAGCAAGGCTGCCTCCTGAATCCTGGGCGTGGAATTCCTGTAACGCTGTAGCGTTACGTCTCTGGTAAACGGCCTTTTTCATTATTCGTTTCTTGGTTTTCTGAGGCATTTCCATTGCTCTGAGGTGCGGGACTAAACCTGGAGGGGCAGAACTGCCCGGGGAGGCTCAGGAGCCGCTGTGCCGGTGTCCGACCTCTTCCCGTGGTGTTAATGTGTGAACTGCAGCGGCTCCTGTCGCGGCACGGGGGCGCACATCTGGAGAGGGCGCACATCTGGAGAGGGCGCACATCTGGAGAGGGCGCACATCTGGAGAGGGCGCAGGGCAGGCGGGCTGTGCAATCTGCTGCAAAGAGAAGGTTCTTCTGTGTCCAAATCAACCGGTTGTGCCTCTGGACTTCATCAATTATTTGTGAAGCCTTGCTGTGGATTTGCTCTCAGACCTTGGGCAGATGAACCTTCTTTGCTCTCCATCTGAAAGGCAGGGTACTAATTGATTTTGCCCAAGGGGAAATTCCATGGCAGACCCATTAGTGCCTGTGCGGTGCGCAGGACCGTGATGATGAGCGAGCAGCAGACCCGGGGCCGGGGCGGCTCCCTCCGCGTCCTCCTTTTGCTCAGGCACTTGCTCTTGAGTTTGCTTTCTGAACATAAAAGTACCATGTAAAGTTGACGTAGGGCATCAATTCCTTTCTGTCAAAAACGTGTTAAATTCCTGAGCACCTACAACAGTGCAGGTACAACCAAGCCCCTGCCGGTGGGCGCGGGTGGTCTGGGTGGGAGCGGTGCTGGGGCTGGTGGTGGGAGGCGCTGGAGAACCTCGGGAGCAGAACTTCAGGAGGTTGGTGCTGGGCCATGTCTGGTGAACCCACGTGAGCCGCTGTGGCACACGCAGAGAGTCTGGTCAACCCGGATGAGCCGCCGTGGCACATGCAGAGGGTCTGGTGAACCCGCGTGAGCCGCCGTGGCACATGCAGAGGGTCTGGTGAACCCAGTTGAGCCACCATTGCACATGCAGAGGGTCTGGTGAACCCAGTTGAGCCGCCGTGGCACACGCAGAGGGGCCATGTGTGTGTGCAGGGGTGTGCGGAGGTGCCCCTGTCCTGGGGAGTGCCGGGAAGCCGCTGGGGCCCTGGATGGCCGTGGGGTGGGGGTCCCTTTCTCGGCTCGGTGTCCCCGTGTCCCGTCACGGCTGCGGTGGCTCTTGGTGGGACCGGTGGTGCCTTTATGGCCAGGGTTGGAGGGGCCACGCGTGGAGCGTCACCCGTTGGGTGAGCTCAGCGCTGTCTGCCCAATGGCTGCTGCAGGAGAGGGACGTGCAGGCAGCGGCAGCGGAGGGAACGGGGTTAACTGCGCAGCCGGGGGGTGGTTGGGAAGAGGCATTTTGGGATGGCGCCCTGGAGGCGGTGGCTGGAGTCCTCAAGTCCCGTCTGTGCTGTGTTTTCCTCCACACTCCTGTGCTTCTGCAGTGGCCGAAGGGATGCCGAGCAGGAGGGGGATGTGCTTTCAGTTTTTGGGGAGAAGTAGCACTGAGCGGTGAATGCTGGGGACACGTGTCCCCACGAGCGGGCAGTGCTGGGGACATGTGTCCCCACTGAGTGAGCAGTGCTGGGGACACGTGTCCCCACTGAGTGGGCAGTGCTGGGGACACGTGTCCCCACGAGCGGGCAGTGCTGGGGACATGTGTCCCCACGAGCGGGCAGTGCTGGGGGCACGTGTCCCCACTGAGTGGGCAGTGCTGGGGACACGTGTCCCCACGAGCGGGCAGTGCTGGGGACGTGTCCCCACGAGCGGGCAGTGCTGGGGACACGTGTCCCCACGAGCGGGCAGTGCTGGGGACACGTGTCCCCACGAGCGGGCAGTGCTGGGGACACGTGTCCCCACTGAGTGAGCAGTGCTGGGGACACGTGTCCCCACTGAGTGGGCAGTGCTGGGGACATGTGTCCCCACGAGCGGACAGTGCTGGGGACACGTGTCCCCACTGAGTGAGCAGTGCTGGGGACACGTGTCCCCACGAGCGGGCAGTGCTGGGGACACGTGTCCCCACGAGCGGGCAGTGCTAGGGACACGTGTCCCCACGAGCGGGCAGTGCTGGGGACACGTGTCCCCACGAGCGGGCAGTGCTGGGGACATGTGTCCCCACGAGCGGACAGTGCTGGGGACACGTGTCCCCACTGAGTGAGCAGTGCTGGGGACACGTGTCCCCACGAGCGGGCAGTGCTGGGGACACGTGTCCCCACGAGCGGGCAGTGCTGCTGCTGCTGCACGCTGGCCATGGGCGCTGGAGCTGTGAACTGCCGGTGCTGCCTGTGGGCACCTCAGCACCTCCTGCTGTGTGTCACCCAGCCCCTCTCTGTCCCGTGTGTCACCCAGCCCTGCTCTGTCCCGTGTGTCACCCAGCCCTGCTCTGTCCCGTGTGTCACCCAGCCCCTCTCTGTCCCGTGTGTCACCCAGCCCTGCTCTGTCCTTCTGTGTGTCACCCGGCCCTGCTCTGTCCCGTGTGTCACCCAGCCCTGCTCTGTCCCATGGGTCACCCAGCCCTGCTCTGTCCTGTGTGTCACCCAGCCCTGCTCTGTCCCATGGGTCACCCAGCCCTGCTCTGTCCTTCTGTGTGTCACCCGGCCCTGCTCTGTCCCGTGTGTCACCCAGCCCCGCTCTGTCCCATGGGTCACCCAGCCCTGCTCTGTCCTGTGTGTCACCCAGCCCTGCTCTGTCCCATGGGTCACCCAGCCCTGCTCTGTCCCGTGTGTCACCCAGCCCTGCTCTGTCCCATGGGTCACCCAGCCCTGCTCTGTCCCGTGTGTCACCCAGCCCTGCTCTGTCCTTCTGTGTGTCACCCAGCCCCTCTCTGTCCCGTGTGTCACCCAGCCCTGCTCTGTCCCGTGTGTCACCCAGCCCTGCTCTGTCCTGTGTGTCACCCAGCCCCTCTCTGTCCCGTGTGTCACCCAGCCCTGCTCTGTCCCGTGTGTCACCCAGCCCTGCTCTGTCCTGTGTGTCACCCAGCCCCTCTCTGTCCCGTGTGTCACCCAGCCCTGCTCTGTCCCGTGTGTCACCCAGCCCCTCTCTGTCCCGTGTGTCACCCAGCCCTGCTCTGTCCCGTGTGTCACCCAGCCCTGCTCTGTCCTGTGTGTCACCCAGCCCCTCTCTGTCCCGTGTGTCACCCAGCCCTGCTCTGTCCTGTGTGTCACCCAGCCCCTCTCTGTCCCGTGTGTCACCCAGCCCTGCTCTGTCCCATGGGTCACCCAGCCCTGCTCTGTCCCGTGTGTCACCCAGCCCTGCTCTGTCCCATGGGTCACCCAGCCCTGCTCTGTCCCGTGTGTCACCCAGCCCTGCTCTGTCCTTCTGTGTGTCACCCGGCCCTGCTCTGTCCCGTGTGTCACCCAGCCCTGCTCTGTCCTGTGTGTCACCCGGCCCTGCTCTGTCCCGTGTGTCACCCAGCCCTGCTCTGTCCTGTGTGTCACCCAGCCCTGCTCTGTCCTGTGTGTCACCCGGCCCTGCTCTGTCCTGTGTGTCACCCGGCCCTGCTCTGTCCTGTGTGTCACCCAGCCCTGCTCTGTCCTGTGTGTCACCCGGCCCTGCTCTGTCCCGCGGGTGGTTCCTCCCGGCTCCCGCGCCTCGTCCTGCGCTGTGTTGGGTCTGTCCTGGCAGCGCTGCCTGGGCTGGTGTGGGTGAGAGGTGTGGGGATCACCCGGGGATGGGAGCTGGTGGGACTGGTGGTTGTGCTCTGCAACCAGGGATCAGCCGTGGCCTCTGCTGGCTCCGGTGAATCCCGGTGAATCCTGGTGAATCCCGGTGAATCGCTGCTCAATCCCCAGCGAATCCTTGGTGAATTCCTGGTGAATCCCTGGTGAATGAATCCCCACTCTTGGCTCTTGCCTCCCCACACTCTTGTCTGTGGGGCACTAAGGGGCATGAGCCTTGTAACCAATGTCAGGTTTGTGGCTCTGTGCTTTATCCCGTGTGGATGGGGATGTTCCTCTTGGTGTTGCCTGGGGTCTCCTGCATGGGGATGTTCCTCTTGGTGTTGCCTGGGGTGTCCTGGATGGGGATGTTCCTCTTGATGTTGCCTGGGGTGTCCTGGATGGGGATGTTCCTCTTGATGGATGCCTGGGGTCTCCTGCATGGGGATGTTCCTCTTGGTGTTGCCTGGGGTCTCCTGCATGGGGATGTTCCTCCGCTGGCTTTTCTTCACGCTGGGGTGTTAACACTGCGTGTTTTGTGTTTCCTGGGGTGTCATGGCTGCAGGCAAATCTGAAGAAGTTCATGGAGTACGTGCAGATGCTCAATGCGGAGAAGGTCTGCAGGCTGCTGGAGAAGGGACTGGACCCCAACTTCCATGATCCGGATACTGGAGGTGAGCCTGGCTTCTCCGGAGAGGGGAGGGACGGAGCGGGGCTGGGGGAGCGTGCCGGGGGACTCGGGGGAATCTGGGCAGTGGCAAACAGCGCATTGTCTGGAATGTGAGCTTTGGAGCACACGCAGGTGTCGGACTTCTCAGCAGTGTGTCTTCCGATGACCTGGGGTCTTGGGAGCCTGAGGCTGCAGAAGGCTCTGGGGAGAGGATGGTGTGTGGGGCACAGACGTGGGTCTGGGAATGCAGCACAACACAAAGAGCCGTGGGGCTGGACACCTTCCCGTGGGGCACAGACGTGGGTCTGGGAATACAGCACAACACAAAGAGCCGTGGGGCTGGACACCTTCCCGTGGGGCACAGACGTGGGTCTGGGAATGCAGCACAACACAAAGAGCCGTGGGGCTGGACATCTTCCTATGGGGGTTCTGCACAGGATGAGTCCATCTCTCAGAGCAGCAAGTTGGGTAAAAGCAAACTGTGGCCTCCGGATCTGGTCACAAAGCAGTCAGAAGGTTTAAGAAGTATTTTGGGGGTCAGGAAGATAAAATCTTGGCCAAGATTTGCTTTGTTCTTGCTCCCTTTCCCGGGCTGGCCGGGGCGGGGGGCCGGGGCCGCGCTCGCACTCCAGCGCGTGTTCTGTGCTGACGGGGCGGGAGGCAGGATTCCCCCGCTTCCTGCTGGGAAGTCTCATGGTCTGAGAGGAGGAACTGCTATTGTTCTTGTTTTAAAGTAACGCAGCTGATTAGTATTGACTATAGAGTTGGACTTTGTGTGTGAATCACGGGCACATTTCCAACCCATGGGCAGATTCCAGCCTGATGGTTAATCTTCTGTGTTTCTGGTTCAGTGCGATGGTTTTTTGGGTTGTTTCTGAAACACTGGCTACCTCCGTACTCAGAAGTTTGGTGTGTCCGAGACCAGGGGGCAGACTGCGGTGTCGTTCACACTGTTCACCTCCCTTCCCTGCCTGGATAATTTGGCTGCACCGAGCTGAATCCCCCTGGGACCGGCAGCTGCAGGGCTGGGACGTGGCAGCTGGTGCGGCTGCGTGGCTGGGATGTGGCAGCTGGTGCAGCTGTGTGGCTGGGTGTGTGGCAGCTGGTGCAGATGTGGAGCTGGGAAGTGGCAGCTGGTGCAGCTGCGGGGCTGGGATGTGGCAGCTGGTGCTGCTGCAGGGCTGGGATGTGGCAGCTGCTGCAGATGTGGGGCTGGGACGTGGCAGCTGGTGCAGCTGCATGGCTGGATGTGTGGCAGCTGGTGCAGATGTGGAGCTGGGACGTGGCAGCTGGTGCAGCTGCGGGGCTGGGATATGGCAGCTGGTGCTGTTGCAGGGCTGGGATGTGGCATCTGGTGCAGATGTGGAGCTGGGATGTGGCAGCTGGTGCAGCTGCGGGGCTGGGATGTGGCAGCTGTTGCAGCTGCGGGGCTGGGACATGGCAGCTGGTGCGGCTGCGCTCTGGCAAGAGCCGCTCAAATGGTCCCGGGGTTGTTCACCCTGTTTAATCTGCAGGTGTCGCCACCCTGGCTGGACCTGCCGAGTGTCCTGGTGGACGATGCCCGTGTGACAAACAGCACACGGGCCGGTCGCTGTCTGCTCTGACCAGGCCAGACAGCTCAGCAACATGTGCGGTCATTTCTGCCCGAGACCGTACGAGCATTGGGGGGATCTTTCCTTACAAGGAAAGTCCTGCGCTCCGGGGTGTGCTGTGTCACCTCACAGCGGGCAGCGTGACGCTTGGAAAGGTGCTGGCAGGGTTTTGGATCTGATGCGGTTTGAACCCAGATGTTGTTTCACAGAAGGGTGGAGGCCTATAGGAGCAGGCTCTGGAGTACTGACCAGACTATTAAATATAGAGGGGCAAGAAGGAAAAGCACCAGATGCGTTGTAGTTTGGATCCAGTTGTTGTTTGGATCCGGTTCAGAACCAAAGGCAAAACCGGAGTGGATGCTATGAGGTGCAGAAATAGGCTGTTAGAGCAGAGGGACCCAGCGCTGGGTCTTGTGCAGGAGCGCTTCAGTGCTGCTTACAGCCTGTTCTGTGAGGATGGAAGAATGCCATAAAACTGCTGTTGGGTACTCAGGGTTCCTGGAACTTCAGAGCAGGTGGAGCTGTGGTACCTTCCGTCCGACCCGTGTCTCGCGGGGTGCTCTGTGTGTGTGTGCTCACCAAGCAAAGCTTAAACATGTTTGCCAGAAAGTCATCAGTCTGGATTCAGGGGACAGAAGAGCTGTGCCTTTCCTTCGGGGTTTGCTTAATCACCCTCGCTGTTTAAAATTCGCCTCTCATTTCAATTTGTATGCTTCAGCTTCCAGCTGTCCTACTTTATCTTCTAGATTAAAGAGCACTTTAGTACCGGGTATGTCTTCACATGGAGGTATTTATACATGGTAATCAAGTCAACATTCAATCTTCCTTTCCTTAATTAAGGAGAGGCCGCACTCCTCCAGTCTTTGGTTTGAGGGAGTTTTCTCCGGTTTGGCTGCCATTTGCAGGGCTCGTGTGTCACTGCTCCCTTTGTCAGAGGTCTGTAGGGCCGCGGTACCAGACGGGGCCGGCACGGCGCGGCAGCTCCTGCTCTCCAGCCGCGTGTTTGGGAGGCTGAGGGTGACCCCGCGTCTCGGGATGGTCTTTACCACACATGGGTTAGCGCTGGCTTTACCACGCGCAGGTTAGTGCTGGCTTTACCACACACGTTAGTGCTGGCTTTACCGCACACAGGTTAGTGCTGGCTTTACCGCACACAGGTTAGTGCTGGCTTTACCACACAGGTTAGTGCTGGCTTTACCACACATGGGTTAGTGCTGGCTTTACTACACGCGGGTTAGTGCTGGCTTTACCACACACGGGTTAGTGCTGGCTTTACCACACATGGGTTAGCGCTGGCTTTACCACACGCGGATTAGTGCTGGCTTTACCACACACGGGTTAGTGCTGGCTTTACCACACATGGGTTAGTGCTGGCTTTACCACACACGGGTTAGTGCTGGCTTTACCACACATGGGTTAGTGCTGGCTTTACCACACATGGGTTAGCGCTGGCTTTACCACACGCGGGTTAGTGCTGGCTTTACCACACCTGGGTTAGTGCTGGCTTTACCACACACGGGTTAGTGCTGGCTTTACCACACATGGGTTAGTGCTGGCTTTACCACACACGGGTTAGTGCTGGCTTTACCACACATGGGTTAGCGCTGGCTTTACCACACACGGGTTAGTGCTGGCTTTACCACACACGGGTTAGTGCTGGCTTTACCACGCATAGGTTGGTGCTGGCTTTACCACGCACACGTTAGCGCTGGCTTTACCACGTACAGGTTAGTGCTGGTTTTACCACACAGGTTAGTGCTGGTTTTACCACACACGTTAGTGCTGGCTTTACCGCACACAGGTTAGTGCTGGCTTTACCACACAGGTTAGTGCTGGCTTTACCACACACGGGTTTGTGCTGGCTTTGCCATGCACAGGTTAGTGCTGGCTTTACCACACAGGTTAGTGCTGGCTTTATCACACAGGTTAGTCCTGGTTTTACCACCCAGGTTAGTGCTGGCTTTACCACACCGAGGTTAGTGCTGGCTTTCCCACGCAGACGTTAGTGCTGGCCTTACCACCCAGGTTAGTGCTGGCTTTACCACGCAGAGGTTAGTGCTGGCCTTACACCCAGGTTAGTGCTGGCTTTACCACACAGGTCAGTGCTGCCCCGCTTGCCGCTCCCATCGCCGTGCAACCCACAACGCCCCATCTTGCTGCTCCGGTTTGCTGCTGCGCATCTCGTGCGCTTGTTCGTTAATGACTTCAAGCATATATTTGGCTCGCACGTTTCCAAGAATTAGCAGAGTGCAATCTCTGAAATCCCGGGTTAGGCAGTAATTAGATTAGATTTAGCGCACAAGTCGCTTGCTGCAGTTCATTCAGTGCCTCTTGGAACGCCCTGTTTGGACCTTTCTCAGTCTTTGAGATGCAAGAAAATGTGATAGATTTTTCAGCTGAATTTGGCGTATTAATAACAGACTAACGGAAGATTTGAAGCCTCGTTTTCTGTCTTTTGCCTCTTTGAAGAGTTTGTCTCATTTAAACTGAGATATTGAGCAACGACCTGTGGTTTAACTGCACGTGGAGATGGAGGTCGATGCCTCGTACCATTGGCTTTGACACGTATAACAACATCGCGTGCGTGTGACATTTCTTAGCGAGTACTTCTCGTTTTCTTCCAGACTGTTGTTACAGTGATGGGGTTTGGCGAGGACAGCGCCAGGGAAGGACCAGCGGTGACATTCTCATTCGCTGGTGGTTCCTTGTAGGTGAACCCGTCTCCAGTCCTCGTGGCAGCGCCCTCAGCCGTCCTCATTTCTTGGTGCTGGTGTCTTGTAGCACAAAGCCCAGCGGGTTTTAGCAAAGCCCAGAGCCTCGTCTGACCTCTGCCTGTCTCGTTTAAAAATGCGGCTGATAGCAGGCTCGAAAATTAGTATTTGTATTCTTTTCTATTTGGGTCTCAAACCATTTTATTATTCCCATTTAAATAGTTATTTCTACTAAATTGAGATATTTTATGTGCAAATTAGGTACCTTTCTGAAAAATATGAATGTAGTTGTAGCTGATGTCTGCAGGGAGGAACGGAATGAGGATACCGGTGCTCACCCCTTCTCCCGCGGGTACGAACAGTGTGCCCAGGTGTGGCTGTCCTGCAGACAGGGGCCAGCGGAGGCACTTCTGCCAGCCCTTAAACTGCCGCGCTTTCCTTCCTCCCCTCTGCGGGACTCTTGTCCGCACCAAAGCAGCCGAGGGGCAGCCCCAGCGCTCAGCCCGCGCGGGGCCGGCGTGGATGTGGGGTTTGCGAGCAGGAGCCTGCGCTGCCGGAGCCCGAGCGAGGGGCCAGCGGTGTCCCCGAGGGGTGGGTGTCCCCGCGGGTCTCACCCGTCTGTCCCCGCTCTGCAGAGTGTCCCCTGACGGCGGCCGCCCAGCTGGAGCTCAGCGCCGAGATGATCAAGGCTCTGCGCAACGGGGGAGCGCACCTGGATTTCCGGACGCGGGAGGGGATGACGGCTCTGCACAAGGCCGTGCGGTGCCGCAACCACGCGGCGCTGCTGGTGAGTGGGGGCGGCCGGGGCTCCCCCTCCCTCCCCCTGCCCCGTGCCCCAGCACCGGCTCCTCCACGCACCCCGTCCAGGTTGCACGCACGCTCTGTCCTTCCTGGGCCAGAGCACCCCTCGCTTTGCTGTCGGGGGACGCAGCTCGTTACAAGAGCGTGGCACTGATTACGTGAGCCCTGGGGTGCGATGGGGGGCACTGACACCTGCCACGGTGGGAGCGCCCCCGGGGCCCCGCAGGGCAGGTTTCCCACCGCGAGGCCACCTGCAGCTGTGGAGCAAGGCAGGCGCTTCTCTTGCAGACGCTGCTGGACCTGGGTGCCTCCCCGGACTACAAGGACAGCCGGGGGCTGACGCCGCTGTACCACAGTGCCATGGTGGGGGGGGACCCCTACTGCTGCGAGCTGCTGCTGCACGACTACGCCCGGCTGGGCTGCGTGGACGAGAACGGCTGGCAGGAGATCCACCAGGTGGGACGGGGCGCGGGGGGTGGCCGCTGTCCTGCCGCCGACGGGGCTCGTCCCGTCCCGCGGGTGTCCCTGCAGACACGGGGATGCTGCCCGGCAGGCTGGTGGCACCAGGACCGAGCTCCTGCGCTGGGCCGGGCTCCTGGTGTCCCAGCTCACGCTACCGTGTGCTGGCCTGTTCTGGCCTGGGTCAGCAGTGTCGGGATCAGCCCTGGGCTCTGCCCGGCTCTTGGACGCATGAGACATTCTGGTTCCAAACCAGTTGTATCTGTCCCTGTTTCACACATCGACGGGTGGGTTTGGCGTGGGGAGGACATGGGCCGGGGGTCGGGCCCTGAGCTGCCTTTGGGCGTCAAGACCCAGATCCTCGAGGGGAAGGGAGGATGCGCTGGCTCTGGAGTCCCTTGTCTGGGACCATGGGGAGGGCGGGTTGTCTGTACCCACACCCCAGCACCCGCGCTCAGCCGCCCGAAGGTGGATGAGCGCTGGCACAGCTGAGGACAAATGCATGAGGATGAGAAAACAAGAGATGTGTGTTTGTGATCCCGATTTACTGGCCGCGGCCACCCTGCTGTGGCAGATCTTTGAGGAGTGCTGGTCCTGGGATGGACCAAACGTAGAGGGAAATACCACACCAGTTACCCAGAGATGGGGGCTGCCGCCCGCCCCTTCGCCTGCGTGTGCTTCGGGGCTTCTTTTCACTGGATGATTACACGGGGATAACAAACGGTCTGGAGGAGGACCTGGAACTGCTGTGACCCTGACCCCACACCTGCAGCCGCTGTAGAGGTGGTTTATCTGATGAGCGTCCAGGTGTAAGTTGCTGTAAGGAGCAGCAGGGTGTGTGTGTGCATGTTAATGGGGCTTTTCAGCTTACAGGTCCAGCCTGATTCAGCTTTTCCAGCGCGATGAGTCCAGCAGAGCATGTTATGGGATTTGTTATCTTCCTGCGGCTCCTTGATTTCTCTTTCTGTTTTCCACTTTGCATTTCGAGCAGGCATGTCGCTATGGCCATGTGCAGCACCTGGAGCATCTTCTGTTCTACGGAGCGGATATGACTGCGCAGAACGCCTCAGGAAACACGGCTCTCCACATTTGCGCTCTCTATAACCAGGTACACCTGTGCCCTCTGGGGCATTAAACAGGAACGTGTCGGTGGGGCACCGGCCTGGCTGAGAGAGCACGGCGTCGCGCCGGGGCATCTCCTCATTGCTGGTGCTGGTCCCCCCCCGAAACGTCCTTCTGAGCGGCATCCACGGGGACGAGGCTCTTTGTGTTTGTAGCACCAGCCTGGTTTGGGATTTCTCAAGGGGCAGGTGGCTGGAGAAGAGTCCGGGGTTTAATCTGTTCCTGTTCCCAAGAGGTTTTTGCTGATTTGCTGCCTGAATTACTGTTGATTTACTGTTCTGTAATTTTTCCTCTGGTTCTCCTTCTCAACAAGCCCCCGCTCCCAGTGGGAAGGGAGCGGTTTGCCTGGTGGAGAGGGCTGCCTGGGAACAGGTGCTCACACTTAGTTTGAGGTGGGTGCTAATTTGGCCCAGGTGCTCACACTTAGTTTGAGGTGGGTGCTAATTTGCCCAGGTGCTCACATTTAATCTGAGGGGGGCACATGCCCAGGGCGGGGCTTGTTGGGCACATCCTGTGGCCTTTAGCCTGTGCTGGGGAAGGTTTGTGGACTGGGGTCCTGTCCCTCTCACAAATGGCCCTGAGTTCTTGCTGCTGGTCTCTGGGTTTTGAGGGCAGCGCAGGGCACTGTTGCTCACTGCTCTTTCCCGTTGCAGGAGAGCTGTGCTCGGGTCCTCCTCTTCCGCGGTGCGAGCAAAGAGATCCGCAACTACAACAGCCAGACGGCGTTCCAGGTGAGGCAGCGAGCCCCGGCCCAGCCTCCGCGGGCACGGCGGGCACAGCGCTTAGCGGAGCGAACCCCGGTTCAGGGCGTTGGTTCTGACACCGGCTTGGTTGCTGGGGTGGGAAAGAGAACACGCGGTACTTGTGGGAAGGGCTGTGGAGGTGGTATCTTGGTGTCAGCACCCTGAGATGGCTCCAGATAGCACAGAGTCATTCAGAGGGTTTAGAGGTTGTAATCTGCTGGGTTATCTTCCCCGACGCAAATCCGCATCCTCATTGTGCAGGGTGGCCCGGAACCCTCTGCGGCGCCGGGCTCCTCCTGGGAGCTGAAATCCCCTGTTCAGAAGATCGGGTTTGGGGTGACGGCGTCGGGCCGGGTTCGGGACGGCAATGTCAGGCTGCGCGGCCCCTGGAGCAGCTGTGCCCGCGTGCTCCCCGTGCGCCCCCTCGCCCGGGGCACAGGCGGCTGCGGCGGAGGAGGGTCCGAAGTGACGGGCTGTGGTGCCTTTTGTGTTCAGACTTGGGAGGACAGGGTGATGGCAATGAACTTGAGCTCCTGCGGCGGTTCAAAGGGAAGTGAGTGGGGTGTGGGGGTGTTTCTGGTTCACACCCGTGCTCCCGCGGGTGCAGTCGTCTTTCTTTCTCCATGTGTTGCTCCGATTCCCCCGTTCCCAGCAGTGGTGGAAGGTGCTTTATCCCACCGTTGCGCCCTCTCTGGCAGAGGCGTCTCCTCTGCGTTCTCCACGAGTCGTGTCACTTGGCCCAGGTCGCAGGCGCTTGTCCCGTCTCAGCGATGGTGCTGGTGTCGGTTTTGGTGGAGAGTGGTGGTTTTTGGTGGTTCTGTGGTGCGTTCTGTTTGGTTGATTTGGAGGCAGTTGTGCTGTGAGCAGACAAGGTTTCCTGTTGGTTGGTACGGGCTGTGTTGGCGCAGAGCTGCTCTGGCTGCGGCGCTCCGTCACTTGTGCAGCTCCAGTGACGCCGATCGGTCGTGCAGCCCGAGCACGTACCGAGGCTTTTGTCAGCCGGTCCCTGCCCGAGGGCGCTGCCGGGGCCGGGTCTGAGGGCCCCGGGATCCCCAGGACATCGGGGGCTCCTTTTCCCGTCCTGCACTGAGCACGGGGCGGCTGCAGCCCCCGGGCAGGACGTAACGCTGGTGCTCCCGGGCTGGTGACAGCGATGTCCCTCCTGTCACCCTGCTGGGCCACTGCCATACCAAAAGGGACCAGCCGCTGTGCCCGCCCCTGGGAATGGGCTCGTAACCAGCCACCAGCTGAGCTCCGTGTGGCCCATCACCGCCCTGGAGCTGCTGGTCCAGGCAGTTCACCCGCCTCGTCACCCCTGCACAACCGGCCCTGTCCTGTCCCGCACTGAGGATGCTGCAGGAGGCCCCACAGAACACCCCCCGAGGTGGGGTAAGGGCCCCACGGAACAGCCGAGGTGGGGTAAGGGCCCTTCCTGTGCTCCCTCGCTCGGATCCCCGCGGGGAAGGCAGCAGAAAGCCGTGGCTGAAAGGGAGCCGGGCGGTCGGGTTCTGGGCTCCGTTGCCGTATCCCCGGGTCGGCTCTGTCTGAAGGTGCTATGGTGTCTGCTCCCCTGCTCGTGGGCCCCGTCCCGGGCTGGGCTGCTCCTGCGCTTCACTCTTCCTTTCAGTGTTTTCTGACATCTAACCTGGATCTTTCCTGTTGAGTTTTAAGCCTGTTGCTTTTCCCTGTCATTGAGAACAGGTTATTTTTGTCCTCGCTGCCTGCTTTCTGCTTCTCCAGTCAGGTCACCTCTTCCCCACCCGATCGCTGCTCTCTGGGTGAACGTCCCAGAGCTCACAGGCCCTTGAAAGCATAACCTGGTCATTGCTATTGATTTGCTCTGCAGTCTCTCCGTATCTTTTGTTTAATTCTGTTCCTAAAGTAGCCGTCTCCAGCTGAAAGCAGCCTGTTCCGCGGAGCGGTGGGGTTACACTGCACGTGTTGGAGGTGAGGCTGCTCATTGTAAATCCTGCTATGTTTTCCTTTTTCTGCACAGCGTGACTTGGTTGACTCACTTTCAGCTGGTGATGCTGCAGTCCCAGCTCCCCCGGCCGCGCTGGTGCTGCGGATGGAGACGCGGGGACGTGCCCTGCTCGGCTGGACCCGCGGCTGCTGGGGCTGGAAACCCCCCCGGGGTCCCACCCTGGGGCTCCTGCCCCTGCTCAGCGTCCTCCTGCTGAGGAGCCTCCTTGTTACACCCAGGCAAAATTCCCTGTGTTGTACCTTGTGCCCATGGGCTCCTGTTCATGGTGAACCTCGAGGAATCACAGAATCACGGGATGTCAGGGGTGGAAGGGCCCTGGAAAGCTCATGCAGTGCAATCCCCCCATGGAGCAGGAACACCCAGATGAGGTTACACAGGAAGGTGTCCAGGCGGGTTGGAATGTCTGCACAGAAGGAGACTCCACAACCCCCTGGGCAGCCTGGGCCAGGCTCTGCCACCCTCACCAGGAACAAGTTGCTTCTCATAGTCAAGTGGAACCTCCTGTGTTCCAGTTTGCACCCATTGCCCCTTGTCCTGTCCCTGGTTGTCACCAGAAGAGCCTGGCTCCATCCTCCTGACACTCACCCTTTCCATCTTGATCCCCAGCAATGAGTCCCCCCTCAGTCTCCTCTTGTCCAGCTCCAGAGCCCCAGCTCCCTCAGCCTTTCCTCACACGGGAGATGCTCCACTCCCTCCAGCATCTTGGTGGCTGCGCTGCACTCTCTCCAGCAGTTCCCTGTCCTGCTGGAACTGAGGGGCCACAGCTGGACACTGCCATGGGCTGACCCATCTCCTGCAATCCCTGTACATAAACTGCCGTTGCATTTGTCTCTGTAGACTAAATCTTCACCCCCACACACACTTATTTCTTGAGTTTCCAACAATCATTTCAATTATAATACTCGAATGACTTTGCGTCTCCTTCCTGCTTGGTCACAACTAGGAGCTTAATAAGCACATTCTGCAGTGCATCATCCCTCTGCCGATGGTGAGACTGAGTCCTGCTGAACCTGGGTCGGCTCCTGTGAAATCCGTTTAGCATACATTTGTAGTCTGACAGTCAGGAATTAGTTTTCTCATCAGTTTTTCAGCGCTTGGCAGGAATTTCAGCCAGATTTAATTTCTGTTGTTTCTGAGATCGGCACAGAAGGCTGTCAGAAGTTTAGCAGAGGACAGCTACATGTCTTCAGTGTCTTCGCAGAGCCTGGCCCGCTCCCTCTCCTGGAAGTGACTTGGATGCCTTGAATTTGGTTCGGTCTTTACGAATGGCCGTTGTTGGTCGTCTCCGTTTACAAAATACCTGCTTTCCCGGTGTTCTTCTGGACGGTAAATCTGAGTTTCCTGGTGGATAGTGCAGCGTTCCGCTCCTGTGGGTGCGTTCAAAGCTGGTTGTACCGTCCCTCTCCCCGAGGGCTGCCGGTGGGCGCAGGCCGTGGCCGGCACCAGGGGCTGCTCCTGGCGCCGTTTTGGCTGCGGCTCAGTTCACGCCTGCGGATCTCTGGCGCTGCCACTAGTATCGGTGGTTCATAACCTGGGTGCGGAACCCGGCACGCAGGCAGATAAGGCCCTGGATACCACATGGTGGTTCTGTGAGATCTGACTGACCCGCCGGTTTCACAGAACCACAGAATGGACTGGGTTGGAAGAGCCCTCAGAGATCATCGAGTCCAACCCTTGGTCCAACTCCAGTCCATTGACTAGATCATGGCACTAAGTGCCATGGCCAGTCTCAGTTTAAAACCTCCATGGCCGGTGAGTCCAGCACCTCCCTGGGCAGCCATTCCAATGCCTGACCACTCTCTCTGCAAAGAATTGCTTTCTCATCTCCAGCCTCAGTTTCCCCTGGCAGAGTTGAAGCCCATGGCCCCTTGTCCTATTGCTGATGCCCGGGAGAAGAGACCAATCCCACCTGGCTAGAACTGCCCTTCAGGTAGTTCTAGAGAGTGCTGAGCTCAGCTCTAAGCCTTCTCTTCTCCAGACTAAACAAGCCCAGCTCCCTCAGCCTCTCCCCATAGGGCTTGTGCTCAAGTCCCTTCCCCAGTCTTGTTGCTCTTCTCTGGACCCGCTCCAGCACTTCAAATTCTTTCCTGAGCTGAGGGGCCCAGAACTGAACACAACACTCCAGGTGTGGCCTCCCCAATGCAGAGCACAGGGGAAGGATCACTGCCCTTGTCCTGCTGACCACGCTGGTTTGGATACAGGACAGGACACCATTGGCCTTCTTGGCCACCTGGGCACACTGTTGGCTCATGTTGAGCTTCCTGTCCATTAGTCCCCCAGGTCCCTTTCTGCCCGACTGCTCTCCAGCCACTCTGCGCCCAGCCTGGAGCGCTGCAGGGGGAAGTTTGGTGCTGTTTGCTCCTCATGTTGGTGAACTGTGCAGCAAAGAGCTCAGGGGCAAAGCCACCAAACCGCTGGTCGCGGTGCCGGAGCTCGTGGCTCCTCCGGCTCCTGCTGGTGCTGCCGCTCCTGCTGCTCCCCGCCCGTGTCCCCTCGGGCGCCCCGACCTCTGCTGCGCCCGTCCCGTCACCGGGCCTCAGAACGGCTCCAGTGGTTCTCCTGAAACCTTCGCTATCCCAGCGCGCCGTTTGTCTCAGCTTTCTGGAACAGCGCTAACAGGTTGTTAGATGGATTTTCTGTGGAGATTGTATCTTGTTGCTTTAAAATAGACATCACGGTCTGAACTCCGCAATTTGCAGTCACGTTGCCCAGGCAACGGAATATTCTCAAACGGAGTGATTTGTTAAGGAATGTCTTCAGTTAACTGTGATTCTTTTCTAATTTAACTTAAATTTTAGCTGACAGCGTTTGGATTTCTAACTTACTGATGACATACCTCGTGATGTCATAGAAACAAATCAATGTAATGCTACTAATGTAGGAAAGCGTTTGGTGTTGGAGAACGCTGGGGAGGAGCTGCTGGAGCGAGGGGGTACTTTTCAGTGTGGTGAGCTCAGCTGTGAGCTCCTGCAAGTGCCTGTTGTTCCTCAGCGCGTAAAACGGAAACAACGTCTGCCGCTTGACGTGTTCTGAAGACCTACACCCGGCCAGTGCCGAGGGTTCTGCCTGATGCGGGAATGTCTATAGCGGGATTTTATTAAGCAGCTCCGTATTTTCTTGTCGGTGCAGCGGTAACCTCGTGCTCCTGTGGAACACTTGGGTGTAAGGCGGTGGGTTTGTGCGTGTGCCGAGCCGACTGATTTCGCTCTCGAGCTCTACGATAGTGGAAATTAAAATAATGTATGGAGGTGTGGAGTTCCTGTTGGCGCTTGGAGTGGTTATTCAACCTGCTATTTATTGAAACCACAACATGTCTTCCTCAGACTTAATGCGTTTGCTCTCTGAGTGGGAAGACATTATTTTTTTGGCATTTAGAAGTATATTTGTTAGCTTTCAACAATACAGTTTATTAAAGTTCAGGACCTCTGAGAAGTCCGTTGTCTGTGCTTAAGCTCTTTGTTGTCCTTGACGATCAGGTAACGCAGAAACCCGGCTTCTTCTGACCTTTCTTAGACTTCAGAATAACCAAAAGCTGGGGCTCGTCACCGGCACGCAGCTGCTTTGGACCGAGGGCCTGAGCAATGTCCTGAGCAATGTCCTGCAGTAACACCTCTGCAGTAACAAATACACGTAGAGCAGGATAAATTGAATATAACAAATCACACACACACATGGATATGTGTCTTCAGGATGCAGTCCAGGTGTGCTGTCGTGGGGGAAGGTAGATGTGTCGTGCCATGCGTTTCTGGGCACAAATGTCTCCCGCGGAGGTCGGGACGGCGCTCTTTCTCCCCGCTCGGGGCAGGAAAGCAGCCCTGGAGGTGTTGCTGTCCGGGGGGTTTCCTCAGGGCTCCTCTGTGCTGGGAAAATCAGGAGTTTCTGTGGCTTCGCTCAAAGGTCTTGGCGGAGGCGGCACGTTTCCTTGTCCCTCCAGCGGTAACTGCTGGGTTAAGCCATCACCAACGTTTTTTTAATAGTCTTTTAAGATTTAAGGTGAGCAAACCCACTTCTGTCCATCTTTCCTCAGGGATCCAAAGTTCCAGCTTGGTGCTTTCCATTCGTTTGCCTCCTTCCCGAAGACCTTTGTCCCAGCACCGTGTGTGTCAGCCCAGACGGGTCTTTGCCATCTGGTTAATACCTCCTAAAATGACATTTTTCTTTATGCAGTGTCGCTATTTCCTTGACGTGTGTTCAGCTTGGGGTTTCCGCTGTTACCCCGCCTTGAGTTCTGCTGTACCGTGTCCAGCCGGTTATTCTCCATCTCTATTTATACACTGGTTTCGTGGTTCCAAGGGCGGGTTTGTACCAGACCGTACTGGTTTCGTCTCTCTGATTACAGACATCGCTGCTTTGCCAGCCAAGCTCATGGACTTGTCAGTCAATCTGTGTATTACGCTTTTTGCTTTTAACATGATTTACTTTCCCAAAACTAGGCAAGTTATCAGTAAAACAAGAATAAAATCTAATTAGAGCCTATGATGTCAAAATTGGCATAGGGTATGCAGGAAAAAGAATCCAGAAAAACATTCTAGATGGTAAATATCCATCGGTATTCTCAATGTACCACACACAGTCCTGTGAAGATTCTGCAAAACAACCTGGATATTGTGAGGGTGGGTAACGCTTCTGGTGCTGCACAACTTGTACAGGATTGTGATGCTTCTGAAAGTGTTTCCAACAGCGAGGAAGCTGACAGGTGAGGAAAGAGGTACAGTAATAAATGAGACATTTCGAATGTAACCGCAGCTACGGGCGGTGAGAGCCTGGCCCGGGTTCCCAGAGAGGTGGTGGCTGAACCATCCCTGAGACATCCCAGGCCAGGCTGGACGGGGCTCTGAGCACCCTGAGCTGGTGACGATGTCCCTGCTCATGGCAGGGGGCTGGGTGACATTTGAAGGTCCCTCCAACCCAAACCAGCTGTGATTTCTATGGACAAAAAAAGATATTGTGAAGCGAAGAGAAAAGGTGTGAACAACCATAACTGAAAATATGAAGAGAAGTTCTGGCTTCTTGATAGAAAGGAACCTGGCTCTGTGTGCCCGCGGCAGGGCTGGCTGGCTCGCGGCCCCGGGGCTGCGCTTGTCCCGCGCAGGAGCGCTGTCTGTTGCTCCAGGAGGTGCTGGGTCTGTCACACCGTCACTGACCCGGTGACGCTCCCGGGAGCACCAGACGAGCTGCATCTGTGCGGTGCGATGGCAGCACACATGCTGGAACGTATCTAGAGCTCCGGCTCGTATGGCGGCCCAGATGGAGCTGCCGTATGTGAGCGGCAGGACTGACCCGGTAGCAGTGCCAGACTGCTGGAGGCCTAGAGCAAATATAGAACACGCTTGGAGTCTGCCTGGCCAAGGAGAGGTAGACGGCTTGAAAACAGTGCAGACGTGTAGCAGTGCTGCCTGGCTAAATAAAATGCGATGATTAAAAAGAATCATTCTGCTCTCTGTTATCTGCGATAATGGGCAGGTCGCAAATCATCAGCCATGGGAAGCCTCGGTAACTGGAGAAGTCTTGGGTAAAGTGACGCAGAAGTAGCTGACACCGGTCTGGCCTGTGGGCAGATGCTTCTCGGGGTCCGAGGGCTGCTGGGTGGCTCTGGTGTGTCACGGCACCAGCCTGGCCGCCGGAGCCCTCCCTGCAGCTCTGCCGGTTCGTGCCCAGCACCGCTGGCGATCGCTCCCTTCCCCGCGGCGCCTGCGGGAGCTGCTGCTGGGGCATCTCCCCCGTCCCGCCCCGGCACCCCCGGCACCCGCGGCCAGCGCCGCTCCCGCTGCCTTTTCCGCCTTTCGCACGTGTGGGTGGTAACTGGGAAGCTCTGGACTTCTCTGGCTGTTGTGTCTGCGACTGAGACACCTCTGAGAGCATGGCGTGCTTAACGTGGAGCAACCGCGGAGGTCGGCTTCACTTGGGAAGTCTGTCGCTTCCCAGCTGGAGGTTCAGCCCGTGGGGGTATGGGCTTCTTATGAAAATACGGGAACACATCCGTGTTTTCAGAGCTACTCTGGCATCCGCTCGGTGTTCTGATCCTCATCCACGTAACTCCCTTTTGAAGGTACCATCCAGAATGGAAACTCCTGCCGCTGAACTCGATCTCTTCACTTCCCGCTCCTCCTTTTTCTTCCCACATTGTGAAGATGCCGATGAGCTTTTGTGTCAGCTGGACACGTCGCTCAGCTCGGGGGCGCTCGGCTGGGAGCCTGTGACTCACGGGTGGTTGATGTGTTCTGCTGCTCTTCTGTCTCCCAGTCCCCCGCTCTCCTCTTTGAGACCGTGCAAGGTGACGTGTCCAGCGGTGGCACCTGTGAGCCTGCACGCCATGGGTCCCGCCCCCCCTGCGCACAGGGCAACGGCGCTTTGCCGGATATCTCTGGGGACTAGAGAGCAGGTAGTGGTGGAAATCCACCTTGGACCTGGCAGTGTCCATACTATGAGAACAAGTTCAAGGTGATTGTACCCACTGTTGTTGTACTGGGAAAGTGATTCCATTTTTTTTAACCTTCAGGATGTTTTTTTTATGTTTCCCATGCCAAATACTGCAGTGCAGGTTGGCCAGGACTCCTGTCCCTGGAGATGCTCCTGTCCAAGCCCTCCACAGGACTGCCGAAATCCTGGCCGCGGTGGCAGGGTGGTCAGCACAGATCTTATGTCCCTCTGCACTGTGGCTCTTGGTTCCTCAGCAGCCCCACAGGACCCGGCGCTGGAGCCGGGATGGGCTGGGCTCAGTGCCAGCCGTGCGGGTTTGTCACCCTGTCACACGGGGTGGGACCGCGGCCTGTCCTGCAGCTGGTGTCCCTGCCCTGGGCCTCTGCAGGTCCACGTCTGCAGCGTGTGACGGTCACGGGCTGGTGGCAGCGGGTGCAGAGGGGTCACGGGGTTTGGTCTGCGGGAGCCTGGAGGTGCCTCCTCTGGGCTCCTGCTCCATCAGTTCGATCAGAACTCTGATCAGCTCGATCAGAACGTGACCTTATCCTCGCCCTTGTTCAAGCGCCCTGCCCCTTGGAGCAGGTAACCGCGGTGTCTTCCCATGGCTCAGTACATCCACCCGAGCTCTGTCTTCACCGTCTCACATCACACCTCGGTGCAAGGAGGTAACAGGTGCTTTAGTGTGAATATACAGCCACAGCTCAGAACAGGAAAGGTTGAACACCGTTGTAGAGTCAGGCCCAGGGTGAAGGCCGAGTGCGGTGCCGTGGGTTGGAGTTGTTTGACCGGCCTCTGTGCAGGTCGATTCTCGCTGGTGAGCGAGGTGGCGGCGCTGGCGCCGGCCGTGCCGGTGGCCTCGGCCCCTGAGACGGGTGCTTTGGTTCTCCACACCTGGGCGCCCTGCGCTCTGCGGGCCGGTGCTGGTTCAGTGGTGTGCTGCTGGTCCTGGTGGGTCCTCATCAGTGTCACCCGAGCTCGGTGTCACCAGGAGGGGCTGGGGACTGTCTCAGGGGCTCATGCATGTAGCTCTTGTCCTTGTTTCTCTTTGGCGAGGAGTGATTGTGCAGCGCTGTCACCCGCAGGACCTGGGTGAGATCTCACCGCCGTTACTCTTACAGGGAATATTTGAGTGATCTTTCAGTTTTCTGCTGTTAACTCTCGGCCTCACATGCGCGCTGGCGTTACGTGCCGCGCAGCCCCCTCAGGTGCCCCTCCTTTCTGTTAGAAGTGACCGAGTTTGCCTAAAAAGATAAAAATAGGCAAATAGCTGTTAGATTTAAAAGCGTTGTCACTTTTCGTATCGTGCTGTGGAATGACTCAGGCATTTCAGAAAATAACCCTGTGCCGGAGCCGTAGATGGTTGTGCAGCCTGAGCGTGTGTTTCCATAGCCTGGTCTGTGGCACCAGGGCAAACCGCGGTGAGAAACGCCCTTTGCGCGGCACCACCACCCCCGGCACCACCAGGAGGAGGAACCTGGCTGCGATGTTAAAGCGTTCGTGTGGGGGCATCTGGCTGATTGCTTCCAAGTGGGTCATTGGTCTTCTGTGGGCAGGTCAGAGTGGTTTTTCTGACAGTCACCAATTCCTCCCACTGTGCTGTACAGCCGCTCAAGTTGCTAGCTGGAAATTCAGGCATTTCTGTCCTTGAGGCTTCCTTTTCTTGTCTACCTGTCCCCGAAAAGCTTTTGCTTCTGACATGGCGTTCAGGGCATGGTCTGTGGTGCGGGGTCCTCATGGCTCTGCCAGTGCAGGGCGTGCAGGGTGCGGGTGCCGGGGTGCAGGTGCCGGGATGCTGGGGTGCAGGTGCTGGAGCGGAGGTACTGGGGGCGCAGGGTGCAGGTGCTGGGGGTGCATGGGAACGCTGACTGTGCCCCCCCAGGCGGGGCAGCCGCTGTGCCCCGCGCCCCAGCTGAGCTGGCAGCGGTGTGAAATCCTTCCGGCTCCTTCCTATTTCCAGCTTGGGTTGGAGAACGTGCCCAGCGGGGCTCTGCTCCCTCCCCAGGGATCTCTGCGAGATTACCTTCCTAACAGGCGCCTCACGCGGCGTGGCCTGGTGCAGCCCTGGAAGCTGCGTCACCTGCCGGGGGTCGATGGCGGGTGTGTGTCACCTGCCGGGGGTCGATGGCAGGTGCGTGTCCTGTGGTGTCACCGGCCCCAGCGCAGCCAGAGCGGGGACAGCGGCACCAGCCGTGCAGGGGCGGCGGCACCAGCCGTGCACGGAGCGGCTCCTGCGCAGCACATGATTCGCCGGCCTTTTGGCAATTATTCCCGAGACTTACATCTGATAAGACTCATCATTTGTACTCGGAATTAGGATTTTTCATGCTGTTTGTTTGAGGAACTTCAAAGCTCAAATGCTTTTTCTAAATTTTGTCAGTTTGCTTGTTTTTCCTTTCAGATTATCCGAATTCAGGTCACTCGCCCCTCTGTACAGAGGTTTGTTTGCCTGCTCAAAGAATATGACTTTGGGAGGGCAGACGTTGTCCCTGTGTATGTGTATGTAAGGCCGGACCTGGGGAGATGGCCATTTGAAGCACGCCTGGGGGAAAGCAGCCTGTGACTCGGTTTTTCTCTGCTGTGGTGGCCTCCTTTCCCAAGTGCACAAGGAAAGTGTCTTGCTTCCAGCCCTCCCCGATCGCTTCCAGCTGCAGCTGAGGAGCAGGGCGGGATTCTGGGCCTCAGAAAATGAAATAAATGCACATAAACATTGTTGGGCTGAGGATAGTGAGACTATTTCTGCTGAGAAAGGGTGATAGTGGAGAGGTGTGCGTGCTGCTCTGAGTCACCGCGTTAAATATATCCCTTCGTCACAAGTTAGTGGGGACGTGCAAACGAAGCTGGTATTTCTAAAAGCTGCCGTGGTGGGAGGGCAGGGAGCGCTGAGCCGCTGGAGCTGCTCCTGGCTCTGGGCTTCGGCTCCTGCTGCCCCATCGATACGCTCCTCTCAAGCACCAGCCCCAGCCTGGGAAGAAGAGGGGGTGACGGTTCCAGCAGGGACAGGCAGAGCCAGCAGCCTCGTCCCAGCCTGTTCTCACACGTGTTCTCGTGCCCCGAGCAGCGGCACTTTGCTTTTGCCCAGAATCAGCTCGATCCAGCTGCTGCTCATTCCCGATCCAGCTGCAGGTGCGGCGGGGGCTCAGCAGGGCCTGGGGCGCAGGGCCGCAGGGCAGCGGTGGCTGCGGCTCCCGTCGGACGCAGGACTCGGCCGGTGGCTCCAGAGCAGCTCTTCCCGTTCAGTTCCTCGAGGCCCGGTGCTGGGTTCCGTGTGCTCCTGCTCGTCTTGCTGTCCCAGCACCGGCCCCCCAGCTGTCAGTGCTGCGGGAGCTGTGCAGGTCCCAGCCCCACCTGCTCACGCAGGGTCCCCGAGCAGATCACACAGGATCCCAGGGGGTGCAATGGCTCACAGAAGGAGACTCCACACCCGCTCTGGGCAGCCTGGGCCAGGCTCACGTGTTAAAACGATGCTTCTGCACGTTGTTCTGAGGTGCTGCACTGCTGGGCCTTGGCTGCCGTGCGGCGCTGCCTTAGGCTGTTTCCCTAGACACGTAAGACATCAGCTAAGAGTCGCTGGTCTATCAGCTGAAGTCTTCATGCTTCACTCTGTCTCCTTATACACGCGTAATCCCCGTTGTGCGGAACGCCGCTGTCCTGCGTCCCAGCACGTGGGCACCTGCGGGAGCGGTTTGGGGAGCAAGTGTCACGGGGGAGGGCTTTTAGGGTTTAGGTTTCTTAACGAGAGGCGCGATGTTAAAGAGCTCGGTGGCGGGTTTGCTGTGTTATTTACTGCATGGGGAGATGCACCAAGCCGGTGCTGCTGACCTTCTCTCGGGTGCCTGTATCCGTTTATGAAGCAGACGCTCAGGCGTTTTCTTTCCCCATGACCGTTTGCTCCCGGGACTGTTTTGAAGCCCCGGAGCCAAACTCTCCGGCGAGGCCGTATCGGCACCATGGAAACGTTCACGATGCTCCTTCCCTGATACCGTTGGCTCCGGAGCCCGTACGTGGAGCTCTGAATGCAAACTTCCAGGGACACCCGTACCCGTGTGCAGAGCAGACTTTCAGGAAACAGAATCCTCAGAAAATAAAAGCTTTAATGGAGCAGAATAGCAGCAGGGCTGGCTCAAGCCGGGTGCCTGCGCACAGCTCCACCCGAGCACAGGAAACTATGAACTGTTATATCTTTACAGGCCATTCACACCGAGATTCAGTCCAATAGCAGAATTTTGCCATCGGGTCCTTTGCTCCCCGTTGGACCCTTTTCCCGACTCCACGTCGCCTCTGTTGTGTCAGCTGTTGGCATTGGGTTTGGTCTGTGTCCTCGAAGGTGCTGTTTTGTCTGGATAAATCCTTCCTTCTCAGCTCTGCGGGCGTCTGGGATGTCCCTGCGTTGGCTCCATCGTTGTTTTCCCAGTCAGTCCCGTTTCTCCCAGCAAAGTGCGAGCTGGACTTTCCCTTGCAGGTGTTCAGTGTAGTCTGTAGCTGCTTTTGGTAAATACAGGTAGGACCTTACAGCTTAAAATTTTAGCAAATCTAATCTACCAAGTAACATGAATCAAGGAGTATATTAAAAATCACACAACCTTGTATTTCTAAATAATCCATTACATTCAGTATGCATCTACTTAAGCTAAATGACTAATCCTGAGTTTAAATTGGGCTCATCCACTGACCTCTGGGTAGTAAAACCGTTGCCATACAGCTCGCTTACTTAGCAGGGATTGCTCACAGTGCTCACCCAGGCTGTCGTGTTCATGGAATGAAGAGGTTGACTCGTCGTCAGGTTGCACACAGCAGGAAAGGTCTGTGTGAGATGCCCTGCGCCCGCAGGCCACCGGCGTTCAGGGTCCGTTCTGCTTCCCCACGGTCTCCTGGAAGGGGCTCTAGGCTGCGGCTCAGGCCCTTCCCTCGCTGGAGCCCGGAGCAGCCGCTCTGCTGTGGCTGGGGTCGAGCGCATCGCTGCCCAAACACGGACCTGTGTTGTCCGAGTGTTTTGTGGCAGACCCGCGTTCAGCCTCCCCGCTTTCCCTGTTCCTTTGGGTCCTCTACGGTTCTTCCTGTGCAGAGAAGCCGTGGGATGGGTGGTAGGCAAAGCAATACTTAACATCGGTCTGAAACGCTGCGGCTTTACTGAGCCGAGCTGCTGCTTGGCCAGCGCAGCCCGAGCGAGCGCGGGTCGGTCCCGGCCTGGGCAGCTCGGCGGCCGGTTCCTCGGCTCACCAGGATTCCCTGGGAAGCTTCCGGCTGGAGAACGTTTGGTCAGTGCCCGCGGGACTTCGTGTTAACTCCTGGCGGGCGTCAGGCGGTCACCGCCGGGCCGGGAGAGGGACCGGCCATCTCGGAGCTGCTCGGCGCCGCTCGCTGCGCGGGCCGTTGCCATGCGCTGTCCCTGCGGTGCCGGGAGCGCGTTTTCACCTCGGGGTTACCGACTGGGTGAGCTGAGGCAGAACAATCGTTGGCTCCGCGTCCCCGCGGGAAGCAGCTGTTACGGGTCCATCTGGCGCGATCCGCGGCAGCGAGCGCGGGGCCGGAGCTGCCGAGCCGCTCACCTCTCTGCCTCCCTCTCTTTCAGGTGGCCATCATTGCAGGAAATTTCGAATTGGCTGAAATCATCAAAACCCACAAAGAGTCTGATGTTGGTGAGTTTGATCTTCCTTCCTCCCCTCTCCTCCCCCTCTGACCCTGCTGTGTGCTGGGGGCAGCGTGGCTGTGTTCCTGCTTCCCTGGCTCTGTCCGTGGCGGGCGCTGGAGCCGCAGCTCTGGGCTGGTTGGGTCTGGGGGCAGCAGGACAGAGCTGCTTTCCCCGGGGCCGTCGGCATCCAGTTACTTTGTTCAGTCCGGGGTTTGCTCGTGAGTGCTGAGGCTGCCAAGCTAAAGAATTAACGGAACCGTTAGTCCCAGGAGCTCTGAGACGCTCTTCTGTGAAATCCCTTTACCGTTATCTCTCTCCGTGCAACCGCCTCCTGCCCGAAGCCTCTTGGTCCTGCTGGGCTGCGAAGCGACTGGTGCACGGGGAGACGAGCTCTGTCCCAGCAGCGGCCGCGGCCACGGAGCTGCCGCTCTGTCGGTAAAAGGAGCAAAGGAGCCGCTGTTCTGGTTGCACTTGCTTCTTTATGGGGGAGTAGTTTGGGGTTTTCCGGTCGGCCCTTTTCCTTACCGTGTGTCTTCTGTGGATATGCGACGTGTGTCGTGCAAAACTGAGTTTTAGGTCAGAGACAAAATCAACACCTGTTAAGTTTTCTTGAATTATTCCGAGAATTGGTTCAGAGCCCTCCAGAGCCACGGAGGAGCCGGGGTGAAGAGCTAATTCTTGGCGTGTGCACCTTCACAGAAGGTCAGCAGCCGAAAAAAGACTTGTGGAGTTAGAAACAGCCAGCAAGTGCCGGGCTTGGCTCTTGGAAGGGGCTGTGGATCTGGAAACCTGGCCCCAAGGCACCTTTTGTCACCTCCTCCCTCAGGTGGCTGTGGCCGATGGGTATAAACGGCTGCTGAGAACTTGTGGGGAGGTGGAAGAGTCAGAAAGGACATGGGGAAAAGCCTGAAAATTCCATATAACTACATCAGCGAAGGGTGCTCCCAAGAGAGCCACCCCGTTAATGCCAGTGGCAAGTAGTGACCGTCGGTGCTGGGAGAGGGCTTGGACTGGCTGACCTCCAGAGGTCCCTGCCGGTCCGAGTCCCTCTGTCATTGAATCTCAGTCTGTGATTGACTGGCTCAATTCTTTTTATTGAAAAAGAGCATGAAAACGTGTCAGGTAGAATGAATTGTTCATGTTTTAGATATGGCTTTTTATATAAAAATAGGTCAGGTAACAGTTGCAGACTAATCTCGAGCAAACCAGCAGGTCCAGATGGTTTCCACCTGGGGTCACGGGAACTGGCAGATGAACTTCCCAGGAGAGAAGAGATTGTTCTCCGAGGTTCATTAGGAACGGAGAGGTGCACGTTCTGACCAGAGGACGGGCTGGCGTTACCGGGGTGCCGTGGCCTGGCCTTTGCCCCAACAGCGCAAGGAACACGGACACGGAGGCGCTGGGGGGACGGGGCAGCGCTGTGAGCGGCAGCGTTTCTCCCGGGGCTCCCAGTGTGACACTGCGCTTGTGTGGCCGTGAGGCGGGACCCGGCGGCCCTGCCGCCAGGAGCACGGGGAGGGGACCCGCCGGGAGGAGCAGGGATGCTTAGCGGGAGATTTGGCCCCGTCCTCAGGACAGCCCTGAGCGTGCAGCTGCACTTCAGGCTCCGGGAGCGTTCGTCTGTGTTGGGGACGTTCCTCTGCGCTGGAGCTGTTCCCACTTGCTGTGCTCTGTCTTACACTGCAGAGCAAGTGTGAACTGAATTTCATGTGCAGATAACCCAGAAGCTGTGTTTCAGAAGAACACCCGAGGTGCCCCATGTGCTGAGGGCGTTCATCCCGCGGGTCCAGCAGGCTCCCCCCGTGTGGGGTCAGGAGGTGGGTGTGGGGTGGCCGGGGCGGCCGTTCGCAGCCGGTGGGTGCAGGACACCTCGCTCAGGCTTCACCACGCTCCCCGTGCACAGGTCCCATCCCTTCGGCTCTGCAGGGACCGAGAGCCGCTCGCTCTGTCACAGCCGCGGCACTGGCGCTGGGGGGGCTCAGAGCGGAGGCTGCAAACCTGGGGAGGGAGAGCGTGCTTGTACGGTAGAAAACGTTTGTGCAGGCTGTGGAATTGGGCTGTTCCATGGTTTCTGGTTTTTAGCTTGTCCTCGTGTTTCCTGGGTCAGGCAGAGGGTGCCGTGAGTGGCACCTGCTGTGCTTTGTGTTCCTGGTTGGACCAGAGAGGCTGGATTGTGAGGACTTGTTGGTGCCCCCACAGCCGCTCTGCGGCCCGGCCCGGCCCCGGCTGCTCCGCGCAGCCGCTGCTGCTCTGTCTGCACGGTGTCTGGGGGTGGCGGGGCAGCGCGAGCCCTTCGGCAGCAGCAGGAGGTCTCGGGGTGCCGCAGGGCCTCGGCCCAGCCGCTCCAGGTGCCTGCGGAGGTGTTCTCAGGTGCTCACTGCTCATGTCTTGGGGAGACACCCAGGCCAGGGTGCTCCTCTTCCTGTCCGCAGGGGGGGTGCTCCTCCTCCTGTCCCCAGGGGGGGCTGCTCCTCCTGTCCCCAGGTGGGGGCTGCTCCTCCTGTCCCCAGGTGGGGGCTGCTCCTCCTGTCCCCAGGTGGGGGCTGCTCCTCCTGTCCCCAGGTGGGGGCTGCTCCTCCTGTCCCCGGGTGGGGGGCGCTCCTCCTGTCCCCGGGTGGGGGGCGCTCCTCCTGTCCCCAGGTGGGGGCTGCTCCTCCTGTCCCCAGGTGGGGGCTGCTCCTCCTGTCCCCAGGTGGGGGCTGCTCCTCCTGTCCCCGGGGGGGGGCGCTCCTCCTGTCCCCAGGGGCGGCTGCTCCTCCTGTCCCCAGGGGCGGCTGCTCCTCCTGTCCCCAGGGGCGGCTGCTCCTCCTGTCCCCAGGGTGGGGCGCTCCTCCTGTCCCCAGGGGCGGCTGCTCCTCCTGTCCCCAGGGGCGGCTGCTCCTCCTGTCCCCAGGGGCGGCTGCTCCTCCTGTCCCCAGGCGGGGGGGGGCGCTCCTCCTGTCCCCAGGGTGCTGCTCCTCCTGTCCCCAGGGGGGGCGCTCCTCCTGTCCCCAGGGGGCTGCTCCTCCTGTCCCCAGGGTGCTGCTCCTCCTGTCCCCAGGGGCGGCTGCTCCTCCTGTCCCCAGGGGCGGCTGCTCCTCCTGTCCCCAGGGGCGGCTGCTCCTCCTGTCCCCAGGGGCGGCTGCTCCTCCTGTCCCCAGGGGATGCTCCTCCTGTCCCCACTTCTCCGAGGGCCCTTCCAGCCGCTCCGCAGGGATGCGCTCGGACCCCAGTGACCGTGGGCCTGTGCAGGGGTGACCTCACTGGAGAAATCTGATCCTCTGTGTCCTGAGTTGGAAAGATTCCTCAAAAAGCTGGTGATGGAACAGTAAATTTTTAAGGCCAGAGTGGCTGGTGTTGCAAACTTGTGATGAGAACAGTAAAGCTCGCACGAGTCTGTACGAACATTCTGGTAAGAGCTCTTGCCCAGCATACAAATCTGTCCGTGACACTGACTGTCACCTTGGCAAACCACAAATAGCTTCCATTTCATTATTTTCTTGATATAGATCAGGTTGACCGGCTTCTGAACCATCGCATGGTTTTATTTTCAACATTGACTGTTTCTAACATTATTTTTAGAAGTGTGGGCTGAATTTAGATGCATTTTCCCCTAATATCCTGTGGCTGAACAGACGATGGTACCGTTTGCCAGGGCCGATAGCTCTGGTTATTTCAGTTCTCGTGCTCGCCGCACTGAGCTTGGAGCCCGTTCTCAGCAGTTTTGTGTCGGGACTCGGGTCGTTTCGGTGTCGCTGCCTTTGGAGGAGCAGCCCTGTGTTGTACAACCTCTGCTCGTGTTTCCCCGGCGCTTCATCCCCCATCAGGCTGTGATGGAGCATCCTGGGATGATCCTGCCTCAACAAACGCCTGAGATTTCATTGTGTTCATACCCTTTCTTGTGTGTTGTAGAATCACAGATGGTTTGTGTTGAAGGACCTTCCCAGCCCCCCAGTCCCCCTGCCATGACAGGGACATCTTCACCAGCTCAGGGTGCTCAGAGCCCCGTCCAGCCTGGCCTGGGATGTCTCCAGGGATGGTTCATCTACCACCTCTCTGGGAACCTGGGCCAGGCTCTCACCACCCTCAGTGTACAAACGTTCCTTACTCGTGTCCAGTTTGAATGTACCACCTTCACCACGGTGGTTTGACCCACGTCGCTGCCCCCGCCACTGTGTCACCTCTGCTTTTACTGCCCATGACCTGTATCTTTCCTAAGCCATTGATAAATACAGAAATATAACTACTCCTGTACCAAGAACTGGCACAGTGGGTAAGACTGGAAATATTCCCAGCTGTTGTTCTGCATTAACAGTTCTTACCGGGTCTGTTGAAACGTGCTCCGGTAAGTTGTCCACAATCAGAACAGCAGAGGGCCGGCAGTCTCACCCAGCCTTATGATGTCAGCCGTTATTTTTGTCAGTGAGATCTGAGCTCTCAAAGCCATCCTGGCTGATAGAAATTAAACTCGCATTGCTTGTTATTAATTGAGAAGTGTCCTGTTCCGTGTTTCCAGGCTTTCGTGGCAGGGACACGAAGCCAGGCTCTGCATGGTGGTTGGAATCATCCCAGGGCCCTTCTCAAAGCTGCCTCCCGTCCCTGGAGCTGTCGGAGGCGTTAGAGCACAGGCCAGCGAAGCAGAGCGCTGGATTGCCAGCTCCTCCGGCCGCGGCCGCGGCGGCTCCCGCCCGCCCGTTGGAGCGCCCGCCGCTGCCAGCGCGGCTTGCGCCGTCTCGGGCTGCTGGGGGAACGTTTAAACGCTCTCTTTTGCTCTTGGCTGCGTTTTTTGCCAGCGCAGAGGTGTGCGTAGGGATTATTACAAAGACAGATCAGAAATACGCGTTAGATTTCTCTGGTTTTCTGCCATCACTGTTAATTCGTGTGCCGCCCGTACCGGGTCCGAGCAGTCGTCAGGATTTCCCCTGGGGGTGGCGGTGGCCGGGCGGTCCGAGCAGAACCGCCGTGTGCCGGACGGAGCAGGGCCAAGAGGAGTGGAAACGCGCCCGGCTCTTGCCATGGACGTTCCCAGTGCTGGGGCGGCTGGGGCTGATGGGTCTGTGGGGAGGGAGAGGCTGGGGTCTGTTGCAGTTCCGCGCGCTGCCAGCGCGGCTCAGGATCGCGTGTAGGGAAAACGGGCGGCTTTGATTAACTCGTGGGTTTAGAGCTCTCAATGTAGGTTTTGCAAATGCCAGTAAGATCTGAAGGGCTGGCACTGAGCAGGACGGGCAGAGAGACCCTCGCTGAGGTGACAGGGAGGGACAGGAGGGTGACAGACCCTCGCCGAGGTGACAGGGAGGGGACAGGAGGGACAGGAGGGTGACAGACCCTCGCCGAGGTGACAGGGAGGGACAGGAGGGTGACAGACCCTCGCCGAGGTGACAGGGAGGGACAAGAGAGTGACAGACCCTCGCTGAGGTGACAGGGAGGGACAGGAGGGTGACAGACCCTCGCTCAGGTGACAGGGAGGGGACAGGAGGGTGACAGACCCTCACTCAAGTGACAGGGAGGGACAAGAGAGTGACAGACCCTCGCTGAGGTGACAGGGAGGGACAGGAGGGTGACAGACCCTTGCCGAGGTGACAGGGAAGGACAGGAGGGTGACAGACCCTCGCTGAGGTGACGGGGGGGACAGGAGGGGTGGCCCCGCGGGACGGGCCAGGGCCACAGCGTCACAGCTGAGGGGCGGATGGAGGGGGCCGGAGAAATGGTTGGATTGTGACTTTTTCAATCGAAAAGCTACAGTGAGGCTGCGTTTCCTGTCAGCGCACGAGCGCCGGGCCGGGCGGCTGGCGCTGAGCGGTGCTGCGCTGCCCCGCCGCGCCCTTCCCTTCAGCTTCCATTGCTGGGGTCTACCCGAGCAGCCCCCGCAGCCGCGGGAGCCGCCGTCCTGCCGCTTTGCTTTGTAGTTTTCCACTATTAAAATGTAAATGTGGCCTCTCAGCTTGGAGCTGCGGAGACATTTGCACTCCGCGTGCTTTCGCTCTTCTACATGAATATTTAACACTGAGCCGGCACATCTAAATAACCTCTGAGCGTTGATTACACTGTGGCTCATTAGGCGTCTCTGGGGTTGCTGGAGCGTGGCCGCGGTGCCCGCGCGGTGTCGGGGGCCGCGGTGTCCCCGGGAGCACCAGCCGCGTCCTGGGCTGCCGGGCCGGCGCAGCGAGGGTGACTTTGGGCCGGGGGCCGCGTGTTCCCCGCGCGGGGCAGCAGGCAAAGGGGGGAGCGCCGGGAGCGCCGGGGCTCGGCTGTGCCGCTCCGAGCTGCGCTGTCATGGTAACCAAAGTGATTCATTTCGCTGGGAGAAACCCAGTAAACATACTTTGATTAAACTCTTGAGAAGGTATAGAAAAGAATCTTCAAAGCTGATTGTATGAACCGCACAAAGTATTTTTTCTTTATTGCCTTCCCTTGCCTCCCTTCCCCAGGGGGACTGGATCTGGGGGTGGGCAGAGGAGACCCGTGTCCCGGCTGGCTGGCTGGCAGCAGCCTGGAGCTGTCCTGGTTGGGGTCCCTGGTGTCTGCAGCTCAGGCGCGGTGCTTTAGTGCCGGTGTTACGGGTTTCAGGCAGGTTTGGAGCAGGAGGAGCTGGTGGCGCAGCGTGCGGGGCTCTGGCCGGGGACTGCACTCCCTGGGGACGCACACACGCTCCCTGGGGACGCACACACGCTCCCTGGGGACGCACACACGCTCCCTGGGGACGCACACACGCTCCCTGGGGACGCACACATGCTCCCTGAGCCTTGTTCCCAAACCTCTCAAGTGCCTCGTGAGTGTCCTGAGGACAGGGAGAGCCGGACAGGGCTGCTGTGTCTGCTTTTACCTGTTGGGGCTCCCTCGAACACGCCGCTGTGGCTGCCCCTGTGGCTCTCTGCTTACTGGCGCTGCCCGTCCCCTCCTGTCCCTGTGGGGACAGTGTCCTGGAGCGATGTCCCAGCTGCAGGCCCTCTCCAGCGCTCTCCCCCAGCCGCCTTCTGGCCCGGAGTGTGATTTCAGTCCTTCAGGCTGCTGTGACAGTGGGTGACACAGGGCAGGTCCTGTCTCAGTGACGCGCCGGGGCTCGCACAGAGCGTGAACGGGGAGAGTGGCCTGAAGGAACCTCGCTCAATGTCCTTCTGACCAGAAGAGGACTCAGCGCCCTGTAAACCTCATTTTTGGCTGTGGTGCTGGAGGGTTTGACCTCGGCACCAGTGGGGCGCTGGCACCATGGTGTCCTCGCTGGCACGGCACTGGGGCTGAGTGCCGGCCCGGCCACAGGACAGTGTGGGCAGCGGCAGGGGCTCCTCCTGTGTTCTTAAGACTTTAAATGGGGCTGGGATTGCTGCACGTTCTGGAGACCTGGATGTAGCTGCACAGACGTAAAGGGCGGTTGTGACCACGTGGCGGGTCTGCGTGTCGTTCTGTGCCGGAGCCAGGGCCCGCGGTGGCCGCGGTCGCCGCAGCGCTCCTGCCCTGGGAGCAGCCCTGCTCCTCTGCCTCGGAACGGCAGAGTTACTGCAAGACTGTTGCCGTTGGACACACGGTGCTCCCCAGCGTGAGGAGCGAACAGCAAATCCCGCATTCGGGCTGTGGGTCCCTCGTTTGCCTCTCCCGGGAACGGCCAGTGAGGATGCCTGGGGGCTGGAGCGCCGAGCCGGGCCCCGCCGTCCTCCTTCGCTGCCGTGTGCGCTGGCCTCGATTTCCACCTGCTGCAGCCTCGGACCTGCTCCGGTGCCTTTGCTGCCCTTGTCACTGTGCCAAGGGCTGATCTGCTGGACTTCCTTGTGCAAATAGTGCACACCTAGCACCCTTCCACAGCAGACTGTCTCCACTGGTGTTTCGGGGGCTGTCTCAAGGCTTTGCCCCAGCCCCCGTCTCATGCAATGTGTGGGTATCTCTCCTGTCCTTTCTGCCATCTGGCTGTGACACAATCTTCTTTTCCATGTTTCTGCCATGTGCAACATTTCGCCTCCCTTGCTGTCTCCCTCTTGTTGTGTATGGCAGCCAAGAACATGGTTGTATCTCTCCAAATAGATCCCACTCCTGTCATGAGAGCAGGCGCAGGCTGTGCTGTATCCACATGGCAGAGCTTCCAGCCTGGCTGGACATAAGCCTGTGATTAGATGAGGGCTTTGGAAAAGCTGCGGAGCACCTGGGCAGAGAAGTCGTGCGTTGCTGACATGAGCGGGGCTGGACCCCTCTGCTCTCCCTCCTCCTGCGGAGCTGCCCGACGCCTGCTCGTTGGCTTTCCCGGGCACTAGTGGCGTTTCTGCCTCTCTAACCTCTGTGTAGCACATCCGATCTCGAGCCGGCTGCCTTCCCGCCGCCCCGAGCCGGCCCGGGGCAGCCCCGGCTGGGCAGGGGAGGTTTCCATCACCCGAGCCCTGCGCTTGGGCTCCGCCGGTCCCTGCTCTCCCCGACCCGCCAGCGCAGGCTTGGCCGCAGCCGCTGGCCTCGGGACGTGGGCCTGTGCTCGGACACCCGGGAGCTCCGCGATCTCAGCGTGAGTCGGCTGGAAGTCTGCGCTCCCATGGAAGTGCTGGAAAGCGGGTTTTTCACTCATTTTTGGGGATTTGTGCGAGTCCCTTGCCCAGCAAATGAAATAGCCTGAGTCCCGCCTCATGTGTGGCTGCTGTGCGCTGGGACCAAAGTAAAGTGGCACAGGTAGCGCAGGTGCATCCTGCCTTTCGGGAGGCTGCCTTTGCAGCTCAGCCCCGAGGGATTAGAGGCACGGCCTCAGTGTGGGTGAACCAAGAGGTGCTTTGTCTTGGCGAGGCACTTACGTTTACAGTTAGTGTCTGTTGTACACGCGTTTAACTTTCCGTTTTAATTGGCTTATGCCAGCTGTCCACACGCTCAAAGTTATCTTACAATTGGTCTACTTAACCTTCCATGCGCTCTAGCAATTTGGCTAGCGCATTGTAAATATCTTTTCTTGTACAGAAACATTCTGCTTTCTCATTCTATTTTGATCAAGGTCATTCCCGTAACTCAAGGTGACCGTCTGTAGGATACTCCACCTAACACCATCCTCCTAATGTGCCTCTGGAGTTAAACGCTCGGGAAACTTTGGCTTTAGAACGCATTATGTGACCTGGATCCCTTCTCCTTCACTCCGTAAATGCTGTGTTGTGCTCCAGGGGCTCTCGCCGTGCTGACGGGCAATCAGTGAGTAGCAGGGTGGTCCCGGGCCCCTCTGCTCCTGCTCCCCATGGGAGGCTGGCACAGAGGTTGTGTTCTCCTTTGGCTTTAAGCCAGGTGCTGTAATTCTGGTGTTGAGAGGGAGCTCTTGGAATACCTAGAATGATGAGCGCTCTTGTGTCGGGTGTGGAAGTGGGTGACCAGGCTAAATTAAAGCACTTGCCCTGACCTGTGTCAAGAATTATAGCGTACGTGCTCTCGGCAGCGGGTCCTTGCGCAGGCCGTCGGTGTCTCGCTGCTGTGGGCAGCGCTGGCTGGGCGCTGTGCCGCGCTCCCGCCCCCGTCCCCTGGTGCGCGGTCTGTGACTGCGGGGACAGCGGGGCCGGGCCGGGCTGCGGCTTCCCTGTGCAGCCGAACCGGCAGGAGCAGCCGGGACCTGCACAGGCCGAAAGGATCTCCCGCCCCTTGCTGCTTTCTTCCTTCTCTGCTTTTCTGTGGTTCCTCTCTTTTCCAGGCCGCGCTGGACGGGGCTCTGAGCTGGGTGGGGGTGGCCCTGCTCGCGCCAGGGGGTGGACTGGGTGGACTCCAGGGTCCCTTCCAGCCCAAACCAGTCTGTGCTTCTGTTCTTTTCCGCTTTCATTTGTCAGGTTGGTAAAAGCAGTTCACCATTGGGGTTGTTTTGCAGTAACCTTGCACTTGATCAGTTCAACATACAGTTATGATTTTTTTTCTAAACAATTAATATCAAGGAACTAATGATTCATTTATAAAGCACTCTAAAGTGAGCCCAGGCCATCTCCTGCTCTCTGGAGTTTTCATTACTACACTTTTATTTCTTCCTTCCTTGGTTAAAGTCGGGACCAGCGATGCTGAGCCTGGTCACGCGTGGAGGAGCGATGAGCCCAGCACCTCAGCACGGGTCTGGCTCGAGCTCTGGCTTTACTGGCCGTTTTTGCCTCCTGGTGGCCAGGCCGTGCCGGGCAGGGGCGCGGGTCATGTCTGTGCTGAGCGGGAGCGCGGTGGCTTGGCAGATGTTTCTAGATCTTGAACTTTTTCTTGCTGAATATTTCCCGTTCACCAAATTTCCCGTACGCCAGGGCCGCAGAGCTGGCGGCTCTGCCCTGTGCCGCCGCGGCTGATGGGGCGCCGCTGGGGCCGCGCTCCCGTCACCGGGCAGCTCAGGTGTCAGCCTGTCCTGGGGAACAGCCCCGAGCTCTCGGCCTGTGTCACGTTGTTGTCCCGCGATCGCACGGTGCCACCGGCGCTGTGGGTCCCGGGAAGCGCGCTGTCGGTGTGCGCCCGACCAGTAGGTGCCTTGGCCTTCGGTTTGGAAGGTTTTCAGGCCCCTGACTTTGGTGCTTTTATCATTAGGCAGCATTTGGCACTTTTACTAAAAGTGGTTCTATACTTTTTTCCAAGAACTTAAAGTTCCTGACTCGCCTTGGTTTGCAAACAGCTCTTTGACACTTGCATGAAACTTTCATGTGTTTCCAGCAGCCGTTTCCAATTCTTGGCAGTTTTCGGATCGGTGCCGTGACTTGCCTCCGTTCCACGCTGCTTCTCTGACTTTTTGAAGCGGTTTTCTATGAGAAGTGGTGTAGCACAAAATGAAACGTCTCCTGGAGACGTGTTGTGTTTGTGGGTGACAGATGGGCCGGGCCAGCAGTCCTGCCCAGGCTGTTCGGTGTTGCCTGTGGAGCGGCTGTAGGTGGCCGGACCGGAGCTCCCGGCCGCGTGTGGCGTGTGCCAGACAGGCCGTACACCGGTGTCCTGCGGTCCTGCCAGCGCCCAGGCCTGGATCCGCGGCACGTTTTACCCCGGCACCGCGTCACAGCCGCAGCCTGGCTCAGTGTCCTTCGCTCCGACACCTCCTCTTGCCTGTGGTCTCCGGGTGACGTTCTGGCCGGTGCTGGTGTCGGGTGGCCGGGGCGCGGGCGGTGCCGCGGCTGCGGGAGGCTGGGAGCTGGACCGAGGCGCCGCGGGGGGCGCGGATGCTGCCGGCAGAAATTCCCCTATCACGTGGTCGAAACTCATCGGAGAACAAATGCATTGCGTTGCTATGACAACGGGAGGATTTACAGCAGCTTGAAATTCTTGTAGTTTGAACCTAAAATATTCCTTGGAAAAATATTCTGCGTGTGGCTGTGCCGTGCAGCGGGAAGGGCCCTGGGGCTGGGTCCAGGGTGGCTGGGTCTGAGGCCTCGCTCGGCGCCGGGCATGGTCCTGCCCGGACCCGCGGCTGCGCCCTCGGCGGCAGTCACCGGAGTGTATCCGGGCTCATGTGCGTTGCTGACACTTGCTGTGGGAGGGGTGGTGTGGAAGGGTGAAGCCAGGGTGGTCTGGATGTGGTGTGGAAGGGTGAAGGCAGGGCGGTCTGGATGTGGTGTGGAAGGGTGAAGCCAGGGCGGTCTGGATGTGGTGTGGAAGGGTGAAGCCAGGGCGGTCTGGATGTGGTGTGGAAGGGTGAAGCCAGGGCGGTCTGGATGTGGTGTGGAAGGGTGAAGCCAGTGCGGTCTGGATGTGGTGGTGTGGAAGGGTGAAGCCAGGGCGGTCTGGATGTGGTGTGGAAGGGTGAAGCCAGGCTGGTCTGGATGTGGTGTGGAAGGGTGAAGCCAGGGCGGTCTGGATGTGGTGTGGAAGGGTGAAGCCAGTGCGGTCTGGATGTGGTGGTGTGGAAGGGTGAAGCCAGGGCGGTCTGGATGCGGTGTGGAAGGTCTTGTCAGCAGGGTCCCACTGCATTTGCACCAGAAACCATTTGGATATTGTCAGCTCTGGACGTTGCCACACATCAGCCCAACTTTAGGCACATTAAGGTTCAGGATGGAAATGGATTCATTAAACAAAATTTGGGAAACTACATCTTTCGTGGCCCGGGGTCTGCAGCGCGGTGGCTGGGCTGCAGGGCCCTGTTCCCCACGGCCGCTCGGTCCCCTGTCCCCGTCCCGCTCCCCTCGCAGAGCTGCGGGCACAGGCGGGACTTTGTGTCTCCGGGGTCCCCGGTGGCCCGTGTCCTCGCACAGCCGCTGGGCGAGGCTGGTGTCGGGCAGGGCGGGTAGCAGCGGGTGTTTTATTCTCTGCGTTGCATTCTCTAGGCTTGAACTTGGCACATGCCTGAAGCCGTAGCCTCAGGCCTTCCCTGCCTCTGAACAGAGCAGGCCGAGGCCGTGGATACTGCCAGTGTCCATGTCCCATGTGTGCGTTGTCACCTCTGAACTGGGGTGGCAGCTGGAGACGGGCTGGCAGGGCCTCGCTGGTGGCCCCGGGTGCCCTGGCCCACCCTGCTCCCTGCTCTGGGAGCCTCCTCGATGCTTCCCGAGATGCCACCTCCGTACTGTCCCCGCGCCGGGCTGGCCGACCCCGCGCCGGGCTGGCTGACCCCGCCTGCTCCCGGGCAGTGCAGGGACCGGCGCTGGAGCCCAGGCCGCTCCTGCCCTCCAGCCCAGCTCCACGTGCTTTCCCGGGCTCCTGCTTTGCCGCCATCCTCCAGCCCGCCATGGCGGCCGACACTGGCTCCGCTGCGTGAGCAGTAGCTAACGCCGCTCTCCCGGCTCTCTTGCAGTGCCTTTCAGAGAAACTCCCAGCTACACGAAGCGGAGACGGATCCTCGGCGCTGGCGGCCTGTCCTCCCCGCGCATGCTGCAGCGCTCGGCCAGCGACAACAACCTGAAGGCGGAGAGCCGGGCGTCCTACTCGCCGGTGCCCTCGCTGCGCAGCCTTCCCCCGCAGCTGCTGGCGCAGATGCAGGAGGCGGCGGCGGGGGACGGCAGCCTGGCCAGCTCCGGCAGCGCCCGCAGCGCCCACAGCCGCTCCCCGTCCCTGCAGCGGGTGCAGGAGGAGAAGGAGGCCGACCTGCCCACGCTCCGGAGGAGCAGCCGCGGCAAGGCCAGGTGAGGCTCGGGGTGGCAGAGCCGGGCTGGCTGGTGCCGTGGACGGTGGGTCGTCACCACTGGAGCCCCTCCCGGGGCCGGGCAGCGGGTGGGAGTAGGGTGGCCGGTGCAGCCCCTGCCTGTGCCGCAGCGAGTGGGGTGGCTGGGGCCCGGAGCACGTGCCAAGGGGCTTTTCTCCATCTTCTCCCGGCCCTTGGTCTAGTCTCGGGTCTCAGAAAAATGGTGAGTACATCAATGGCACGTTGTGCTTGTCGTTGCTATGACAATGAATGCATCGTGAAGACTAATACTTCGAGGTTGCACATTGCAGATAAGCCAACACCCAATGAGTCCCCAGCGACCTGCGGTTATTGGGTTATGGGCGCTCTGTCTGCGGGCCTGGGGTGGCATCGCTCTGCCGAACCCTCTGGCCGCCCTCGCCGGTGTGGGGAGCCCTTCCTTGTGCTTCGTGTGGTTTCCATGGCCGGAGGTGCGGGAGGGACATGGACCTCGTGTTCCCCTGCTGCTCCCTGTCACTGACCGTGTGCGATGCGAACGTCGGCTCTGACCCCGCTCGCCGCTGCTGGTACTCGTCCTTGCTCTGCTCTGGGGGTGCCTGCTGCGCCCCTTGGCCGGCGGGGCTGCTGCGGACACCTCCATGGCCAAGGGTCCCTTTGGTGACACGTGGTGTCAGGCTCTGCTTCTGCAGGTCGTGGAGCGGGGGAGTGCTGCTGAGAAACGGGTACCTGAGGAGTTTGAACTGGGTCTGCATCAGAGCTGTGCTCACTAATGACCGAGAAATGGGTTTGCGCGTTGAAGAACCGTTCGGCAGATGGCAGCTATTTACATTAACTGCATCGCAGAAGCAGCTCTGAGGCCCTTGAAGGCAATCTAAAGAATTTGGGGAAAAGGAAACATGTCAGTGAATTAAAAATAATGAAAATAAATGTAAACCAGGTACTAGAGGGGGAAAAAACCAAACCTCTTGGGTACCTACTAGGATTCTGAATAGTTTAACTGCAGCAGAGTTGCAGGATGTTTTCTGGGCAGCTGGGTGGAAGGCTCTGCTCGGTGTGCAGCTGCAGCACGGCGCGCAGCGGCGCTGCCTGACCCGACCGTGCTGGCTGATGAGATGGAGGACAGTCCCATGCCTTGGGCCAGATCAACGGCGACACCTCTGAGCGCGGCACCCTGGGCCGGGCGCTGCCAGATCAGCGCGAGTTAAAGGGTTTGGAGATGCAGTGGGAACGATCAGGAATGAGAAAAACCTCTCTGCTTTGAAGAGAGATTTAGGAGAGTGGGACTGTTACCTTAGAAACGGGATGAATAGGAGGAAATATGTTAGAAATACTGAAAATGCTGAATGGCTAATCAGAGGGAAATCGGGAACCTCTGCCTGTTCCATGGCACAAGGAGAAGAGAGCGTGCGATGGAATTAATGGCGGGGGCCCTCAGAACCGGGATGAGCAGTGGTTTCTGCACCCGCCGCTTGCTCGGGAGCTCAGCGCCTCGGGAGCTCAGCGCCTCGGGAGCTCAGCGCCTCGGGAGCTCGCGGCAGCCGCGTGCGCGGTTCGGTTGGAAAAGCACTAGGAGGCTGGTGTGGGTAAAAAGTACCCTGGGCTGTTACAATCCATAAGGTTTTGGAAGTTTTCTCAAAACCCCCCGGGCAGGTGACAGGGAGGCAGGAGGAGGCGGCTGGGGAAGAGGAGCCCGACGCAGCCAGGTGGGGGTCTGGTGCGGCTGGGAGAGCCGCTGTCTGTGCTGCCGGCAGAGCCCCGGTGGCTGCGGCCCCGGCTGCTCCCCAGAGCGCGGGGATGCTGCTGCGGCTCCTCGCGCCTCTGCGCAGAACCACCAAACACCTGCCGAGCCCTGGCGCCGGGGCTGGCACACCCGGTGCCGCCCGGTGCCAGTTGGTGCCATAGCCCAGCCGGTACCCGAGCGGCCAGAGGGCAGCAGCTGCCTCCACGGCTCGCTGCCCAGCGCTGCTGCCCCGTTTTCTTCAGTCTCCTGCTTTCGCAAACTTTTAAAGGGTTGCTGGAGGTGGCTTAATTATTCCTAGTCATGTGCACTTCAGAAAATGCATATAAAAATGCATTTTTCTCCATTATTTTCAGATAGTTGGGTGTTTTGTCAGAGACGGCAGGATTATGAAAGTGGTGACACTGAGTTTGGGGCGGTGCGAGTCACACGGCTGCCTCCGCCGTGTTCTATGGCTGGTACGCCTGGCAGGCTCGGAGCTGCTGGATTGCCCAGAGCTGGTCTTGGCGCCGTGAGGAGAGCAGGCGATGAGCCCGAGGGCAGGAAAAGCAAAGCTGCCGATGGGACAGCGGCGTGTGACCCCACAGCTGCTGTCCCCTGTCCCCTCGCACCAGGGGGCTGTGAGCAGGGCAGAGCGCAGGGACACTCCAGTGCAGGGCGGTGTCACCGTGGTGTGGGCATGAGTGGCCGGAGAGTCCTGGAGGAGCAGAGAGGGGCCCGGCGCCTCCTGCCCTCCCGTCCTGGCCGCGGGGGCTCCTGGCGGTGCCGGGGGTGTTGGCAGTGCCAGGGTTGTCAGCTCTGCCGCCCTTCCCGTGCTGTCCCCGTGTCACCAGCCCGCGGTGGCCGGGGCGCTGCGTGGGTGCTGTGTGGGCGCTGCGTGGGTGCTGCGTGGGCGCTGCGTGGGTGCCGCTCTCCCAGTCGCGTGCGCTGATGTTCTTCCAAAGGACACAGGTGTGCACGCACAGTTGCTGATCAGCGTGAAGCCGTGTGCTAACAAGTGCTTAGAGCAGCTAATTGGTAGCGGTGTTTGGTGTGACCCGGTGTTTCTCTCACCCGCTGTTTGGCCTCGTCGTTCCCAGTGTACTCGTGCAGCGTTGATGGAGCTTTCGTTTCCCGCGGGGCTGGGAAGAGCAGCGTGGCGATCCCTGGCTCATCTGAATGCTCGGTTCCCGGGGACGTTGTATTTTCAAACAAGAAAGCCTTCGCTTTGCGATGAGTGACAAGGCATCCGTAAACACGCACAGTCCTCTCACATCTTCCTTCAAAAGTCTTGCAGAAAAATTGATTCTGGGTCAGATTTTTATTAGAGTAAACATCAAGTAAATTTAGTGTCTGCAGCGTTGGCCCAGAATTCTTTATTCTGAGGGCAAAAACTCCCAGCAAAATTCTGATTGTTTTGCAAATATATTCAGGATAGCAAAGAGAATTTACACAAAACCTAGTTTAGCATTAGCGTTTCATTGTATGCAGAGAGGGAGTGCAGAAGCACCTCGCGCTGCCCTGGGAGCAGGGGCAGGGGCAGGATGGGTGCGTGTCCCGCAGCCGTGGGCTGTGCCGGCCCGGCCCAGCGGGACAGCGGGACACGGGCAGGGGGTGTGAGCCGGGGGTCCGTCCCTTGGCAGGAGCGGGCTCAGCCGGCCGGGCTGCGAGGCGCCCGGGGCGAAGGAGCTGGGCGGTGCCCAAGGTTAATGCAGCCCGGGGCACTGGGTGAGCCTTGGCAGGGTGTCCCCAGCTGCCTTTTGGTGGTGGTTGTGCTGATAACCTGCACCGGTGCCGCTGCTGCCGGGGACACTGGCTTTGAAGCCCGGCTGTGCTGTGGATCAGCGGGGTGCAGGGGAGTGGGGGAAGGGGCTCCCTGCAGACCATCGGCCGTGCCCGTCCTGCCTGTCCGCGGGGTCCCGCTGATGGACGTGTCCTGGCGTTTCCTCGCTCCTGCCTCTCCCTGTCCTCGCCACCGGGAAGTTTCCTTACATCTGATCCGAATATTCCTTCCTGTGGCTCGTGACGCCCCGTTTGTCGTGCGGAGGTGCGGCGAGGAGCTCGCGGCGCTCCCGTGCGCGCTGCAGGCTGCCGGCCGCGCGTCCCTCGTGTCACCTCTCCTGCCACCTTCCCCCCCTTCCCCAGGGCCCCGTTCCTGTCCAGGCCCCGCGGTCCCGCAACGTGCGCGGGGGCGGGCGGCAGCACGGGACTGCGGCGGCAGAGCCGCGTTGGGTGTGTGTCAGGCTGTGGCTTTGATAGCGCAGCGTGTTGCGTTTAGTGACACGGTGTGATGTGTGACTCATTAAGTGTGTGATGCCTCCACGTTTTTTCTCCCTCAGTCCCGCCACATCACCCGTGCTTCCCTGTCTGAGTCCTTGTGCAGTTGATGATTCCTGCATAGATTTTAGTACCTGCAGTTTATCAGGATCCCTTGAAACCCTAATCCTGTTTTTGGGGTATTTCGCAGCCCCTCTGCGCTGCCTGTAGCTGTGGCAGGGAGGTCTGCGCTGCCTGTAGCTGTGGCAGGGAGGTCTGCGCTGCCTGTAGCTGTGGCGGGGAGGTCTGCAGTGCGTTGCTGTTCTGCCAGAGGGCACGGGGCCCCAGGTCGGCCATCGACAGGAGCACCGGGAGCCGTTCTGCTCAGGGGAGCCGGGGCTGCCGGGAGCCGGTGACGGCTGTGCTGTGTGGCTGTTGGTGCGGCCGGGAGCCGGTGACGGCTGTGCTGTGTGGCTGTTGGTGTGGCTGTTGGCGCGGCCGGGAGCCGGGATGGCTGTGCTGTGTGGCTGTTGGTGCGGCTGTTGGCGCGGCTGGGAGCTGGTGACGGCTGTGCTGTGTGGCTGTTGGTGCGGCTGTTGGCATGGCCGGAGCCGGTGACGGCTGTGCTGTGTGGCTGTTGGTGCGGCTGTTGGCGCGGCCGGAGCCGGTGACGGCTGTGCTGTGTGGCTGTTGGTGCGGCTGTTGGCGCGGCCGGGAGCTGGTGACGGCTGTGCTGTGTGGCTGTTGGTGCGGCTGTTGGCGCGGCCGGGAGCCGGTGACGGCTGTGCTGTGTGGCTGTTGGTGCGGCTGTTGGCGCGGCCGGGAGCCGGGACGGCTGTGCTGTGTGGCTGTTGGTGCGGCTGTTGGCGCGGCCGGGAGCTGGTGACGGCTGTGCTGTGTGGCTGTTGGTGCGGCTGTTGGCGCGGCCGGAGCCGGTGACGGCCGTGCTGTGCCGCTGCCGCCAGCCCGTGTGTCTGTCCTTGACAAAGCCCCAGCTGTCACCACGTTGCTGCCTCCTGGGCAGACACAAACACTCTGCCTTGTTATTTGTTGCGATGTGTTTTTCCAAGAAGTGAAGTGGTGATATTTCTTTAGCTTTTCTTCTCTCCCTTTTTGGCCATTTGTAACTTTCCACTCTTTTGGACACACTCTGTGTAACACAAGCCTTCAAAGGATGGCCTCAGATGTCCTCAGATTGCTCCTGTCTGTTCTTAAACTTCCTACCACGTGTGTAGTCAGGCGCATCCAGATGTTCTTAATTAATTCCCACTTCTAGTGTCCAGGTAGGGTCTTAACTCTCTGCCTCTGAAATCTCACGGCTGGGCTCTGATTTAAAGATGAACAAGTATTGAGCATAGGGGTCTTTTTAGTTTCATCCACTGAAAGCTTTCCCCCTCTGCAGTCAGCTGGAGGAGCACCAGCGGTCCCCAGCGATCCCCAGCAGTCCCCAGTGATCCCCAGCAGTCCCCAGCAATGTCCAGTGATCCCCAGCAGTCCCCAGCAATGCCCAGTGATCCCCAGTGATCCCCAGCAATGCCCAGTGATCCCCAGCAGTCCCCATTGATCCCCAGCGATCCCCATTGATCCCCAGCAGTCCCCAGCGATCCCCAGCAGTCTCCAGCGGTCCCCATTGATCCCCAGCGGTCCCCATTGATCCCCAGCGATCCCCAGCAGTCCCCAGCGGTCCCCAGCAGTCCCCAGCGATCCCCAGCAATGCCCAGTGATCCCCAGTGATCCCCAGCAGTCCCCAGCGATCCCCAGTGATCCCCAGTGATTCCCAGCAGTCCCCAGCAATGCCCAGTGATCCCCAGCAGTCCCCAGTGATCCCCAGCGATCCCCATTGATCCCCAGCAGTCCCCAGTGATCCCCAGCAGTCCCCAGTGATCCCCAGCGATCCCCATTGATCCCCAGCAGTCCCCAGTGATCCCCAGCAGTCTCCAGCAATGCCCATTGATCCCCAGCGGTCCCCATTGATCCCCAGCAATGCCCAGCGATCCCCAGCAGTCCCCAGTGATCCCCAGCAATGCCCAGTGATCCCCAGCAGTCCCCAGCGACCCCCGGGGTCTTTCTCTCGCTGCGGTGTGTTTGCGGAGCGATACCGGCTTCTCTCCCTGCCGGCGTTTCCTCTCATGCTCGCGCTGTCCAGACCTTTGCTTCTCTTGCCTTGTGCGTTTCCCTTACGTGTCCCCGCAGCAATCTCTCCATTTCCCCGTTCACGCAGCGTGTTTGAACTCAGCGACTGTCTTGTGATTTAGCTGGTTTTGTACTTTGCAGCTCAGGCATCCTTTCTGCTGGGATGGGTCTGAGCTCCGCTTTCCTTGGCTTCCCTGTCATGGGACCATCTAACAGTTTGGGTTGAAGGGACCCCTGGAGGCCACGTCCCCCTGGGCCGACCCCTCAGGAAACCTCGTCTCCAGCGTTCGGGAGTGTATAGAGCTTGGCCTCCCAGTGCATCGCTCATGTTTCACTGGTCTTTCTGGCTTTCTTCCTGTGAAGTGCCCAACACTTGATTGTTCCAGCCAACATTACATCTGCTTTCATGTTTTCAGCCACTCGGAAGCAAAGCACTGAAAGAGCGTCTGTGGCTGTAAAAATAAATGGTAGTGAATACAGTCTGAGAGCTGGCGGGACAGTCCTGATCCTTCCCGGCCGATGTCTGATCAACGCAGTGTCCTGCTATCCCCATGGGCAGGATCGGAGCGCACAGCGCAAGGCTGGGCCGGGTCAGTGGAGATCTGCTGGGCCCGGATTGAGTCCGGTCCCTGCCCTGGAGAGCAGGACACGTGCTGAGGAAGCAGGATGGCCGTCCTGCCTTGGCCCTGTCCGTGGCGTCCGCGCCCAGGGCCGCGTGCGCCGGCGCGTCCCGCTCGCACAGAACCCGCGCGAGCAGGCTGCGGTACGCAGCATCCTTCCCGGCGCCTCCCCGAGGTTCCCGGCACTTTGCTGCCTTGAACAAACATCCTTCTTCTGAAATTGCTAAAACTGCAGCTATAGCATCAACTGGAACCCGGGGACTTTATTTCTAATATTCTTGACCTCTCCTTGGGGGGTTTAATAAAATAAATGCCTCGTCCCAATCTCTTTTTTTGTATTATTACTTTTAACAGTGTGAACTGATTCGCTATTCCCAAGCCCTTTCTTTTCCCTCAGCAAAGTGAATGAGATCTTTGCCCTAAGACTCAGTGGCTGGTTTCTTTATTTATTTTTTAAAAGCCTCAGACAATTTGTTTTCCATTCCTTGCCTTTGAAAGGGCTGGATCCGTTTGATTTGTTCTACCCGCATCAGGGATTTGAGGAGCAATTACCTCCGTTTGCTCATTCCCCGGGTTCCAGCCGGGCGGCAGCTGCTGCTGTGCGGCCCGCGTGCTGCGCCTCGGCCCCCAGCGGCTTCCCCAGCATGAACCTGGGGAGGGGGCCTGCAGGTGGGTGGTGCACAGGACACCCCCTCCCTGTGCTGCTGCTCCTGGGCTCACCTGGCTGCTCACGGTCCCAATAGCACCGAGCAGCGATACCAGCGCCGTGCCCGGCGCTTTGGTTGTGGGGTTTTCTTTTGGGGTGGGGTAGTGAAGAGCGTGGGTGGGGGACCTCTTGCTCCTGGTGTGACACCGTAGTCCAAGGCAGCTCCACCAGGAAGCAACCAGATGGACGGCGCTTTGCGGAGAAAAACGGTGAGGAGACCCTGAGTCCGCAGTTGTCAGACTGGAGACCTTGCGCGGGAAATATGGGGTGTGTGCCAAGGGGTTACGGGGTGTTTGCCAAGGGGTTACGGGGTGTTTGCCAAGGGGTTATGGGATGTTTGCAAAGGGGTTACGGGATGTTTGCAAAGGGGTTACGGGATGTTTGCCAAGGGGTTACGAGGTATCTCCAGAAGGGTTACGGGGTGTCTGCAAAGGGCTTACAGGGTGTTTGCCAAGGGGTTATGGGGTGTTTGCCAAGGGGTTACATGCCACGGGTAACTCATGTTGCAAGGGACATCTGGAAGTTGTCTGGTCCAGCCGCAGAGAAAAGCGGCTCCAAAGGCTCGTTGGTGAAGCAGCTAAGGGCCGTGTCTCTCGCGGGTGTGCTCCTGCCCCGTGCCGAGGGCTCTGGGCTGGAGCTCAGCCCGAGGGTGCGGGGGCAGCCCCGCGGCTGGTCCTGAGCTCCGCCGGTGCCTGGGGAGCTGGGGACCCGCCTGGTGCCCAGGGCTTGGCTGGCACTGCCAGGGTCACCGTCCTGCCGTCCCCGGGACTGCACCCTGTCCGTGGGACGGTCCCAGCTCAGTGGCCCTTGGGGTGACCTGGAGCCGGCTCCCCTCGCCGTCCCTGTGCGGCAGGACAGAGAGCGGAGCGTCACCTGCACCGCGGGTCTCTGGGTGAGCTGCTCCCTCCACGCGCTCAAGCCGCCTGAAGTAGCTGGGACAAATGCCTTCTAAGTTCTGATAAAGCAAAGGCGAGTCTGAGCCGTAATCAAGCCAGATTACCTCCCTGGCAGGCCTGTTTGTCTCTGTAATAGCTTTTTCTGTTTGCCTCAGTGTTCCCTTAAGAATGTACGCTGTCAGCTGGGATACCAGCGAAGCTTCAGGAATATTTATCTTAGTTGGGCGAAATTAAAGCGGGACTAGATCAGACGAGCAGAGGCACCCAGCAGATCCCGGCTGTGCCTGGACGCCACCCTCGCCACCGAGTCCCACCCGTCGGCCAGGGTGCTCTTACAGATATGTGCAAAGATCCGTAGCAGTTCATGCAGTGCATGCAGCTCTTGCAACAAATATAGCTCACCAGCCGAATTATTAGCAGGGCCTTTGGACGGGCTTTCATGTGTTCACTTGGTTAAAACGTTGACTTTTGTATCTGAAGGCTACACCGCAGGGTTTGAGGAGCACGGCAGAGCCTGCGGGATGCTCCCGGGGAGCGGTTTTGTTCTGGGTGACCTGGGCGGCCCGGCAGCGCAGGGAGGTCTTGGCGCGGTGGTGCGGGGAGGAGACACGACAGGCTGGCGGTAAATCTGATCTGATGTGTGCGGGAGACGAGCGCCGGGGCGGCTGCTGCAGGGCTGGCAGGGCTTGACGGGCTGGGGAGCTGAAGTTCGAACGTCTGGCGTGATCCAGAGCTGCCGTGGAGACAAACCCCGGAGCCTGGGGTGCGTGCTGGGGGCTGCCTGAGCCCGGCGGTGGGAACGGCCCCGCGGTGAGAGCCCGTGGTCACGTGCCCGGTTCCCGCCAGAACCGGTGGCTCGTGGTGATCCCCCGGGACCGGGACCGGTGGCTCGTGGTGATCCCCCGGGACCGGTGGCTCATGGTGATCCCCTGGGGCCGCTGCCTCCAGGGCGCACGGGAGAAGAGGCTGCACTGCGTTCATCTGCGTTACAGAAATAGTCACCTTTCAGAAAACGTGGAGTAGTGAATGGCACAGTTTTACTGGGCTCGGCATCTGGAGGGGGGAGAGAGAAACTGAAAGCACTCACCGTGCCCACTTCAGACGGGGAGTTCCAGGAAGATCACAGAAATTCATCAGAAAGGCCTGAAAAGGCAAAAGCCGTAACAGCATCCGAAGGGCGAGTGGGAAGCGCTGGGTGATGGGGCAGAGCTGCGAGAGCGGGTCACCAAGAGGCAGCGGAGCTCGGCGGGGGGCTCTTGGGGAGGAAAGGGGCCCCGCGAGAGGGGACCGGGGTCTGGGGACAGTGAGCAGCCGAGGGTGAGGAGAAACGTCTGCCGCAGGAGCCGTTTGTGTGGCCGCTGGCGGGATCTGGCACGGTCGCTGCGGTGAGGTCCCGGCGCCGGGCAGGAGGGTCCTGAGGAGGGTTCCGGTCCCGAGCTGGGCGGGCAGGTCGGGCGCTGGGAGGGGAACCGTGTCCCCTGCGCAGGGCGCGCGGGCCACGCGAGGCGGCGGAACCGCCGCTGGTGGCTGCTGTAATGGGTTGTGTTAGCAGGGGATTTCAGTTTCGCCAGTCCAGAACATTAAAACCTTACATTGTCAATGTTACAGTGAGGTACAAATAACACATTAGAGTGGCTTTTTGCCCCCCTTATTAGGTGTTTTAGTCTTTTTGATAGTACAGGGCCAGGAGCAGCAGGATGGATGATGGAGATGGTGGCTAAAGGCAGAACGGGAGACGAGAGTGGGGAAGTAGAGTGAGGTGAAGCAGACGCTGACCGGAGCTGACGCTCAAGGGGCGTGAGAGTTCATCAGCTTTCCCCTGTGGGAGGGAGGTTAACGTGGAAACCAGGCACTTCTGGGTGGGACGCAGAGCAATGCCAGTACCCGAGTGAAAATAAACCGTCCTGTTACAAGTGGCGCTGCAGTGACAACAGTGCAGCACGAAGGCTGCTGGTGGGGTCGGCCGGCAGCTGGAGGATGCTCTTGGCGTTGGCTCCAGACACGCAGCCCGGGCGGGCAGGACCAGGCACAGTCCCTACACACCAGGGCTCGGGGGCCTCAGAGCCCCCCGAGTGGCTCCAGAGCCCCAATTCTGGACAGTCTGGGGCTCGGGGCCCTCAGACCCCAGGGCTGCTCTCTCTGCCTCCCTCGCTCCGCTGCTCTGCAGCGCTGGTCCCAGCTCAGTCGTTCTGTACTAGAGGAAGCTGTGAGACTTCAAAGGCCGATGGAGTTCATTGATAAATACGGGCACTGTGTGCTGTGAGCAGGAAATTCAGACAGCTTCTCTATTTTGCTGGATTTTAAATTAACTGCATTCCCACAGGCTCCCTCGTCAGTGCTGCCATGAACACATCTCTGCTTTTTTATGAGGAGTCATTAAAATACAGAGCAAAACATCAGAATGTATAAAACGAGGTGGAAAATGATGTCAAGACCATGACGATGCTGTCCGGTCATTCAGTGGACACTGTCACTTGGCTGGAGCGCAGCCGTGGTGAGCGAGCAGGGGACAGGAGCAGGGCTGGGGGCGGGCGGCGGTGCTGCCCAGGGGGCGGCTGGTGGCGGTCTGTCAGCTCAGGGGGGTCTGTCAGTCTGTCAGCTCAGGGGGGTCTGTCAGTCTGTCAGCTCAGGGGGCTCTGCTGGCGGAGCAGCAGCCAGCTGGGGGTGTAGGGGTTTGTGTGGAGGGGAGGAAGTATCAGTGACACTGAGAGGTGTCCTTTGCCCCGGCTGCACCGCGCAGCTCCCTGGCTCATTTCCCACCGCTGGTGCTTGCTGTGATCTGTTGCGATCTGCTGCCTATGACTCTCGCTTGCCACTTGGCACTCACTGGCCAGAGGGCTGTTCTCTTGGTCCCCATGGCCGGTCGGGGTCTCCAGCCCAGGGGGCTGTTCTCTTGGTCCCCATGGCCGGTTGGGGTCTCCAGCCCAGGGGGCTGTTCTCCCGGTCCCCATGGCTGGTCGGGGTCTCCAGCCCAGGGGGCTGTTCTCTTGGTCCCCATGGCTGGTCGGGGTCTCCAGCCCAGGGGGCTGTTCTCCCGGTCCCCACGGCTGGTCGGGGTCTCCAGCCCAGGGGGCTGTTCTCTTGGTCCCCATGGCTGGTCAGGGTCTCCAGCCCAGGGGGCTGTTCTCCCGGTCCCCATGGCTGGTCGGGGTCTCCAGCCCAGGGGGCTGTTCTCTTGGTTCCCATGGCTGGTCGGGGTCTCCAGCCCAGGGGGCTGTTCTCCCGGTCTCCACGGCTGGTCGGGGTCTCCAGCCCAGGGGGCTGTTCTCCCGGTCCCCATGGCTGGTCGGGGTCTCCAGCCCAGGGGGCTGTTCTCTCGGTCTCCACGGCTGGTCGGGGTCTCCAGCCCAGGGGGCTGTTCTCTTGGTCCCCATGGCTGGTCAGGGTCTCCAGCCCAGGGGGCTGTTCTCCCGGTCCCCACGGCTGGTCGGGGTCTCCAGCCCAGGGGGCTGTTCTCCCGGTCCCCATGGCTGGTCGGGGTCTCCAGCCCAGGGGGCTGTTCTCTCGGTCTCCACGGCTGGTCGGGGTCTCCAGCCCAGGGGGCTGTTCTCTCGGTCCCCATGGCCGGTCGGGGTCTCCAGCCCAGGGGGCTGTTCTCCCGGTCCCCACGGCTGGTCGGGGTCTCCAGCCCAGGGGGCTGTTCTCCCGGTCCCCATGGCTGGTCGGGGTCTCCAGCCCAGGGGGCTGTTCTCTCGGTCTCCACGGCTGGTCGGGGTCTCCAGCCCAGGGGGCTGTTCTCCCGGTCCCCATGGCTGGTCGGGGTCTCCAGCCCAGGGGGCTGTTCTCCCGGTCCCCATGGCTGGTCGGGGTCTCCACCCCGCTGGCTGTGCAGCCGCAGGTCCCTGTGCCAGCCCCGGGTGGGTGAATCCCGGGACGTCCCGGCCATGGCGGGACCGCCGCATCCTTCCCAGTGCGCTCTCCTGTCCAGCGCTGTTGTTGCTTTCCAGACAAGCTTTTCAACCCACAGAATACTTTTGCCTGATGCTCTTTCTTTCATCTTTTATTTTTTAGCCTTTTTTCCAGGGGCGCCTGCCTGCAGCTGCAGGGTCCCGGTGCGAGTTTCTCGTCCCTCACTTGCTGTTTGCGTGTCCTGTTACCAGAACAGCCCCTGCTCCTCTCTGCGTGCCCGGGGTGCGCTGGCTGATCCCGGGCAGGTTTGGGGGATGTCCTCAGGAGACCCGGGGCGAGTTTTGGCATTGACGTGTGTCCCGGGGCCGTGAGCGGCTGCGTGGCGGTGCTGCGGGCGCGTGGGTGAGCGTCACGAGGCTTTGCAGCGGCGGCTCCTGGCCAGGCCCGGGGACAGCGGCGGTGGCGGCAGCTCAGGCAGGCACTGGTGCTGGTGCTGTCCCAGCCACACGTGCCAGGAAGGACGCGCGGTGCAGTGCAGGCTGGCAGCACCGTTATCTTCTCTGGTGCAGTGCCCCGGTGTGTGCTGGGCTGGTTCCAGCAATGTATTTTCTGGATAGTGACGTGTCACAGCTCTCAGTGTGTGTCTATCTACATGTCCTCTCTACATCCAGCTGCTTTTCCCAAGTGCATTGATAAACCTGTGTCCTGCTGTGATCTGAGCGCTGGGGAGCGAGGCGATACTTCGACTGGAGCCCGAGTTGCAGGGGGCAGCAGAGTCGCGGCGCTCTGCTCCTGTCGCCCTTGGTGACCCCGTCACCTCCCGCCTGGCGCTGTGTGTGCCGGTGCTGTGTGTGCCGGTGCTGTGTGTGCCCGCCGTGCTGCCCACGCGCTGCGCAGCTCTCGGTGCCGGGTCAGCGTGGGCTTTCTTGGTGCTGGTTCAGTGTGGGGTTTCTTGGTGCTGGTTCAGCGTGGGCTTTCTTGGTGCTGGTTCAGTGTGGGGTTTCTTGGTGCTGGTTCAGCGTGGGCTTTCTTGGTGCTGGTTCAGTGTGGGGTTTCTTGGTGCTGGTTCAGCGTGGGCTTTCTTGGTGCTGGTTCAGTGTGGGGTTTCTTGGTGCTGGTTCAGTGTGGGGTTTCTTGGTGCTGGTTCAGCGTGGGCTTTCTTGGTGCTGGTTCAGTGTGGGGTTTCTTGGTGCTGGTTCAGCGTGGGCTTTCTTGGTGCTGGTTCAGCGTGGGGTTTCTTGGTGCCGGTCCAGTGCAGTGTTTCCTGGTGCCAGTCCAGCGCGGTGTTTCCTGGTGCCGGTTCAGTGCCATGTTTCCCGGTGCTGGTTCAGTGCCATGTTTCTTGCTGCCGGTTCAACGCAGTGTTTCTTGGCGCCGGTTCAGTGACGTGTTTCTCGGTGCTGGTTCAGCGAGGTGTTTCCCTGTGCCTGTTCAGCGCGGTGTTTCGCGGTGCTTCACTCGCTGCCTGCTGTGGCTGTGAGGCTGGGCCGGAGCCGAGATGTCACCGCGGCCACCTCGGGAGGCTGTGCCCACTCTGCAGGTGCTGCCAGGAATTAAGCAGCGTTGGCAGCGACTGGCGCAGCGCCAGCGTGGAGTCCCGGTGCCGGCAGAGTCCCGGTGCCAGCGGATCCCTCCTCGGCTCAGTCCAGCCTGAATATGGTGAGCCCTGAGCGGAGCTGCGCGGGGCGAGGGCAGAGCCGAATGCTGCGAATTCGCGGCGGCCTGGAGGCGCTGTCTTGCACGCAGAGATGGGATCAAACACGGGGGATGCGATTCAATGTAATGGTCGGTTTGGCAGAGCCATACACGCGGCAGCCGGTTCAGCGCAGGGTGGGGGCACCGCTCGTGACGCTGCCCTCCCCACAGCGGTTCACTCGCGTTGCTCACAGCGTCGCTGTTTCTGTACCTCGAGCAGATACACGTTGTTTACCGCGGGCAGGTGAGCGGCGGAGCGGCGGCTCGGTGCCGGTGCTCTGCTCCGGGGATGCGGCACAGGGGGCCGAGGGGCACAGCCGGGGATTTCAGTTTTGCCAGTCCAGAGTATTTAAAACTGGCAGCAGCTGCAGGGCCAACTCATGGCAAAAAGACACAGAGACCGAGTGAGGAAATGGTGAATAAAGGAAGCAATTTCCGCCCGTCGGGTAACGAACCTGGCGAACGCCCTGTGTGGGTGCAGCACGTGCCAGCACCGGGGAGGTGCAGGGGAGTGATGCTGCTGGCCACGGCACGAGGGCTGCTGGTCATGGCACAGGGACTGCTGGCCATGGCATGAGGGCTGCTGGTCGTGGCACAGGGACTGCTGGCCATGGCACGAGGGCTGCTGGCCACAGCACAGGGACTGCTGGCCATGGCACGAGGGCTGCTGGCCGCAGCACAAGGACTGCTGGCCATGGCACGAGGGCTGCTGGCCATGGCACGGGGGCTGCTGGCCATGGCATAGGGACTGCTGGCCCTGGCACGGGGGCTGCTGGCAGGAGTTGCCGCAGGGACATTACAGCTCCTGGCAGGTGGGGTGGGAATTCCTCACCAGGAACAGGAAACTGCCCGTGTGGGGCAGGTTATTCCTGGCTTTGGGTGCCTTCTGAATGAACCAGCCTCCCGCTGGGGAGGGTGCAGGCTTGGCTCTGGATCCGGATTGCGGGTGCTGGGGTGGTTGTTTTGCCATGAACTGCCTTGGTTGGGGAGGACGGTGCATGGCAGAGTCTGCCCTTCCTGCTGGGTGGCTGCTGCGGGTGAAGGTGGGTCCAGTGTGATTAAGCTTGGCTGGACTGCGTGTACTCCAGCTCCTGAAGGGTGTGCAGGCTGCCGGCGTGCGCTGGTGCTCTGCTCCGCCTGGTGCTGCCAGAGCAATGCTCACCCCGTGCCGCTGTCTGCATCGCTGTGTGTGGCAGCAGGACCCGTGCCGGGTGTTCCCTGGTGACGCTCGCCCTGTGCCGCTGTCTGTGTCGCGGTGTGTGGCAGCAGGACCTGTGCCGGGTGTTCCCCAGCGCGGGGGCTGCGATGACCCGGCACTGCTCCTCTGCAAGCCCCCTGCACCGGGGAGAGGAGGGAGCGGTGCTCGCGGCCCCCTGCTCAGTGGGGTTTGGCTCCAGGACAGCTTGTAATTTTGTCTGAAGGCAGCCAGCTTTAAATACATTTAATCTGCCAGGCTGGTCTGTAATCCCGGTTCTTACCTGCGTCTCCCGAACAAGTGTCCTAATGCCAGACCAGAATGATGAAGCATCTCCTCCTTCACAGGCTCGTTTTGGCATCACAGGTCTTGTCTGCCTGCCCAGAGTGTGACCCCAGTTTGGCAGGAGTGTGGCCCCGGTTTGGCAGGAGTACAGTCCCGGTTTGGCAGGAGTATGGTCTCACTTTGGCAGCGGCGTGGCCCTGGCTTGGGCAGTGCCAGCTCTCCGGTGACGTGCTGTTTTGGGCGGTTGTCGGGCTGCACCCTGGGGACACCAGCCCGCAGGTTCCGCGGCTGCTGCCGCTCCAGGGCGCGCGTGGCTGCCGGTTTCTGTACCGGTGCGGGTGCTGGCGCGGTGCAGCGGCACCTCGGGGACGTCGCTGCAGGACATCCAGCCAGGCGGACACCCCGGTGCTGAGGCTGCGCTCCAGCCCAAGTGTCAGATAGTTGAAGAGTGTTCTGCCTTGGGTCGGTGTTTGTGTGGCTGGTGACCAGCGTGCAGGGTGTCCCCGTGACGCTGCCACAGGCTGCGGCAATGAACGCATCAGCGCTGCCATTTCCGTGATGCGGTGTTTGTCACACATCTTTATAAGGCTCCCCCGCTATGGTATCTGCACCCCAAACAGGACCACGCTTTGTGGTTTGGTGCGGAATTGCCCGTGCTGCGCTGCGGGCGCTGGGCCGCGACGAGTGCCTGGAACGCGGTGGCGTTTCCCGTTTATGGAGCTATTACTTTGCGGTGGGTAGAGGTCTCACCAGTGGCATTTACTGAGCTGGGCTGCTCATAGTGAAGAGGTTTTTTAGCTGGTTTTAATCTTCCTGTTCAAATATCTTCCAATCTGAAATTCCCAGGTTTTTCATTGCCTCCAGCTCAGTTTCCATTAAAATGGACCGGAGTTTTTGAAATGAGACAAGGCGAAGGAAAAATGGTCGCAATATATTCTGTGAGTAGACGTGGTGCTTTTAAAAAAATACAAGCTAATGTTTTACATGGTGTTAGCAGAGGAGCAATCAGGGGACAGCTCTTCGGAGGAAATGGCTTCGCATGGTCGTACGGATTAGAAAAATCAGGTTTGTAGTGGAGTATTTATTTCTAAATGGCAGTTTACTAAATCAGGGTCCCATAAATGCCGCTGCGGTCTGGGTTGTATCTCCATAGAGAGACTCCCCTGGGCTTCAGTGCCCCTGTCCCGCAGCCCCTGCCGGATCCTCGCCCGGCAGAACCCGCTGGTTGCCGCTGGAGCGGGCGGTGGGGGAGCCAGGGCAGGTCCCGTGTGCCAGGCGTGCCTGGTGGTGGATGGATGGACGGATGGATGGACAGACGGATGGATGGATGGATGATCAGGTGCCGTGGAGCAGCCCCGGGAGGCACCGGCATGGTGGGTGCCGGGGGTTTGGCACGTTTCCCTCTGCCCCAAAGCTCACCCTGGGATCCCCGGTGCTGGACCAGCAGAGAGACCGCTGAGGGGTGTGTGGTCTGAGGTGCGGACGTGCACTCTGGTCTCCTGGTGCCGGACAGGTGTGGTGAAGGCCGTCAGCTTCCCCGGTGTTCTCCTTTGACGATCGTCCATTGCTGCCGTTCGTGCCCCGGAGCTCTGCTCGCGGGTGCGAGCGAGCGCTGTGCAGACCCGCGCGGAGCTGAGCGCTGGCCTCGCGCGGGGCAGCAGAACGGGAGGTGGCGATGGCGTGTCGCTCCGCCCGCGCCGCAGAGCGCGGGACACGGGGGCTTGGGCCGCTGCCCCGGCCGCTGGGCAGGGAGCTCCGGTGCCACGGACAGCGTTGCCTTTGGAGCTGAGCTTTGCCCAGAACCGTGACCAGACGTGTGCGTAACGCGTGACTCTCCTGTCCTCCTCCGTGCCTCTCTGTTATCTCTTGCACCTCCTGTGATTCCAGGAACACCGGACAAGGCGGCTCATCTTCTCCCTGGCATCCCAGCACCGTGCCAGGTCTGTGTGCAAAGCCTTCCTGACAAAGGCAGCAGACGTGGTGCTGTCTGCCCTCTCAGTGCAAACCATCGCCTTCCCACACTCTGCTTGGGCTCCCCGTGATAGTTAAATTACCCCTGGTACCTGCCAGGAAAGTGTTTCTTGCACCGTTTGTGCCTGTGGGCAGTTTTGGGTCCCGCTGCTTTGGTGCTGTGGCTGTTGCTGAAGTCGGGTGTTGCCTACATCAGTTTTCCCCTCCGTAGAACAGACATGGTTGTACCTGCTGCTCCCGGAGCAATGTCGGCTTGGTAACCTCATTACAACTACCGGTGCGCTGCTGTCGTGTGCCGGCTCCTCTGGAACCTGCAATCCAGACTGTGCGGTGTCCTGTCCGAGCGCAGCAGACGCTCTGGGGTTTGCTGCACTCGGATCCCTTATTTCATAGTCTCCTCTCCATTAGCCGGTCAACCTTTGCATTACATTCTTATCAAAAACCAAGACAATGCATTAATTTGATTTCTAGAGTTCTCTTCATACCATTCTCACCGCACAGCACCTCGCCTCTCGTCTGTTCTCTTTTGCTGAGTGCCTGAAGACCTGTTGGCTTTAACTTCCTTTGCAAGGTTTCCCGCCTGCCGCGGTGACACAGTCCTTGTCTTTTCACGACTTCTCACGGGGGAGTCTTTGTCCTTCTGGAATTTTGGCTGTTTGTCTCTGAGCCCCCGCTCCCACCTCGTGTGTCTGTTGGGAGCCAGAGCGCCGAGCCCCCAGCAGTGACCACGCCGGTGGGCGCGCGGGCCACCCGGCTCTCAGACCGGGGCCAGCCAGCAGGAGGAGGGAAACTGCAGGTGAGTAAATACGTGGATTTAGGAAGGGATTTGGAATGCCCTCCCCATGCACAGACCCACTTCTGTCTGCGTGAAGTTAGATGAAACTTCTGTGGGGGATGATCCACCTGATGGTTTGTCCTGTTTTCCTGGAAGAAGCTGGTACCAGGATTCGTGTGACCGCTGAGCTGGTGGGACTGGGAGCCTCTGCTTCCCTCCGTGAACAACCACCCGGCTGCGAAATGATTCTGTGTGCCGAGGATCCCGAGTCTTGTGCTGAGGGTGGCCCTGAACTTCTCCTTGACAGGCAGGTTAAGCTGTGGTGGCACATCGCGCCTGGCTCACGGGAGGATGCTGGAGCTTGCAGAGCTCGGCACCGGCAGCACCAGGCGCAGGAGAAGACGCCTGGCTGCACCGTTCAGAAGAAGGAGCCGTCGTCATTGGCAGCGCTCACAGCAAAAGCCAAAGCGGCACTGCTGGCCTGGCAGGCCCAAAGGCAACTTCCATGGTCTGTGGTAGGGGAAGGTTAGATTAGGTGACTGCAGAGGTCCTCCCTGACATTTTAGGAGCCATGTTTAGCCTTCGTCTCAGCTCAGGCTCTCTGCATCCCCTGGCATCGGGAGCTACTGGTGCCCTGAAGCCCTTGTTTCGGAACTCATGTAAGAAGAGACTTCCCCATGTGGACCTGGGTTACTGCTTGTCCCACACACCAGCACGGCGTCTTCTCCCCTAGGTCACCTCGCCAAAGCTCTCCATTCTCCTCTCAGTTTCACGGAGCTTCTCCCAGCTGCAGCCTTTGCTTGTGGCTGCCCGTGCTGTCCTGCAGACGCCTCCGTCCTTCTCTCCCGCGGAGGCGGGTGTGCGCCGGGGCAGCTGCAGGGCCATCCCGCGGCAGGAGCGAGCGTGGGCACGCTGTTCCAGGGCTCCGCTCTGCTCACGGTGTGCAGGGGAACAGGCTTGCCCAGGAGCTTCCCACCAGCATCACCCGGGGTGACGTGACGGAGCCCGGGACACTGGTGGTGGCATCGCGGCTGTGCTGCCCCTTGCGCACACAAAGCCAGGGGCAGGCGCGGGTCTGGCGGTGCCGCGGGGATCGTGGTGGTGCGGGGCGGGATCTGGGCGTGGGAGGAGTGGGAGAGCCTGTGGGGCAGGAGGGACAGAGCCAGCCGCTGCACCGAGGAGCTGGTGGGTCGTGGGGAGTATTTAAACTGCATCTGCTGGAAAGCCTGAGGAGCCTCGGGGTGGAACTGCAGAGGTCCTGGCTGAGTGAGACCTGCCGTTGCAGACACGGGACTGGGGCGGCCAGCGCGACCCGTGCAGCCGCCGGGCTGCGGGGTCCGGGAGCTGCTGGAACCCGGTGCAGGGCGGCAGAGTCTGCAGGCGGTGAGGACCAGGTCACCGACACCGGCAGGGAGTCAGCGGGGTGTGTGTGAGGGGACCCCTGCCGTGCCGACCTGATAGAGGAGCTGTACCGGGTGTCCGCAGAGCTCTGGATGGAGGGGATCTGCTCAACAAAATAGATTTGGATTTTCAGAAAAGCTTTAGATAAATTCTCGTATCTATGGATGAAACTAAAACCAGAAAAACCTCCTCATGGCTCAAAAGCTTGTTAAAGGGAGGAAGCAAAGAGTGGGACTCCCATGTCCCTTTTCAGGCGGGCAGTCAGCAGCAGTGGGGCACCCGGGGCGGTGTTGGGACCTGTTTCCTCCTCCGTGTTCATCAGTGAGCTGGAGAAGGGGGTGTGCATGAAACCGGCAAGTCTGCGGATGGTACAACATCTTGTGAGTTGCCACATAATGGATCAGTGTGATGAGCTCCGGGACTCCCAAACCGAGAGGGCCGAAGGTGGCAGATGGGCCACCACGTAGACACCCGCACAGTGATGCTTCTGGGGAAGAGTCACTGAACCCGCCACACGACGCCGAGCGTGGACCCGGGGGGTTCAGCTCCAGCCAGGCCTGGGTGCCGATCCCGACAGCTCTCCAGGTCCTGGGCTCTGGGCACTGCAGCAGCCAAACCCCAACCCAACAGAGGAGGGAAGACATGGAAAGCAAGGTGGGCAGCGGCCCCGGGCTGTGCCGGGCGGCACACGCAGCCGTCAGGGTGGTGCTGGGCTGGCTCAGCATCCCAGGAGTCGGCGCTGGAGCTGGAGCAGGCCCAGAGAAGGGCAGCTCCGTGGTCCAAGGGACGGAGCAGCTGCCCATGAGGACGGCCGGGCAGGCCGGGCGTCTCCAGCCCGGGGAGCAGAGGGCTCCGGGAGCCGCGGCGGAGGCCGAGCTGCTGCTCAGCAGCTCCCGCAGCATCAGCAGAGGGCTCCGCACGGACCGGGGGCAGGAACAGCCCGACCGCTGTGCGCAGCAGACACGGGCTGGGGAGCTGCCGCGGGCGGCGGGGAGGGGACACGGCCGGCGGGTTCCGAGGGACAGGAGATGAGCGCCTGCAGAGCCGCTCCATGCGCAGGTACCGACGGGACCGAGCGGGGGCATTGCTGCCCGTGTCCCCAGTGCGATGGCATCGGATGCTGGGGGGCGCAAGGGGGACGGACCACCCAAAATGGCCAAGCACGTGTGAGCTCCTTAGGTAACAGCATTTGCAATGCCACTGTCACAGACAGGGAACTGGGCTAAGGGACCTTTGATCTGGTCCTGTGGAGTATTGTGTACGTTTTATTGGTTAATTAGCTGAGGGTGAGATTGTCACTGCTGTTGTGTTGTGTTTCTTTGACCTGAAGTTTGTAGAGGGTGTATCAGTTCCCACGCTGGGTGTTCGAGCTGTGACAGACAGCTTGTGGCGGTTGTGTCTGCTGGAAGCTGCGAGCAGCACACGTGTCTGGTTGCATTAGCTGTGGCATTTGTAAGACGTGCTTGTGCTGGTATGGTTTCCGTCCGCAGGCCGTATCTCCCTCGGTGCTGAGCTGACACGGCTTCGCTGCTGTGGAGCGTCTGTGTGCGGGACCCTGCCCGGGGCAACGCGCCCGTCCGTATTTCGGATGTGCCGGGAGAGCTTCTGCTTGTTTTCTGGGGGCTGAGTCCACGACTTCAGCTCAGTAGAACTTCTCACCCCACATCCTTGAAGTTTTCTCTCTCCTGTCTCTGTTGGGACAGTTTGGGGGATGCCTCAAAGAGGAAGATTGACTCTGAACGTGCTGCCCAGGTCCTGACGCAGACCTTGCTCGTGTGGCACTTGGCCCCTTGTGTCGCAGGGGCTCCAGCTGACGTGTCTGCGAGCTGGGAACGGATCGTGGCCGGCTGAGGCCAGGGTCTGTGCTGGGGCTGGAGCGAGGAGCTGGCCACGGTGTCCGCACGCGCCACCAGCCCGTCCCTTCTGTCCGCAGCTCCAGCTCCTCCAGCAGCGGCAGCTTCCCCTGCAGAGACCGGGTCACTTGCACAGCCTTGTCCAACCCGTCCCTGAGGGCTGGAGGTGTCCTGGAGCCCGCGGGCGCTGGGGGCACGTCCCTCCATGCAAACCTGGGGACGCTGAGGTGGCAGTTGCCTTTCCTGGTCAGGTCCTGCTTGTCTCGCTACTTGTGGTGACGGAGGCAGTTGAGCAGTCAGTCAGTCCTGCAGAGCTCTGCACAGGGCTGCTCAGATTGTACGCAGGGCAGGGCACTGCGTGTCCTGCAGACGAGCTGGGGCCCATCCCCATGAACGCCGCTGTGTCCTGGCTCAACCCCGGCCCCAGCTCTGCCGCAGCGCGGTGCCGGGGACGCTGGGGCTCAGTGGAACTGCTCCCGTTGTCCTCGGTGCTGTGGCTGTTCCATCCCTGTGAGCAGGGCCGTGCTGCCCGTGATGCCCGGCACGGCTCAGCCAGCTCCCTCTTGGGGAAACGCTGGTTTGGATTAACGAGGAGGGAAATGAAATGGAAACTCTGCCGGGCTGCTCGTCTCCCTCCCAGAGTTTCGTCTGCGGGATCCGCGTGCTCTGGAGAGCCTCCTGCGCCCCGGCCGCCAGGCGCGGCCCTCGCTTTCCATCAGCTCTTCCTCCTAATCTGATTCACATATTCAAGAACCGTTTCTAAAATTCAATCAGATCCCCTTTCCAGTTGCCTAATATGCTCCAGCAGAGTTTTTATTATTGAAATATATTAAATTATGTTGTTCCCTTCACATTTCTTAAAGGTGCAGCTCTAGTTTCCCCTTTTTGCCCTGAAACGAATAACCCCGTACGTGGGACTGCAGCGGCTGGAGCTCGCTGTGATTTTGATTCACCATCCCCACAGAGGGTAAGGCCCGACACGCTTTTCAGCCGGGGCTGTTCAGTGCAGTAATGTTTTGTGACAGCCTTAAATGCGGTGGTTTTGCCGCTGGCTGATTCGCGGGCTGGGGCGCAGACATGGCTCGGACGGTGTCCATCGCACCGGCAGAGGAGCTGCCAGGTATCCATCGTACTGACTGACAGAGGAGCTGCCGGGACCCGGGTGGCTCCAGCTCCGCTGTTTAAACACAGGCCCGTTCTGTGCGCCGGCGTCCCCTATTTGTGGTGGTCTCGAGGAGGGGAAGACCCGGGGAAGGCCATTTGCATCCCTGCCATTCGGTGTTTGAGGAAACAGCCGCAGCAGCCGCCGCGCAGGAGGGTTTTATCAGCGTGAAGATCTGAAGGCTTAGTCAAAGACAAAGAGCAGATACTATGGCGACAATCTGCTTGAAGAATTACCGCAGCTGATAAGCAATGTCTTCCCTTCAGTTAAATTGCAGTTTGTGTATTTATAATCTGCTTATCTAAATTCCCTGCGTGCTTCCAATTGAACATGTTATTCTGCTTCCCCTCCAATGCCAACCCGATCTGTGCTGGCGCTGCGCAGCAGCCGGCCCTCGTTCACCCCAGCCCTGGTGAATTCTCCTGGGTCGGTGGAGTTGTTGTCCCTCGCTTTTCCCCGAGCGGGCATGCGAGCCCGTTGCTGTTGCGGAGGAGCTGAAAGCTCTGCCGACGGCGCCGGTGAAGCGCAGGGCACCGCCGGACCCGGGCCTCGGCCATCGCTGCCAGGAGCACCGCGGGTGGCACGGGCCAGTCACAAGTGACATGTGTGCTCCCAGAGCCATGCGGGTGACGTCGGGATGGGGATGACGTGTTGTGTCAGGGCGCTGGTAAGGACCGCGTCGCTCTGGGAGCTGTTGGGTCCTGAGGTGCTGGGTGACAGCTCTGCCGCACGCTGTGCCGGATGGTCCCGAGGTGCTGGGTGACTGAGGTGCTGGGCGACAGCTCTGCCGCAGAGTGGTGCTGGGTGACAGCTCTGCCACAGAGCGATGCCGGATGGTCCCGAGGTGCTGGGTGACTGAGGTGCTGAGTGACAGCTCTGCCACATGCTGTGCCGGACAGTCCTGGGGTGCTGGGTGACAGCTCTGCCACATGCTGTGCCAGATGGTCCCGAGGTGCTGGGTGACTGAGGTGCTGGGTGACAGCTCTGCCACATGCTGTGCCGGATGGTCCCGAGGTGCTGGGTGACAGCTCTGCCACATGCTGTGCCGGATGGTCCCGAGGTGCTGGGTGACAGCTCTGCCGCACGCTGTGCCGGACAGTCCTGGGGTGCTGGGTGACAGCTCTGCCGCACGCTGTGCTGGGGTGCAGGCGGTGGGGCCAGCTCAGAGCATCCCCAGCACCGTTCCAAAGCCTGGGTGAGGCGGGCGGGTGGGTGGGCACCGGGAGGGGTCCCCGGTGCCTTCTGCCGCCCAGGGTTGGCAGGCATGGTGAGTGGGGTTGAGTCTTCTGTGGCGCCTGTTGTCTCTTTGTGGTGGACACTGGCTGGCGCGGAGCCTCGGCAGAGAGCCGGGGCAGGGGCGGTGGTGCTGGGTGGTGGTTCAAATCACCCATTCACGGGAGCTGTAAATACGATACACACCATGGCGCATGGAAACGTGCACCCGGCTGTGCCCGGGGCTGCGGCAGGGGAGCGATCGGCGTGTCCGTGGTTGAGAGGGAACCACCACGCGTCTGAAACGCGGCGGCAGGAGGAGGTTTGGGAGAAGGTGCGAAAGGGGTGAGGAGCTCCCGAGGTGTGAAGGCGATGAGGGTGCTGGGGAGGAAGGCTGCAGGGCAGCGCTGGGCACGGGCCCCTCGGGTGTCCCTGTCCTGCAGCTGCCGCGCGCTGGGGCACCGAGGCACCAGGTGTGTGTTTGTCTTTGCAGAGAGGAAGGTGAAAATAACTAATGAAAGTAATGAAACCACGTTTGCTGTCCAAGGTGAGTCGGAGGAGGCGGCTCTCCCGTCCGTGCTGGCTCCATTGCTGGTGCGGTGGCAGCGGGGCCATCGCTGGGGACAGACCGCAGGGGCTGGGGAAGTGCCAGGACCCGGGTGTCCCTGTGGGAGCATCACCGCGCTGGGAGGATCGCTCGGGCCCCAGGATCCCGTCTGGCACAAACAAGGAGGGGACGTGTGGGTGTGGGAAACGGGCTGTAGGGCAAGCCGGGCCGGTGACACGCGGGGCTGGGGAAGGGAGGTGGGGACCAGCAGCGGGGTGGGGAGGGCGTGGTTCCCTGCCCAACAGCAGAGAAAACGCTGCGGGAGAGCTGGGCCTTCAGGAAAGGGCTGCAGAGAGGCGGGGGCGCTGAGGGGAATCGCGGTGCTGGTGGAGGAGTGCTGGGGTATTGTGGCACTGGTGGAGGAGTGCTGGGGTATTATGGCGCTGGTGGAGGAGTGCTGGGGTGTTATGGCACTGGTGGAGGAGTGCTGGGGTGTTATGGCTCTGGTGGAGGAGTGCTGGGGAATCACGGCTCTGGTGGAGGAGTGCTGGGGTGTTATGGCTCTGGTGGAGGAGTGCTGGGGTATTATGGCGCTGGTGGAGGAGTGCTGGGGTGTTATGGCACTGGTGGAGGAGTGCTGGGGTGTTATGGCACTGGTGGAGGAGTGCTGGGGTGTTATGGCACTGGTGGAGGAGTGCTGGGGTATTATGGCTCTGGTGGAGGAGTGCTGGGGTGTTATGGCACTGGTGGAGGAGTGCTGGGGTGTTATGGCACTGGTGGAGGAGTGCTGCGGGGACGTGTGTCCCTGGGGGATGGTGTTGGTGTGGGGAGCCTCGGGGTTATAACCTCCCCGGGCGGTGCTGGCTGTGTCGGCTGTGTCCTGCGCCGCGGGGTCCCGGCGCCCGGCGGTTCCCGTCGCGGGTGCTCTTTTGCTGGTGACGGTGGCCGCTCCACGGGGCTGTTGTGCACGTGCGGGCAGGAGCCGGCCCACGGTCACGCACAGATCAGGGACAGAGTCTCCTCTGGCACCACCAGAGCACACAAGAGCTGAATGCGTGTTGTACAGCGCTGTGGAGGTGCGCACACGTTTCTATATGCAAATATGGTATATATAAATGATTTATTGTAGCTTGCCCTTTGTCTCTATAATCCTTGATTCAGGTTTTAGGGAGCCTATGCATCTTTTTTTTACCACCACTCAATCGAACCCTCTTAGATTCATATTTGCTGCCCGTGCAGGTCCCCAGCAAAGGGAACACAGCGATCCGGTCGGTCTGGCGGCCCTGGACAGTGGATAACAGCCCGTGTTACATGCGTTGCTCTCGTGGGGAACGCGGCACAGGGCAGAGGTGTCGTGTAAATGCACAGCGATCTCAACGTGCAAGAGCTGCCGAGAGGGAAGCGCGGGGGCGGAAGGAGGTTGGTACGAACAAATCAAGTGTTGGCCCTGTGGATGGTTTGCTCTCCGTGAGCAGCACACTCTTGAACTTCACTGATGATATAAGTGGGTGCTTAGGAGGACCGGAGTGTCAGGAAGAATTTGAAGGACAGGAAAACTAGAAATAAGATAAAACTGTGAGCAGCCTGTATTTAAAGGTAACAACAACAATTCCTAGTATGAGTTTGTAGTTGCCGTATCTGTTAGAAACGAGAGGAAAATGTTTGGGAATATTAAGCAGAAGGTGCCGGCCAGCGTCTGCTGTGGCGTGAGGAAGAGCTGCGGTGGCGGCGCAGCGCCCCGTGGGAGCTCCTTTAAAATGCCGCACACTGCTGGGCGTTACAAGGGCTCAGGAGACGGGCAGAGCAGGGACACGCGGGGCGACCATCCCGGGACGGCGCGGAGCAGACGCCCCAGAGCAGCTCCCGGCACGTCTGCCCATCGCTGCCCATCGGCGGCTGGGGTCCCGCACACAGAGGCTGCCCGTGGGTCCCGTGGGTCCTGCGCACAGAGGCTGCCCATGGGTCCCGTGGGTCCCGCACACAGAGGCTGCCCGTGGGTCCCGTGGGTCCTGCACACAGAAGCTGCCCATGGGTCCCGTGGGTCCCGCACACAGAGGCTGCCCATGGGTCCTGCGCACAGAGGCATCCCGTGGGTCCTGTGGGTCCTGTGCACAGGGGCTGCCCGTGGGTTAGCACTGGCGCTCACCAGTGGCGGATTGTCCTTTGTCAACGGGTCTAATCCCAAATTGAAATTGTCTCCGGTATTGGCGTTTGCAACATCCTGCGACACTTGGTCCCTGGGCTGAGCGGAATTCTGAACCAAACCGTTCTAATATCCTGTGATTCATAACCAAAGCGTCCTCAGCCCGGGAGGAGTTTCCTACTCCATGTCCCTGCAGAAGGTTAATGAGTACAAAAGCACTGGAACATGGGCTTGTTGGTCCTAAAGAGCTGGAGATAGAGATGGGATTAAGCATAAAGAAAGGCCAAAATTAGCAGGAGTGAGAGACAATATTGGCACAGGTGTGAGCTGGTATAATTTTTCCATACGTCAGTGTGGATTTGGAAAGTACAATGATCCTTGGAGCTGCAAGGGGAGTTTCTCCAGCAGGAGCCGTTGAATCAAGAGGTATCTTTTGGGTCCTCCTTGAGCCACACTTGGCCCCTTCGGTACAGAGCAGCTCTCGGCTCGGAGCTTTCTGCTCCGAGTTTGTTCCAGGGCTTTTTAAGCCCCGGGAAACGTTCCCTTCACAGCATCCGAGAGGGAGGGGTTTGCGGCTTCCTGACCCGTCTGTGAGGATCTCCCTCTGTGACCGACACCGTCCCTGCTGCGTGTCGCGCCGCGCGGTTCCTGCAGCGGCAGAGCTGCGGGCAGCACGGCCCTGGGCCTGCTCGGTCCTCCTGCCCCCACAGATCTCCGCTCCGCCCCCCGGTTTTCTCCTCCTGAGGCTGAGCATGGTTTGGGTTGGCAGACACCATTAAAGCTCATCCGGTGGCACCCCTGCCCTGAGCAGGGACACCTGCACCCGAGCCGGCTGCTCCTTGGGCACGAGCGGCACAGACTTTGCTGGTCGCGGTGACGGTTCTTGGCCGCTCTGCCCGGTTCCAGACCCGCGGCAGCCGTGCGGAGGCGAGGCCGGAGCTGCACGAGGTGCGCGGAGCGGCTGCTCCGTAGCTGCTGTTGGCCCCGCCGCACAGCGTCATGTCGCACACCGACCGCCGCTCAGCCTGGCCCGTGGAGAGGCGGGTTCAACGCCGCGGTCCCTCCCCAGAACCCTTTGCACCGGTTTTTGGCCGGTTTGCCGCGTTGCGGCTCTGAGAGCAGATGGGAGGGGTGGGTTACGCACCCCCTTGGCTGGTTCAGACCCGAGTTCCTGGTGGTTTCTCCCTGTCCCTTTGCCACTGGCAATTTCCATTTCATTTTTCTGCTCGGGCTTTGTGCTCCCTGAGCCCTTTTTCATACCTTGGTTATCTAGTGGTCTTTTAAGTCCCTGACAGGTTTTCTGTTCTGGACGTTTCTGAAAAGTGACTTACCAGTTTGCAGGCTTTCTGCGTGTTGTTCTTCAGCTCCGTTTCTGTCTGCTCTCCCCTGTGCCCCTTTGAACACACACAATAATGCATGATCTGCTCTGGATTTTCTCATTTAAATACAACTGTGCTCCCCAATGGACCCAGGTCCGTGCTCCCCAATGACCCCGTCAGGTCCATGCTCCCCAGTGACCCCAGCAGGTCTGTGCTCCCCAATGACCCCAGCAGGTCCGTGTTCTGTGATGGACTCTGGCAGGTCTGTGCTCCCCAATGGACCCAGGTCCGTGCTCCCCAATGACCCTGGCAGGTCCGTGTTCTGTGATGGACCCCAGCAGGTCCATGCTCCCCAATGACCCCGGCAGGTCTGTGCTCCCCAATAGACCCAGGTCTGTGCTCCCCAATGACCCCAGCAGGTCCGTGCTCCCCAATGACCCTGGCAGGTCCGTGTTCTGTGATGGACCCCGGCAGGTCTGTGCTCCCCGCTGGCTCCGTAACGTGTTAATCTGATTTAGCTCTAAGCCGTCTTTGCAGCGCCGCAGCTCCTCCCCACCAGAGCCCATTCAGCCTTTCCGATGGCTCGTGTTACGCTGTCCTACCGTGTCTTTCTTCTGCTGAGTGTCCAGTGCATCCATTGCATCAATATTTCCACTAAACCTGGGTGTCCTGTGTTGTTTCCTAGGCTTCCAGCTCCTGCACAGAGGGACACATGCATTAGTTTGGGGTTTCTGGTTTTTCCTTCTGTTTGTCAACTGCTCTTCCCGGTTTTATATCTGACTTTTGCCAGCTCTGTCCCATCTCTTACAGCCTCATCCCTCCAGCATGAGTCACCCCAAAGCAGGTGCTTTTCTGCACGTGCCGTCTTTCCTCTGCCTTGGGCTGAAAGCTCTGCTGCAGCGCTGCTGGTGGCACCGCGGCGGCTCGCTCGCCGTGCTGTAGCTGCAGCGGTGTGCCTCTCCCGCACGGCTCTCTTGTTCCCAGTGTTCCCCAGCTTCTAATCAGCACACATCCTTCTTTGTTACACCATTTTCTCCGTCACGCGGTGGGATTTTGCCTCCCTGCTCGTCCGGCTGGCTTCTGCGCGGCGCTGAGCGTGTTTCAGCAAACACTAACGCGTGGGTCTTCAGAAGCTGCCTCTGGCTGCTCCGCCCTCTCCCCATCCCGCAGACCCACGGGATCCCCCGGCGGGTCCCAGTGCCCCACGAGGTCTGTGATCTGAGCGGGTGGGACGTTGTCACCATCGAGCCTCCTGGTGTCTCACAGGTGGTCTCTGTGCTCGGCAGCTCTGCGGTTCGCCATCCGCTCAGCAGTCTTTGCTCAGTTGTAGTCAAAGCGCAGGTACTCACGGGAGATGCGGGTCTGAGCGGCGCACAAGGCACAAGGAGACGGCTGCGGCCTCCTGCGGGTCCGCTGGAGGCCACGTCCAGGCTGGACCTGGTTTTCATGGCTCAAAACCAGGACGGTTTGGCCCCAGCATTGTGGGTAAAGCGCTTTATGGTCCGAGTTTCAGAAGCTGCTCTTTCCTAAATGGAGCCAGCACTTGAGCGGGGATTTTGCCGTCAGGGGCTGTGCCGTTCCTGGGCTTCTTGAGCTGTGTTATTTCCTGCCGTGAGCCGTGAGCCGTGAGCCGTGCCGCCCTCTCCGGCAGCACCAGCGCCGTGGCCGAGGGCGATGGCGCCGCGCAGTGGGACCCGCTCTTCTAACTGTGGCCGTGGCCGGGTCACGCTCAGCCAGATCCACTGTGACTGGCCTTACCTGCTTACTCAGCATCCGAGACTGCTGCAGGCTTTCAGGTTTTTCAGCTGTCGCGCTGTCGCTGCTTTTGCGAACTTGCATGCGCACATCCCGTGTGTTTCACACCTCCATGCAAAGCTGCAAACGGTGTGCACAGCTCGCCGTCAGTCATCCGTCTGGCACAGGTGTTAGGGCTAGACTTTCCAGACTCGGCGATATTAAGAGCAGTGGTACAGGGCCCTGTGGTAACCCGCTGCGTGACTTCGACAGCCCAATCCAGCGGTTCGTTGGCGGGACGCGGTGGGTGCTGGCCGAGCTAGGGTTTGCGGCCAGTGCCGCCGCTCCGGGAGCTGCCGGGGAGCGAGTGGCCGCGGCACCGCGGTTCGTGTTCACACTCACTGCGACTGTGCACCAGAACCCCCGGGGGTGCTCTGGGGCTGCTGCGCTGGAAACAGCTACAGCGGTTTTAGTGAATAAAGCAGGGCCAGAGCACGGGCTGAGCGGCGTGGCCGTGCAGGGTGGTGGCGCTGGTGGGGCTGGTGGCACTGGTGGGGCTGGTGGCACTGGTGGCACTGATGGCGCTGGTGGCACTGGTGACGCTGGTGCGACTGGTGGGGCTGGTGACGCTGGTGGCACTGGTGGCACTGGTGGCACTGGTGCGACTGGTGGCACTGGTGGGGCTGGTGGCACTGGTGCGACTGGTGGCACTGGTGGCACTGGTGGGGCTGGGGACCAGGGAGACGTGTGGCGTGAGCCCCCGTCTGCTGCTGGGCTGTGGGGCCGGGGGCAGCTCTCGCCTGTTCTGTTGGCCCTGCGGGGCCAGCTCGTGGTGGTTGTGCCCCTGGGGTTGTTCTGCACCAGATCATCTTCCAGGGTTTAGTAGAGTGTTTTGAAGTTTGCAGGCAGAAGGACCATTGCAGAGAGAAAGCGCCGCCCGTCAGGGACTCTGTGTTGTACTTTGTCCTGCAGGCTTGTTGTCCCAGATCCAGGATGTATCATTTTGAACAAAAGGGGCCTTTGTTGCATTCACCGTGTGTTCCGGAGCCGCTGTCCCCCTGTTCTTCCTGGGGTGACACCTGCATAGCTGCAGGCCAGTCCCAGGTCACAATGCTGCGTTATTTCGGGGGCTGAAACGTGCGGCGCAGTCTGCGGTGACACCCGGTACTGCTGCTGTTCGGTGCTGTGTTGCTGGGCAGTGAGGGACAGGCCACACTCCCTGGCCACAAGCTCACGGTTTGGGGACCCGTTCACAGTGCCCCCTCTCATGTCCTTCTCCAATGCCCGTGGTGGATCTCAGCTGTTCGGGTCGGTGCTGGAGCCCTTGGCGGTGACATCTTCTGCTCTGAGCACTGAGAGATGAGGACGGTCCAGCAGGTCCCGTTTCCACCTGCCGCGGCCATCTCTGTCACCAAACCTCGGCTTTGCATCGTCTTACCAGAGGCTGAAGCTTCTGATCCTGAAGGTGTTTGCAGCACCAGGCTGGGGTCCAGTCGGGTCCCTCTGAAGGTCACGGGAGCTCTGGGCGCCCCTGCCCGAGGCCACCGCACCTGCAAGAACTGGATCCCATCAGAGCTGCTGGAGGCAGAACATCCCTGGTGGCAGGTGACAGCGTGGCAGACGAAACATCCCTGGTGGCGGGTGACAGCGTGGCAGACAGAACATCCCTGGTGGCGGGTGACAGCGTGGCCTTCCCCGTCTGCCCGAGGCGCCACCACAAGCGGCTCTGCCCGGGCTGTGACTCAGCTGCTCCTTTTTTAAGAAATACAGATGCGGGGTAAGTGGGAATCAATTACACCTCCCACACAAAGAACCCCCTTGATTTGGCATCTGGCGCAGACACATCTTCCTTCACGGGCATCAAAACTGGAAATTAATTTGAGTTCCAGGGAAATGTCGGTTCCGAGTGCTCTTCCTCAGCAGGGCCTCTGCTCGGCCGTGTCACACGTCCCTGCCGCGGGGACCGAGCAGCGGCGGTGCCAGCGCGTCCCTTCCCGTATGTCCCTGGGCCGTGCTGGCGGAGCTGGGCTGTGCTCGGGGACCTGTCCCCGCGGATGGACGGAGCTGGTCCCACCGGTTCCCTGTCCCTCCCTGGACACCCTGGTCCTGACTGATGTGCAGGGACATGTGTGCATGTGTGGTGGAGAAGCGCTGGTGTAACCGCTGAGTACCTGTGGCTCGGGCTGGGTACCCGTCACAACCCTCACCCCGCTGCCCGTCTCCCGGGCACAGGCTGTGACCAGGCAGGTGCCCGAGGGGCCTCTGGGCCGCGGGTGCCGGAGCAGCTCCCTGCGCTCTGGGCCATCTGAAGACAGGTCTGTGCAACGCGGCAGGGGGCAAAACATCTGAGCTGCTTCGGGGCTCACGCAACAAGTTGTACTTGTGTCGGGCTGAGGAGCACGTCTCCTGTGTGTTCTTCCTTATCGTGCTTTATCCAAACAATAATGCATAAAATAAAATGAGGGTAAGGGAAAAAAAGAAAAATGATTTCCTATACGAAGCAGGGCACCGCTGTTTCCAGATCTCTCATCTCTCCGGAGACGCGCGCTGACGCGCTCGCGGTGCCTCCTCGTCCCCTCTGCCGCTTGGGCCGCGTCTCCAGCAGGTCCAGCCCCCTCGCTGGGGTCTGTCCTGGAGAAACAGCCGTGGCACCGTGAATTCGGGTAGGAAACTCCTCAGCACTGAGTGTCTTACGACGTTACAGAAGAGAAAACATCGGTATTCCCAAACTGCCAGCCCTTCAGGAAGAAATCTCTTGCTGTGTGCCACGCAGGTCAGCACTTGTCTTTGGTCAGTCTCTGATCAATAACGGTTTTAGTGAAAGAGCAATTACAGAAGACCTGGGTCTGAGTGGCACACAAAGGGCTGTGGGGCATTGGAACAGGCTGCCCAGGGCAGTGCTGGAGTCACCAGCCCTGGAGGGCTGGACAGACGGACATGAGGTTCTCAGGACACGGGGCAGGGACAGGGCTGGGTTGTGGTTGGACTCCATGAGCTTGAGGGTCCAACCACAACAATTCTGTGACTCGATGGTTCCCGCTCCCCTGAGCGCCTCCTGCTCCCCGTGTCACAGCACCGGCCGCCGCTCCTCTCAGCGGCACGAGGAGAGACCGGGAGCTGCGGACCAGCCAGGGGACGGTGCTCGGCACGCTCTGCCAGTGCGCTGGGACCTGGTGCAAAGTTGCTGTCTTCTGTGGATCTGAGACGTGTCCCATGTCCTCCCGCACCAAGGGCTCCTGCAGTTTGGGTTGGGAGGTGCTGGGCGACCTGGCACACGCGGCGAGCGACGTCTGCCTGCCTCCCTCCCGCCGGGAGAGTCTGCCCCGCGCCTGGCAGCGTGGCCTGTGCTTCTGTGCAAGGCCCCGTTCTTCGGCCTCGTTTTAATCCCTGAGCAGTTCCAAGCAGTCTGAGCACCTTCTGGACTCAACTGTAGCCGTCTCCCAGCCGCTGCTCTGTGATTGAGGGACTATGTGGGCAGAACGAGTGGATAGCGTTTGGCCAAATTATTAATTCACCACTGAGAAAGAGCTGGGAAGTGTCTTACGGTCACCGTCACCAAGGCAGGAAATCACTGCTGGGTTCCACAGGATCTGCGTGGATGTGTCCATCAGGAAACTCTGGTCTCCCAAGGGCAAGGACAGACAGGGTGATGATCAGTGGGCGTTAGTCCAGGCCAGCCACAGCGTCAGCCTAACAGAGCTCAGACTAATGGTGGTTGTGTTTGGGATAGAAATACGGGTGTCTTTGTGCCAACTCTTGAAACAAACCTACAAGATTTGGGATATTTAGCTTGACAAAGGCACTTTGAGGACCCTCATTGCCGGTTTCTTGGAGGTGTAGTGAGCTACAGTCTGTGGCAGAGGGGTGTGCGGGAAGGGTGCCAGGGGCTGGAAACCTGCTAAATGCACAGAGGAGAAGGGAAAAGGAGCCGAGAAGGCTGTTCTGAGCTGTTCTTGGGTGAGCTGGCCAAGAGGTGGCATCGTTTTCCTGAGGGGGAAAGGCTGATGTGATTCCAGGAGTTAGCTGTGGGCTTCTGATTAATAAAATAATGAAAGTGGTAACATCTTAAGCAAATAATCTGCAGCAGAAGCCCTCTGCGTTGCTAAGCTGTAGATCTGTATGTCTCTGCTGGCGTGTGCACACACCGATCCTGCTGTTGGTGCATGGGATGGTGCCACAGGTTGTGTCCGTGCGGCGCGGCGTGTCCAGAGAGCAGCACCGCGGGACGGTGAGCGCTGCAGAACCGGCCCCGCGTTCCGGCTGCCCGGCAAAGCGTGTGGGCCTGGCTGCCCCAGGGGTCCGGGCTCCCGCCGCGGTGCCGGGGCGGCCGGAGCGGGGCTGGCGGCAGCAGCTGCCCCAGGCGCTGCCGCAGGGACCGTCCTCCTGCCTCCCCACAAACCGGCCGCCTGCGCCCGCCAGGCTCCGCAGACGCCTTGTCCAAACTCCTGAGGACTCTGATCTTGCCGGATAGGCAGGATTAGAGGCAGGATTTTCAGAAATCCCGTTATCCTCTTTGTCAAGCGATGAAGCTATGGTTTTGTCTTTGCAGCAGGGCGCTCAGATCTGATGGAGCGACTCAGTGATAAAACCGCTTTCAGCTGTCAGGGGGATCACAGAATCACAGAACCCCAGGATGTCAGGGGTTGAAGGGCCCTGGAAAGCTCATCCAGTGCAATCCCCCCATGGAGCAGGAACACCCAGATGAGGTTACACAGGAAGGTGTCCAGGCGGGTTGGAATGTCTGCACAGAAGGAGACTCCACAACCCCCTGGGCAGCCTGGGCCAGGCTCTGCCACCCTCACCCCAAACAAGTTGCTTCTTGTATTTAAGTGGAACCTCCTGTGTTGCAGTTTGAGGGTGGAGAGGCACAAATCCAGCTGCCTCTGTGGAGGTTCTCTGGCTGGGATGCACACAGAGCGCTTTGAAGAGTCAATCGATAGCTGGATCATACAAAGGGAGACAAAACCTTTTAATTAATTGTCTTGCTTGGGTTTCCAGTTCTGCTCCATCTGCTCCACACACGTTTGTGAGGCGGGAGCCGCAGCCAGGAGGAGGTGGTTGTACTTGGGGACGCGGTTGTACTCGGCAACGTGGTTGTACTCAGGGAGGTGATTATACTCTGGGAGGTGATTGTACTTGGAGAGACGGTTGTACTCGGGGAGGTGGTTGTACTCAGGTGGGGTGGTTGTACTCGGGGAGGTGGTTGTACTCAGGGAGGTGGCTCAACACCCAGAATAATCCCTACAATAAAGTGGGGTCACTGCCCAGAGGGGACGGTCACTGCTCAGAGAGGACAGTCGTTGCTCAGAGGGGACGGTCACTGCTTGGGGAGGACCGTCACTGCTTGGAAGGGACAGTCTCTGCTCAGAGGGGACGATCACTGTGGGTGCCCAATGCCTCCCCTGGCCCCACAGCTCCCAGGGGGTGCGCGATACCCTCAGCACCAGAGCTCCCGGCTCACACGGGTGCTCAGCCCTGGGCTAACGAGCTGAGCGCTGACAGCTCTGTGAGCGCTGGCAGCTCTGTGAGCGCCGGCCTGGCAGCGGCGGAGGGGCAGGGAGTGACGCTGTCCTCCCCCCTTGTCCCCAGCAGTGTGAACCTGCCACTAATTGGCTCTCGTTAGCAGGTGACTGTGCTCTTTCATTTAGTTGTGCAGAGATGATCTGACACCAGGAGTTTCTCAGCAGACTGAGCAAGCGAGACGAGCTGTGCTGTGGGAGCTGGAAGGAGTAAAATGGTTCTGTGCCAGAGCAGTCGGCCCCAGAGCGTCTGCCTGGTGCCCCGGCCGGGGACACGGGGACGGGGCTGTGTCCTCTGCCCTGGGGCTGCAGGGAGCCCCAGCGGTCAGGCAGAACGCTCTCGGTGTCAGAAACACGTCCTGGATTTTGGACAGAACCTGCATCTTTTGGCCATTATCTCAGTCTGGCCCAGGAAATACTCTCAGCAGAGCATCTCTGAAGATTTCTCCCATTTCTGGGTTGAAGATTGCTCCCAAACAGCTAATTGACAACCAAGGGAATTCTCCTTGACCCCAAATACATGAATGAGTCCCCCCTCAGTGTCCTCTTGTCCAGCTCCAGAGCCCCAGCTCCCTCAGCCTTTCCTCACACGGGAGATGCTCCACTCCCTCCAGCATCTTGGTGGCTGCGCTGGACTCTCTCCAGCAGTTCCCTGTCCTGCTGGAACTGAGGGGCCACAACTGGACACAATATTCCAGGTGTGGTCTCCCCAGAGCAGAGCAGAGGGGCAGAAGAACCTCTCTGACCTACTGACCACCCCCTTCTAACCCACCCCAGGTACCATTGGCTTCCTGGCCACAAGGGCCCAGCTGATGAGCCAGCAACGTGCCCTGGCCGCAGAGAAGGTGTGTGGTGTCCTGGGCTGCGTCCACAGAGCAGCTCCCGCAGGCTGAGGCTGCTCCTGCCCCTCTGCTCAGCACCGCAGAGCTGGGACCAGTGCTGGGCTCCCAGTACCCGAGCGAGGTGGCCAGTGGGAGTCCGGCGAAGGGCCATGGAGGTGAAGGGCTGGAGCATCTCTCCTGAGGGCACGGGCTGAGGGAGCTGGGGCTGCCAGGCCTGGAGGAGCCTCAGAGGGATCCTGTCAGCGTGTATCAGTCCCTGCAGGGGGGTGCTGAGCTCTCTCAGGGCAGAGCCAGGCTGTGCCGGCAGTGCCAGGGACCGGGCCAGAGCCACGGGCACCAGCCGGAACAGGGAGGTTCTGCTGGCTGTCAGGGATGACCAGACACAGGTTGCCCGGGGCGGGGGTGGGGTCTCCATCCCTGGAGGTGTCCACAAGGCCGGACGCGGTCCTGGGTGTCCGCTGTAGGAGTCCCTGCCGAGCCGGGGCTGACGGGCGGCCAGAGGTCCCTGCCGGGCGCCGTTCGTGGTGATCCCGCAAATCCGGGCGACGCTGAGGAGCCACGGAGCTGCTCTTTTCCTGCTGGAGCTGAAACCGTTTCCATCAAACCCAGTCTATTTCTGTATCTGTCAGCCACACTTGTAGTAAGAATTCGAAACTCCAGAACAGCAAACGCGTTTCTTCCAGAGGACACGTAGTAAGTGCCACCACGCTCGAGAAGCAGGCTTGGGCTGCCAGTCAAATTCTAGCAGCAGCAGGTTCTAAGGACCTGGTGGAGTTGATCTTCCTGCTTGTGTGGTGGCAACATCTCTCTGACCCGAACACCAAAGAGCAGCTCATGGAGAGGTCCCTGCAGCCCCTGCTGCTGGACAGACGGACGGACCCGCAGGACGCACTGCTGGGTGCAGGCGCCCCCAGGAAGGTTCCTACAGAGGAACCGTCTGCGGGGGCGGAGCTGGACGGGTGAGACACGGACGTTCTCAACCGTTTCTTCATGGCTGGAGTGGAAGGCAACTGCAGAGACACCTCATTACAAAACCCGAACAACGTGCCTTCGGGAGCGGTGCCTTGTGAACCGGCACAGCGCAACAGTCACACGGGTGGTGGGAAAGGCGAACAGGTGAACTGCAAAGCTGCCAAATGTTTCATTCCTGAAGGCTTCAGTTTATAGCACATTTTAAAACCGGAGGAAGCAAAAGCCTCTCTATCCTAAAGCAACAAAAAATCTGATATTCAGCTCTCAAGGAGGAAAAAAGTCTGTAACTGATACTTTTGTGATAATGGGTAAGACACTGTAGCACGTTCTCGCCTCCCAGACACGCAGGATGTGGTGGGACAAACGCAGAGTTACTCCCCCAGCTCCGGCACAGCCTCCTTGGCTGGCCCAGCCCATCTGCAGCCCCGTGGCCCATCGGGGCGCTCTCCAAGCCCAGCGTGCGTGGCCGTGGCAAGGACATGGGCATGGGCAGGACTGCCCAGAGGGAGGAGGAGCAGGAGGGCTGTGTGAACCTGAAACCAGAGTCCTTCAGCCACAACTCACCTGACAAAACGTGATGCTCTTCTGATCAGCCCCTTGAGCGCACATGAAATTAAACAGCCGTCCTGGGTACCTGGGACTGCTCGATGTGTCTGACGTGACTGTGGGGACTGCTGGATCTGTTCAGTCACTCGGGGTGGTTTGAACCAGGGAGGTCAGTTCCCTCAGGAATTGCTGTGGCTGTTTGTGTCCATGACAAGCGTCTGCTCCTCCAACCCGGACCCAACACCGGTTCTGCTGGAGACACCTCTCAGGTGTCAGGTCTCTGTCACCGTGTCCAGGCACTAATGCGTGTGGACACTTCTGAGGGCTACAATGTCTGTAAGAAGCATGAGATGTGGAGTCACACGTCAAGTCCACCGTTGGGGCCCCCAACATGAGAAGGACGTGGACTGGTTGGAACAAGTCCACAGGAGCCCCAGGAATGACCCGAGGCTGGAACAGCTCTGCTGGGGACAGGTGAGAGAGCTGGGCTGTTCAGCTGGAGAACAGAAGCTCCAGGAGACCTTAGTGCAGCCACTGGTACCAAAGGCTTACAAGAAGGCTGGAGAGGGACGTTTTACAAGGGCAGGGAGTGACAGGACGAGAGGCAATGGCTTTAAAGGGAAAGAGGGCGATTCGGCTCCGGGCTAAGGAAGAAGTTGCTCCCCTGGGGGCGGTCGGCCCTGGCCCAGGCTGCCCAGCGCAGCTGTGGGTGCCCCGTCCCTGCAGTGCTCAGCGCCGGGCTGGACGGGCTCTGAGCAGCTGGGGCTGCTGGAAGGTGTCCCTGCCCGTGTGGGGGTGCGACCGGATGAGCTGTGAGGTCCCTTCCAACCCAGACCAGCCTGCGATTCATTCTGTGGTTCCATCTCAAGTAGTTATTTTCAACAGGCAGAGCGAGTGTGAGGCCTCAGCAATTGAGACAACGGCGCGCCGGAGCGTGCCGGTGGGTTTCCACTCTGACGGGTAAGCTCACAGCAGCCGTGCTCGAGTGCCCCTTGAGCTGCCAGAGACCCAAGCTGTGAGCAGCAGGACACTGGATGGACAAAACCATCTGGAGAACGCTGTATGGAGCACACTGTCTGAAGGACACCGCATGGAGGACACTGTGTGGAGGATGCCATATGGAGAATACCATTTGGAGAACATCATATGGAGAACACCATCTGGAGGACACAGTATGGAGGAACACTGTATGGAGAACACCACATGGAGTTCACTGTATGGCAGAACACCGTATGCTGGAACACAGTATGGAGCACACTGTGTGGAGGACCCTGTGTGGAGGACACCATGTTGAGGACACCACGTGGAGGACACCGTATGGAGGACGCCATGTGAAAGACACCATATGGCGAATACCGTATGGAGAACATCGTATGGAGAACACCACACTGTGTGGTGGAACACCGTATGGAGAATATCGTGTGGTGGACACTGTGTGGAGGATACAGTCTGGAGGACACCATCTGGATGACAGCCTATGGAGGACAGCGTGTGGAGGATACTGTATGGAGGATGCCGTATGGGGGACACCATGTGGAGGACAGTATGTGGAGGACAGTGTGTAGAGGATGCCGTATGGAGGACAGCGTATGAAGGACACTGTATGGAGGACAGCGTGTGGAGGATACTGTATGGAGGGTGTTGTATGGAGGACACCATATGGAGGACAGTATGTGGAGGATACCATATGGAGGACACGGTATGGAGGACACGGTGTGGAGGACACTGTATGGAGGACAGCGTGTGGAGGCTGCTCGGGCTCCTCCTGGCTCTGGGCAGTTGGTGGCTGCAGGGGCAGCGCGTGACGTGTGGACGAGTCCCCCCTCTGCTCTCCGGGCTCCGGGGACCAGCCGTGTCCCGCTGAACACCCCCTGCTGGCTCATGGACCCCCCGCTGTTCCGCAGCCGCTGCGCTGGAGTCTGCCGTGCGGTTCGGGTGGACGAGTTCCAGAGAAACGGTCGCCGTGAGGGGAAGGCCCCAGGGCCGCGATCTCTGTGCACGAAGGCTGCTCCTCCTGCGCGGGGCTGTCCGTCGGGGCTGTCCCCTCGGCACTGCCGTCTGAGGGGTGTCCTCTGGCAGCCCGGCCACAGCGCCCGTCCCGCGCCTCTCGGAGAGAAGGAGGTGGCATCCTGATCACACACTGGGGACACTGAGCAGCTCCTTAGCTGCTCAATAAACACTGCCGCGGTGGTGTTTGTTTTATTTGTCATATACACGGCGTCCTGGCTGCTGTTCAGGAGTGAGCTATGGATCCAGCAGCGATTAGCTACAGCTTAACCGGGCGTACGGAGGATGGGACCCGCTCCGAGGGCCTCAAGGTGCCTTGTGGCGCGGGGTGATAAAGGAGGTGAAGGAACACGTCGTCAGTGCGTGTGTTCATGACGCTCCGCTCTTGCCTGGCAGGAAACAGAAACCCCATTCTGGGCAGTTTGTCTCACCTTTTCCAGTTGGGAATATAGGTAGAAGTGTTCCTAGAGCAGAGCCTGAACCTGGAGCAGCTGCACCATTCACACGGGTCTCTGTCAAGTGGGCATTGACATGAAATATGATTAAACTAATTAACATCATCTAATTGAAATCGAGCCTTCCAAAAGAGCCCAAACAAAACTGGTGGTATTCTTTGGAATGATTACAAACCTCATTATAAACGTGCCTCTGATATAATAGAGGTAGGCTTCTCAGACATTTTGACTTAATAACTCCTTAACGATTAAAAAACGAGTGTGCTCCAGAATCAATACGGCAGTACGAGCCGGATCGCGAGGCACATGATGGATGCTCCCCTGTGCAGCTGCTCCAGCGGAGCCACCGAGACCGTGGGCGCTGTTTGGATCTCCACGTCCCTTGCGCAAGGACCGGCTCCTGGTCCGGCAGCAGCATTGTCAGCCGTGACGTGAGAGACGATGGCATCTTGTTGTGAGGAAGTGCACGGGAGCTGGTGCAGAAAGCTGCTGCAATCCGGCTGGAGGGTGCCGGCGCACACTCTGCGGTGGAGCCGCGAATTCTACGGCGGAGCCGGGTGTTCGATGGTGGAGCCAGGGGTTCTGTGGTGGAGCCAGGCATTCAATGGTGGAGCCAGGGGTTCTGTGGTGGAGCCAGGCATTCAATGGTGGAGCTGGGGGTTCTGTGGTGGAGCCAGGCGTTCGATGGTGGAGCCGGGGGTTCTGTGGTGGAGCCAGGCATTCAGTGGTGGAGCCAGGCATTCAGTGGTGGAGCTGGGAGTTCTGTGGTGGAGCCAGGCATTTGATGGTGGAGCCAGGGGTTCTGTGGTGGAGCCAGGTGTTCAATGGTGGAGCTAGGCATTCGATGGTGGAGCTGGGGGTTCTGTGGTGGAGCCAGGCATTTAATGTGGAGCCAGGGGTTCTGTGGTGGAGCCAGGCGTTCGATGGTGGAGCTGGGGGTTCTGTGGTGGAGCCAGGCGTTCGATGGTGGAGCCAGGGGTTCTGTGGTGGAGCCAGGCATTCGATGGTGGAGCCAGGCATTCAATGGTGGAGCCAGGGGTTCTGTGGTGGAGCCAGGCATTCAGTGGTGGAGCCAGGCATTCAATGGTGGAGCCAGGGGTTCTGTGGTGGAGCCAGGTGTTCGATGGTGGAGCTGGGGGTTCTGTGGTGGAGCCAGGCATTCAGTGGTGGAGCCAGGCATTCAATGGTGGAGCTGGGAGCTCTGTGGTGGAGCCAGGCATTCAATGGTGGAGCTAGGAGCTCTGTGGTGGAGCCAGGTGTTCAATGGTGGAGCTGGGCGTTCTGTGGTAGAGCAAGGTGTTCGATGGTGGAGCTGGGGGTTCTGTGGTGGAGCCAGACATTCAATGGTGGAGCTGGGAGTTCCTCAGTGGGGCCAGGGGTTCTGCGATAGAGCCGGGGGTTCCTCAGTGGAGCCGGGGGTTCCGCGGTGGATCCAGGACTTCCATGGTGGAACCTGGGGTTCTGTGGTGGATCCAGGACTTCCATGGTGGAGCCAGGGGTTCCATGTTGGCGCTGTGGGTTCCTCAGTGGAGCCAGGGGTTCTGTGGTGAAGCCGGAGGTTCCTTGGTGGAGCTGCGGTTTCTGTGGTGGCTGAGGCAGCGGCACGTTGGCCGCACGGCTGAGAACAGCAGTGGTGGCACAGCAAGAGGAAGGGGGGATTTGCAGTCAGTACTTTGGAGAAGCAACATGGCAGGAGGGGGATCCCGCTCTGCACATGCAGGCCTGTGTGGGACTCGCTGCAGCCGGTGGTGCTGGAGGTCTCACAGCCCTGCACGCAGCGATCCCACTGTGCACCGGCCACCCCGCTCGTGTGCTGCCACCGTGCACCGGCCACCCTGCTCGTGTGCCGCCACCGTGCACCGGCTGCCTCACTCGTGTGCTGCCACTGTGCACCGGCTGCCCCACTCATGTGCCGCCACCGTGCACCGGCCACCCCACTCATGTGCCGCCACCGGCGCCGGCCCGTGGGCTGAGCGTCCCCAGGCCAGCACAGCCGCGGGGCTGCAGCCGCTGCACTGAGCAGATGTTGCTGCGAGCTGCCTGCAATACCTACACGTTCTGCATGCTGCTCGTGACTGCTCCTGAAGGCATGAAGGGAAGAGATTTGAGATCTGAGCTGGTCTTTAATATCTCTGCATTGACTAAAAATGATACCAGAGTGACATTTAGAAGCATTATAAGGAAAGGGTAGCTATTTATTTCTTATTAAGTGATTTTTCCCTTGAGGGACTGTGAGTGAGCGCAGCACGGCGGCGGCAGGCTGGGGCTGGGGCTGGCGGGGTCCCGCACGTCCCCGGGGTGGCAGTGCCTTCTGCTGAAGCCTGCGGATGGCAGTTTGTGGAGAGAGTTCGGGCCGAGGCTGATGCCAAGCTGGGCAGCCGTGCCCGTTGTGCCGGTTGTTTCGGCGTTGGGTCTCGTTCCCAGCGTCCCGCTGGTTTCCATGCGGTGGGTGTCTGCTCCGTGGCGGTGCCGGAGCTCCTGGGGACGCTCAGAGTGTCCCAGGCAGAGGGACACGGTCCTGTCCCCCAGCCCTGCTCTAGGTCACAGCCATTGCTGGGGGGGCGCACGCGGCGGCTTTTCCTGCCACAGCGGCCGCTCCGTCCACCCGCAGGGTCCCCAGCAGCTCCAGCAGCAGGGGGCCTGGGGGGGACACCCTGCCGCACCGCCGCCCCCTGCCCCCCATGGTCGTGGAAACACGGCCTCACAGACCCGGGGGTCTCGGGGGGGGATGTGCACACCCAAGGGGCTGCGAGTGCAGATCGGGGAGCTGCAGGCTCGGAGTGGGGGGCTGCCAGCAGGGCGCTGCAGGGGCCGCAGGAGGGACCAGCCCCGAGCCCCCGGGTGCAGGGCTGCGTACGGGGTCTGCGGGGGGGCTGCAGTGCGCGGCGGGTCGGGGACAGAGGGCTCCCCCGGCACTGCCTCCGTGCAGAGGACGCTGCTGCCACCGCCCCGCCCGGGCACCGCTCCCCGCCCCGGGAGCAGCCCGCACATCCCCCGCCCCCGAACTGCTGCTCCCCCTGCTCCCCGCCACTGCCCCCCAGACCCGTCCCCCGCACCCTGCTGCACCGGGCATTGCCCCCCCGGACTGTCCCTCCCGCACACGGCCCCCCAGCCTGCCCCCCTACGCTGCTCCTCGGGGAAACCCCCCCAGGCTGCCCACCCGCCGGTCCTGCCCCTGCAACCTGTGCCGGTCCTGTCCCTCCAACCTGCCCCGGTCCTGTCCCTCCAACCTGTCCCGGTCCTGTCCCTGCAACCTGCCCCGGTCCTGCCCCTGCAACCTGTCCCGGTCCTGTCCCTCCAACCTGTCCCGGTCCTGCCCCTGCAACCTGTCCCGGTCCTGTCCCTCCAACCTGCCCCGGTCCTGTCCCTGCAACCTGTCCCGGTCCTGCCCCTGCAACCTGTCCCGGTCCTGTCCCTCCAACCTGCCCCGGTCCTGTCCCTGCAACCTGTCCCGGCCCTGCCCCTGCAACCTGCCCCGGTCCTGCCCCTGCACCCTGTCCCGCCACTGCCCCTGCAACCTGTCCCGGCACTGCCACCGCCCGGCCCGGAGTCGCCCCCGGCACAGCGCCCATAGCCCCCGCTCTCTGGCACTGATCCCCCCGGACCCCCAGCACAGCGCCCATAGCCCTCGCTCTCTGGCACCGCTCCCCCGATCCCCAATCCCCGCTCTCTGGCACCGCTCCCCCGATCCCCCAGCCCCGCTCTCTGGCACCGCTCCCCCGATCCCCCAGCCCCGCTCTCTGGCACCGCTCCCCCGATCCCCAATCCCCGCTCTCTGGCACCGCTCCCCCGATCCCCCATCCCCGCTCTCTGGCACCGCTCCCCCGATCCCCCAGCCCCTCTCCCCGGCCGGGCAGCGCGGCGGCGGCGGCCGCCAGAGGGCGGTTCGGTGCGCGGCTCCGGCCCCGGCCCCGCGGCGGCGGAGGGTCGGGGCGGCGGCGGCGGCGGCGGGGGCGGCGGCCGGGGGCGGGAGGCGGCCGGGCCGGCGCCGTCCCCGCCCGCAGGGGGAGGAGCCGCCGGCGGCGGCAGCTGCCCCGGGCCATGGTGCGCCGGAGGGAGCGGAGCGCCGCGCGGGGCGGGCGGCGCCGCGCCATGGAGCCGGCGGCGGGCGGCGGCCCCCCAGCCGCAGCCGGTGCCCGTGCCCGCGCCCGGGCGGCGCCGCGGCGGCCGGGGCTGCGCTGAGCCCCGCGCCGGCCCCGCCATGGCGCAGCCCGCGGGCCGCGGCGGGCCGAGCCGCGAGCTGCCGGGCATCAGCACCGTAACCTACGTCTTCGTTTACAGCCCCGGCGGCCCGGCGGGGCCCCCCGGGCCCGGCTCCGAGCCCGCGCCGCACGCCGCGCCCGCCCCGCTGCGCGGGCCCAAGCGGAAGCTGTACAGCGCCGTGCCCGGCCGCAAGTTCATCGTGGTGAAGAGCTACGCGCCGCAGGGCGAGGGCGAGATCCAGCTCAACCGGGGCGAAGCCGTCAAGGGTGAGTGGGGCCGGCGGGCGGGGCCGGGGGCGGGCGGGGGGCCGGGGGTGGCGCCCGGCGGCTCCGGGCTCGGCTCCGGGCTCTGCTCCGGGTGTCCCGTGAGCTGCTCCAGCGCGGGGGTCGCGCTCTGGCCACGGGCTGCGGCTGGTAGCGCTGGCTGTCTCGTCTGCGGCCGTGGGGTCCCGAGCCTGGCTGCAGGGCCCCTGCCGAGCCCTGGGTCCCGGGTCAGACCCTGGGTGCACAGTCAGGCCCTGGGGCTGTAGGGCCGTGGGGTGTGGGTGAGGCCTTGGGTGCCTGGTCAGTCCCCGGTGTGGGACCATGGCTCCTCAGTGTGGCCCTGGGGCTCTGGTCCTGCAGTCGGGCCCTGGCTCATTGGTCCCATCCTGTGGGGCAGGGCAATGGGCGCCATACTCTGCTGGGACCACCGGGAGGATCAGATGCCTCTCAACCCTCTTCTCCCCAGCCTGGGGTTGACAGTGCGCCCTGTGAGCTGCCCCTGCCTCACGCCGTGCCGTGGGCCATCTGCAAGGCTCCCAGTGTCCACCCCTCTCTTGCTGGGCGCTGGTGGCACGGGCTGAGAGCGGCGCGGGGACGGCGGGCATGGAAGCTCTTCCTAACGAGAGCTCGGAGCCGTGGCGATGCAGAGAGAGAGGCTTAGAGCGATGATGGTGTTGCCTGCTCTGCTGGGCAGACTTCTTGGAAGACATGTAAACCCTGCGGTAGGTTGTAAGTCAGCTGCCAGCAGACGGGGATGAGAAAAGGCTTCCTCTGCAAGTGGGCTAATTCCATAGGTTTTCATAGAAAGTTTAAGGATCTTCTTTTCATCTTCCTGCCTCCACTTTCCTTGCTGATGCCTCTTGCAATGCGGGCGGGAGCAGCCGCTGATCTGACTAGTTGCGTTAGCTGTAATGTGGATCTGAGCTCCAGAGTGGGAGCTGGGGCTTGCTGTTTATGCTGTGAGTTGCTGCCTCAGAAGCACAGCAGAGCCCTGTGCGGTGGGTGCTGGCACCCCCTCGGAGGCGGCAGTCCAAGCAGACCCACTGTTGCTCTCGCTGACGCATTTTTGTAGCTGCGAAGTGCCTGTGCCGTGGCTGCCGCGCCAGCTGGTTGGGCTCCCTGCAGGGCCCTTGGAGCTCACGGGTGTCGTGTGGGGCTGCGTGCTCCGTTGTCGCGGGGTGGAGGTGTTTCTGTCCAGGAGGCCGGAAGGCACCAGCAGACGGACAAGGCTTTTGGGTCAGAAGTGCTTTTCCCGTCTCTTGTCTTCACCCACTTACCCCGTGTTTTCTGTCACACCCCCTGTGTCTCTTCGTGCATTTGTAGTAAGTAGGTGGTCCTGATGCCATTCCTCGGTAATTGCAACAGAACCATTAAATCCTGCGTTCACCGGTAACTGTCTGCGTATCTTCATGTGATCTCCAGAGGGAAAGTGAGTTGTGGGGAGGACGAGCGGATCAGGACAGGCAGTGGCTCCCGGCGCTGGGGACACTCTGGGCTGGTTCCTTCGTGCGTGGCCGAGAGGGCATGAGAAGAGTTAACAGAGCATCGCTTCAGTGACTCGCTTATGAAATATCTCCACGCAGCGCAGATGGGCAGCGCTCCCTTATTTACCGCTTTTGAGGTGCTGCTTAATTTTTGCAAGGACAGGAATATTGACAGTCATTGGATGGGGCACCCTGGCGTTGCAGACAGGTGGAGTGATGGGGTAAACGGAACCCAGCGCCTGAGCGGAACCGCTGCGGCCGGTGCTTTGTCATGTTTGGTGACTTGTGGCTCCTTTGGAACCGGGGGGAACTTCAGCTGGTGGGAAGAACCTTTTGCAGCCAGCTGGCGGGAAGCAGGAGCTGGTGTGAGCGGAGGTCCCTGGCTGAGGTGCGGCTGGGCTGCAGAGGCGACGGGGTGTGTGGTTTGGAGCTGCTGTGCCAGGGGCAGCAATGGGGGGTGATGGGGTGTGTGGTTTGGAGCTGCTGGGCCAGGGGCAGCAATAGGAGGTGATGGGGTGTGTGGTTTGGAGCTGCTGTGCCAGGGGCAGCAATGGGGGGTGATGGGGTGTGTGGTTTGGAGCTGCTGTGCCAGGGGCAGCAATGGGGGGTGATGGGGTGTGTGGTTTGGAGCTGCTGTGCCGGGGGCAGCAATGGGGGGTGATGGGGTGTGTGGTTTGGAGCTGCTGTGCCAGGGGCAGCAATGGGGGGTGATGGGGTGTGTGGTTTGGAGCTGCTGTGCCAGGGGCAGCAATGGGAGGTGATGGGGTGTGTGGTTTGGAGCTGCTGTGCCGGGGGCAGCAATGGGGGGTGATGGGGTGTGTGGTTTGGAGCTGCTGGGCCAGGGGCAGCAATGGGGGTGATGGGGTGTGTGGTTTGGAGCTGCTGTGCCGGAGGCAGCTGTTTCTGCAGCTGTGGGACTTGGATCAGGGTCCGGGAAGGGACGTGCCAGCTGGGGGGTCACCGAGCTCCCGGGAATCCGGAGGCTGGGTTGGAGGGTCCTGAGGGAGAAGGTGGCGCTGGAGGAAGTGTTGAAGTGTGGGGGGTGTGAGCAGGAGAGCTGCTTGGGAAAGGGTGGGAGCCGGCTGGGGCAGCGTTGTCAAAGCGTTGTGGTGGCAGTTGCCTGATGAGATGAGCGTGTTTGGAGACGTGCGGGGCGGGAGCGGCAGCTCTCGGAGGGCGATGCCGAGGCAGGAGCCCGTCCCGAGGCGCGGGTCTGGGCCGGGAGCCCTGCTGGGGAAGGGATCTCCGCAGGGACACGGCGTGGCTGGCGTGGAGGCTGTGGTAGGGCTGGTGTCTCACGTTAAGATGTGTTGGTGAGGACCTGACAGCCATCCCTGCGGAGCAAGGAGCCCCGGTGGCTTCGGGTTGCTGTGGGAGAGGAGAGCGGCACAGCGTGCGAGGCTGGCGTAGGGCTGTCTGGAGCGTGGCCGTTGGGAAGCAGACGCTGCTTGTTGGTGGCTGGCGAGGGGAAGCCGAGGGTCCAACAGCGCGCGCGCGGGTGGCGCTGGGAGGTGCGTTCCCTGGCGACAGACGGACGCTGCGAAGGGTCTGCTGGACGCTGGTCTGCACCCAGTGTGCTGGGTTGGGTGCAGTGAGCGACACACTGAACCTCCCGTGTGACGGGGCTCCTCGGGCTTCCCGGGGAGCTGGTTGGGTTTCAAGAGCGCGGTGAGAGGTAACGGTGTCTGTCTGGACTGTGCTGTAGCTGTCCTGGTAGCTGTTGGATGACAACAAGCAATAATCAATACCATTATTTCCTTTGCAAGATAGCCAAAGAATTCCAGCAGAGGAGAGTTTGTCCTTGATCTGCTTCTCACTGATAATGAGAAATGAAATGAGATGTGAGCGCCCAAGCAAAGGCAGGGCCAGGAGGCACCAGCACTGAAATCACAAGGTCACAGGGAGAAAGGGTTGGGAGACCAGGCACAGCGAGGCCTGAACCTCCGCCTGGAACCGGCAGGAATTAGAAACACTGTGAACATGCTGGTTTTGGAGTCAGTTCCTTGCACTTTGTGATCAGGAGGAGTTATTCTCGAGCAACTGTTACCATGTGCATCCAACAGTAGGTTTTCCTCTCTCGCGTGGTTCCTTATTGACATTCCCCGCTGCAGCATCTGAGCTAACCCTCTGAAATAAATGGCAAACTGGATTTCTGTTGGCTGTGGTTATGGTTTTGTTGAGTTATTATTGCATTAGCAGCAGCTCTTGGTTGTGCCGGAGGTTGTTTAGATAGAGGGGATTGTTCTGCTTGTGAATGAAGCTGTTATTGCACAGAGAAGGTGGTTTTGCTAGCGGAAGGGTTGCGGTTTCGCTGTGCTCAGCCACTGCTTTCCCCGGCGTTCTGTCCGTGGGGACGCTGCTGGCGCGCAGGGCCCCGCGCTGCCGGTGGCCACGTACGGGCGGATAAAGACGGAGCCATTGGTAACCTGGATTTAAAGCCAAGGCTTTAACCTTCCCCCTCGCGCGGCCTGTGCCTGTGGTGACCTAGAGCCGAGGGTGACAGACCGCTGGAACAGCAATGGAGCCTCGTGGCCAGCGGGTTGAAACCCTGACCACGCACGGCTGATCATGCTGCACTTCTCAAACCACCGACACTTTCTGCCGCTATTCTGCCTGCTCTGGAACCTTCCACACTTCAGCCTTCATCTCTTCTAACTTCTGAAATAAGTGTTCGTGGCTGTCTTCATGATTTTTTGGTGTGCCTTTAGACACAACAGACGGTGGTGAGCTGGCTGTGAGACCCCGGAGGCACTGCGAGCAGGTCCTGGTTTGGAAAAGGGAGCCTGAGTTCTCCTTTGCTAACAGAAGCAGTGACTTGGTCTCGAGTACTGCCTGCCAGCCTCGTGTCTGTGAGCTCTGAGCAGGGCCCAGGGCTCCGGCGAGGGGTCCCACCCCATGCTGCAGAGCATCTCCTGGAGCTCCTTATCCCCGTGGCCTCTGCAGCCCGAGCCGCCCCGTCCCGTGGGCTCCAGAGCCGGCTCTGCAGCCCGAGCCGCCCCGTCCCGTGGGCTCCAGAGCCGGCTCTGCAGCCCGAGCCGCCCCGTCCCGTGGGCTCCAGAGCCGGCTCTGCAGCCTGAGCCGCCCCGTCCCGTGGGCTCCAGAGCCTCCTCTGCACCAGGCAGGGGCTGCTGCTTCGCTCCCTCAGCTCTCACAGCCCCGTGATGCCGAGTGTTCTTCCCTTCCACCCGAGGACCTCTCGCTCTCCTGGGCACTGAAGTGCACTGAAGACCTGTCTTTGTCCCCAGCGCTGCGGGTTCGCCGTGAGCTGGCTGTGGGGTGGGTGAGTGCTGTTCAGCTTCCTGCAGCCCCGAGTCCCCGGGAGGTGCCGAGGTGTGACCGTGGATCCCACCGGGGCTCGGGAGAGCAGGGCTTGTCATTCCTCGTGGTGTGTGGAGGGGGTGGTGGCCGGGAGCGGCGCAGAGCTGTCCCCATCGCCTGCCGGGCGTTCCCGGCGTCTCCGGTGCCGCGGCTCTGCCGAAGGGGCTCTGGACGGGCACGGCAGCCTTGGACACGCACCCGGAGCGACCTGAGCGATACCTTGTGCTCGGTCCCCAGCCACGTGTCCTGCTGGGGGCGGGGTGGCTGGTGCCGTGGGAGCCTGTGAGTGACAGCTCTCCGCTGGTTGTCTCGTGGTCAGCGTCTGGAAGTTAAAAGATCTTTCAGGAATAATGAGTTTCCTGAGACGTGGATAAATTATTTCCCCTTGTTGCTGGAAACTTTGAAAAATGAGTCATGGAAGGGGAAGAAGAGAAGAATTGCTCATGAAGGACAAAAGAAAATGAGCTGAATAAAACTAAAATATCTCAGGGACGTGAAAAAATGTGTTTGGAAGAAGTGGTTTTGTTGCTTGTGAAATGTGCAACTGCTTGACCAAGGCTGTGGTGACCAGGTGCGGTCCTGGTCCCTCTCAGGTCTGCGGGATGGTTTTGCGCCAGACCTGTGTGATTCCTCTCCCAGGTCTAAGCAAGGCCCTGTCCCTGTGTGGTGATGTCTGTGATGAGCTAATGCTGCGTGTCCTGGTACGGCAGCCTTGGGAGAGCCCGAGGGTCCTTGGTGGCTCCTGCCCCACGTGGGAAGATCCCTGGTGTGTCCTTTTAGCCCGTTCTCCTGGGGCAGCTGGACATCAGCAACTGCTGTTCCTCTCCTCTCTTCTCATCCACAAATTTATCCCACATGGGAAGGTTTCAAGGCCAAGTTGCTCGAGACGCAGCGGCTGAGAGTGGGGAGTTGGTGGTTCATCAAGCCCTGTGGTCCTGGCCACCAAGCCCATGCAGGCTCCAGGACAGCCGTGACGTGTTCTGCCACATCCTGGCCAAACAGGACGAGAGGGTGGCTGGGACTGTCGTGGTGGGAGGAGGCTCCGGGTCTGTGTGGGGAGCTGGAGGTGATGGGCTGGGGAGGGGGAGCTGCTGTGGGTCCACAGGGAGCCATGGACATGGGGGTGATGGGGACAGAGGACATGGGCTTCTTCTGATGATGGGAATGTAGGACATGGGCTTCTTCTGGTGATGGGGATTTGGAACACGGGCTTCTTCTGGTGATGGGGATCTAGGACATGGGCTTCTTCTGATGATGGGAATGTAGGACATGGGCTTCTTCTGGTGATGGGGTTGTAGGACATGGGCTTCTTCTGGTGATGGGGTTGTAGGACATGGGCTTCTTCTGGTGATGGGGATTTGGAACACGGGCTTCTTCTGGTGATGGGGTTGTAGGACATGGGCTTCTTCTGGTGATGGGGATGTAGGACATGGGCTTCTTCTGGTGATGGGGATGTAGGACATGGGCTTCTTCTGGTGATGGGGATTTGGAACATGGGCTTCTTCTGGTGATGGGGATGTAGGACATGGGCTTCTTCTGGTGGTGGGGATGTAGGACATGGGCTTCTTCTGGTGATGGGGATTTGGAACACGGGCTTCTTCTGGTGATGGGGATGTGGGACATGGGCTTCCTGATGGTGGCTCAGTGGTGGGCTGCAGACTCAGGACTTGGTTGTTTCTCTGCGTGTTCCTGTGTTCTGTATAAATACCTGACCTCTTTCCAACGCCCGCTGCGCTCTTTACGCCAGTTGTGTCATAAGGCAGCTCATAATGCCTGATGCAGAGAAGTGTCTCATCTTACTGGATTAGAAATAAGTTACTCTCCAGTTGAAGTGTTTCTTGTTCAGATGCTCTGTGGAAGTTTTGGTGTTTAGAAATCCCACTCACCATTTTATATCCCTGTTTTATATCTCCGTAAATACACGTTGCTCTGCCATTCGTGTGCCCCATTCTTTGAATCCTTTCCCGCAGTTAATTTTTTATACCTCTGATCAGCCCGTCTGCTCCTCTCTAACCCAGTTTGGTTTCTATTCCAAATAAATAGGTCTTTGCGATTGCAGCCTTGGGTGGTGTCCAGGTCGATCTTGCATCACTTTGGATAAGCCATTTGGGATAGAGAACATAGAATTTAGATACCCGGTGTTACTTGCTTAAAGCAAATGCACTTTACAAAGTTTAGAAATGTGAAATACATATTTAGCTTAAGCTGTGGACTGTACCTCCCTTTGCTCTCCCTTTGAGCATTTATTCTCTTGTTAAATGTTGGGAACAGCCTGTGTAAGTCGCTTTCTTTGGTGTTTCTTCAGGGGTGTCAGCACCTGGATCGCAGTGTTTGCGGTTGTTCCGTGGTGCTGCTGCGTGTTTGCCGAGGAGCGGCTGATGTGCTGGGTGGTGCTGGGCAGCGGCTGATGTGCTGGGTGGTGCTGGGAGCGGCTGATGTGCTGGGTGGTGCTGGGAGCGGCTGATGTGCTGGGTGGTGCTGGGCAGCGGCTGATGTGCTGGGTGGTGCTGGGGTGGGGCTGATGTGCTGGGTGGTGCTGGGCAGCGGCTGATGTGCTGCGTGTTTGCCGAGGAGCGGCTGATGTGCTGGGTGGTGCTGGGCAGCGGCTGATGTGCTGGATGGTGCTGGGCAGCGGCTGATGTGCTGGGTGGTGCTGGGGAGCGGCTGATGTGCTGGATGGTGCTGGGCAGCGGCTGATGTGCTGGATGGTGCTGGGCAGCGGCTGATGTGCTGGGTGGTGCTGGGGAGCGGCTGATGTGCTGGGTGGTGCTGGGGAGCGGCTGATGTGCTGGATGGTGCTGGGCAGCGGCTGATGTGCTGGGTGGTGCTGGGCAGCGGCTGATGTGCTGGGTGGTGCTGGGAGCGGCTGATGTGCTGGGTGGTGCTGGGGTGGGGCTGATGTGCTGGGTGGTGCTGGGCAGCGGCTGATGTGCTGGGTGGTGCTGGGGTGGGGCTGATGTGCTGGGTGGTGCTGGGGAGCGGCTGATGTGCTGGGTGGTGCTGGGGAGCGGCTGATGTGCTGGGTGGTGCTGGGCAGCGGCTGATGTGCTGGGTGGTGCTGGGCAGCGGCTGATGTGCTGGGTGGTGCTGGGCAGTGGCTGATGTGCTGGGTGGTGCTGGGAGCGGCTGATGTGCTGGGTGGTGCTGGGAGCGGCTGATGTGCTGGGTGGTGCTGGGCAGCGGCTGATGTGCTGGGTGGTGCTGGGCAGTGGCTGATGTGCTGGGTGGTGCTGGGAGCGGCTGATGTGCTGGGTGGTGCTGGGCAGCGGCTGATGTGCTGGGTGGTGCTGGGGTGGGGCTGATGTGCTGGGTGGTGCTGGGGAGCGGCTGATGTGCTGGGTGGTGCTGGGAGCGGCTGATGTGCTGGGTGGTGCTGGGGAGCGGCTGATGTGCTGGGTGGTGCTGGGCAGCGGCTGATGTGCTGGGTGGTGCTGGGGAGCGGCTGATGTGCTGGGTGGTGCTGGGCAGCGGCTGATGTGCTGGGTGGTGCTGGGCAGCGGCTGATGTGCTGGGTGGTGCTGGGAGCGGCTGATGTGCTGGGTGGTGCTGGGCAGCGGCTGATGTGCTGGGTGGTGCTGGGCAGCGGCTGATGTGCTGGGTGGTGCTGGGGTGGGGCTGATGTGCTGGGTGGTGCTGGGGAGCGGCTGATGTGCTGGGTGGTGCTGGGGAGCGGCTGATGTGCTGGGTGGTGCTGGGCAGCGGCTGATGTGCTGGGTGGTGCTGGGCAGCGGCTGATGTGCTGGGTGGTGCTGGGCAGCGGCTGATGTGCTGGGTGGTGCTGGGGTCACGGGCACCATGAGCCGGGCAGCAGCTCCAGGGCTGGTTTGGGTTCTCCAGGGCTGTGCAGGGGGCGGCTCTGGCTGCCGAACCAACACCTGCCATGGCAGCGCTGGCCCCGCGGAGCTGGAACAGCCCTGGGCCACAGCGAGGGGCGTGTGTTTGGAGGGCAGGGCTGTTCGGCGGGCAGCCTGTTCCGTTCAGAGCCGGGACGTGCTGGGTGGCACCGGGATGCACTGGGTGACACCAGGACGCGCTCAGTGGCACCATGACACGCCGGGTGGCACCAGGACACAGCGGGTGGCACCAGGATGTGCTGGGTGGCACCAGGACACGCCGGGTGGTGGGCTCAGCATTGGCAAGGAATGGCCGGCAGATCCTGTGAGCCTGGGGCTGCACAGGGGAACCGCGGGGGCCAGGAGAGTAGCTCGTTGGAGCCTGAGCAGCTGTCTGGAGTGCTGCTTGTGGTCTGGTACCAGTCCAGGATTAAGGAGCCCGGTGGGATCTGGGGAGGACAGTGCAATGGGAAGAAGTGTCAAAATCTCCTTCGGTGCAGAGGAGATGGAGATTCCCTGGGGACACACAGAACAAGTAATCCCTCTCTGGTTATTAAAGCTGCCACCACTTGGCATTGCAAAACTCTATTTTTAGTCATCCTAAACTATAGCTGGAAAAATTGGTCTGGCCTAAAATGTTCTCAGTGTGTTTAAAGTTTAATTCTTGCCACAGATCAGGCTGTGCACGGTCCAGATCCAAAGGGCCCGGCTCCCTGGGGAGCACGTCGGTGCCTGGAGCTGGGACGGGATGTGTGGTCCCAGCCGTCCCTGGGCTGCGCAGGGGGCTGCTCACACCAGTGGAGTGTGTCCTGGTGTCGGGTTGGTCTGCTCACACCAGTGGAGTGTGTCCTGGTGTCGGGTTGGTCTGCTCACACCAGTGGAGTGTGTCCTGGTGTCGGGTTGGTCTGCTCACACCAGTGGAGTGTGTCCTGGTGTCGGGTTGGTCTGCTCACACCAGTGGAGTGTGTCCTGGTGTCGGGTTGGTCTGCTCACACCAGTGGAGTGTGTCCTGGTGTCGGGTTGGTCTGCTCACACCAGTGGAGTGTGTCCTGGTGTCGGGTTGGTCTGTTCACACCAATGGAGTGTGTCCTGGTGTCAGGGGTTGGTCTGCTCACACCAGTGGAGTGTGTCCTGGTGTCAGGTTGGTCTGCTCACACCAGTGGAGTGTGTCCTGGTGTCAGGTTGGTCTGCTCACACCAGTGGAGTGTGTCCTGGTGTCGGGTTGGTCTGCTCACACCAGTGGAGTGTGTCCTGGTGTCGGGTTGGTCTGCTCACACCAGTGGAGTGTGTCCTGGTGTCGGGTTGGTCTGCTCACACCAGTGGAGTGTGTCCTGGTGTCAGGGGTTGGTCTGCTCACACCAGTGGAGTGTGTCCTGGTGTCGGGTTGGTCTGCTCACACCAGTGGAGTGTGTCCTGGTGTCAGGTTGGTCTGCTCACACCAGTGGAGTGTGTCCTGGTGTCAGGTTGGTCTGCTCACACCAGTGGAGTGTGTCCTGGTGTCAGGTTGGTCTGCTCACACCAGTGGAGTGTGTCCTGGTGTCAGGTTGGTCTGTTCACACCAGTAAACCACATTGTGGTGTGGCGTGGGTCTGCTCACACCAGTAAACCACATCGTGGTGTGGCGTGGGTCTGCTCACACCAGTAAACCACATCGTGGTGTGGCGTGGGTCTGCTCACACCAGTAAACCACATCGTGGTGTGGCGTGGGTCTGCTCACACCAGTAAGCTGCATCGTGGTGTGGGCTCGGTCTGCGGGCCGTGGTGTTTGCAGGCAGCTTGGGCCAGCAGCACCGGTGCCGCTGGGGCGCTGGTTTGCTCGGGCTCCAGGGCTGGGTGCTGCCGACGGTCTCTGGCACCTGCTGAAGCTGCGGGGTTTTTGTGATCACTGCCACACCCCCTTCATCCCGTGTTTTCCGTTTCAGCTTCGTTCCCACGGAGGAGCGTGTTGCGGGGTGTCCGTGTCCGCTTCAGGGCTGGCAGGGACTCGCGGTTACCGGTGAAGCTTTTCCTTCGAGCCGGGGTCGGGAGATGCTCCTTCTGTTCCTTGTTTTCTCTGCTGGGAAGGTCATTTTGAAAGAGATGGGAAGAAGCCAAGATGCGGCTGGTTGCCGTAGCCTGGTATGAGAGTTATACAACCCCCTGGGACTGCTGTCTGTCATGAGTCCCGCTTTCCTGTGCTACATTCTTTACTGGAGGCTAGAACAGGATTTTTCCACTGAGGTCTTACGTGTTGCGGGTGAACAGGGGGGTTTCGGGATTGCTGGAGCTACTAAGCTTGGCCTGCTGAGGCCAAATAGCCCTTCTGAAAATCAGGGTGCCATTGACAAGAAATTCTCTGCTTACGAATTTGGAGAGCAATGACCCCCAAGCGAAGGGAGGATTTAGACGGTGTCAGCCAGAACAGCGTCGGGATCTAAGGACGAAACTGGCTGGAGCTCCCGGTCCGCTTGCTGCAGCCCCGCGGTCCGCTCGGCACACCGTGCGGTGCTTTTCCTGCTTTCCTTTTCCACCGGTGTGAACTCCTCTCTCAGGGAACACTGGTCTTCAGGTGGGGCGCTTCCTTTGGATGCCAGCTTTCCTCAGCACCGGGTTTCTGCCGCGGCGCTCGGGTGTAACGCTGTGCCGGCGCGGTGTGGGCTGCTGCAGGAACACCTGGGCGGCGCAGCGCTGGTGCTGTGGGGATCGCCCGGTGCTGCCGTCTGTCCCGTTGTCCCGTTGTCCCGTTCCCTGCGCAGGACTGGGCTCTGCTGCCTTCGGGAATTCGTGCTGGAGCTCTAACCTGCTCGGGAGCCTTTGGCTCAAGACAGCGGTTTTCTGTGGTGTTCTGGATTTTTCCTTCTTTCTTCACCTGTGCGTTTTTAATCAAATTTCTTCTCTCCTTGTATTAGGAGAAGGGTAAAAAGTGTTTCCTATGTCAACAATGTTGTCTTTGCATATTCAGCAATGAGTTACGTTGCCCCAGCGTCTCTCTGAAATACACCAAACTGAGATTCCTTATTGTGTTCATCAGATGCCATTTGCAAGTGCCACAGGTGCCCGTGTGAGGCTGGGCTGTTGCACGTTGCCGTCGAAGTGACAGCAGCCGTACTTGGCATCTGCCGTGATACATTGCGAGTCCTTATCAGCTTGTCACTGCACGAGAGGAAACCTTGTTGATAAGTCAGAGGAACAGATCCCATCGGCGCTCTGGCGCCGAGCAGAAACCCCGTGTGCCGCTCTCCGGGGTGCGGCGCCGAGCCGGCCACGCGGGAGCAACGGGGCCAGCGCCCACCCAGCCGGCCGTGCGGGAGCAGCGGGGCCAGCGCCCACCAAACCAGCCGTGCGGGAGCAGCGGGGCCAGCGCCCACCCAGCCGTGCGGGAGCAGCGGGGCCAGCGCCCACCCAGCCGGCCGTGCGGGAGCAGCGGGGCCAGCGCCCACCCAGCCGTGCGGGAGCAGCGGGGTCAGCGCCCACCCAACCGGCCGTGCGGGAGCGGCGGGGTCAGCACCCACCAAACCAGCCGTGCGGGAGCGGCGGGGTCAGCACCCACCAAACCAGCCGTGCGGGAGCGGCGGGGTCAGCACCCAGCTGGCCATGTGGGAGCAGCGAGGCCAGCGCCCACCCAGCCATGCGGGAGCAGCGGGGTCAGCACCCACCAAGCCGGCTGTGTGGGAGCAGCGGGGTCAGCGCTTACTGGTCGGACTGGACATGGTACAGAGAACACGGGTGCTGGAGACCGACTGGCACACAAACTGTCCTTTAGCTGTAGGCTTCTTTCCAGCGGGCTGTTCAGAATGCCTCTGTCTCTTCCGTGCGTCTTTTGGATGGACTTTGCCTTTGAAGAGATGTTGTTTTTTCTCCTGAAGATACCCCCTTTTAAATTGTTTTTTTTTCTTAAACCAGACCCATGATCCCGTTTGCTCCTCATCCGCTGGCTGCTCTCCTGCCCTGCAGTACTTACGGGTGCAAGCTCTTGGGGAGAAATGTACAATCAAATAATCTCGATTTACCACGGGCAGTTTTTCAGAAGGTGTGTTTGGGGTGTGGATTTATGTTCCAAACTCCATTTTCTGTGCCTTGCCAAGTCTCAGTTCTCCAGCACAGAGAAATTTGTCTCTGAATAGCGCCCTGCTCAACAATCTGTTTGCAAGCATGAAGGGTTTACAAAGCGTCCTCATGAGCGGCTGCCCAACCGCGGTACCTGCCAAAATAACAGCCACGGTCCTTCTCCTCAGGCTCCTGTCCGCAGGGCGGAGCTCTCGCCGCGGTGACATTCTCTGCCTGTTGCCACGGGAGGCACAGGACACACACCAACACCTCATCCCATCTCCCGCGGTGTCAGACGCTCCAGGGCACTGGGTGCTGGCAGTGTCAGCTCTGCCGTCCATCACACCTCATCACATCTCATCTCATCACTGCCCGGCTGCCCCGGCTGCCGCGGCTTCGGCCACGGGCCCGGCGGGGGCTCCTGGTGCCACCGAAACACCTTCTCGGGAGCACGACCCAGCCCGTTCCCGGGCCACGGCTGATCCATCAACCAGTTCAGTCCTGGTTTCAGCCCGTACCAGCTCACTTAACCGGTTCTATTCAGTCCTGGTTTCAGCCCGTTCCAGCTCACTTAACTGGTTCTATTCAGTCCTGGTTTCAGCCCATACCAGCTCACTTAACCGGTTCTATTCAGTCCCGGTTTCAGCCCGTTCCAGCTCACTTAACCGGTTCTATTCAGTCCTGGTTTCAGCCCATACCAGCTCACTTAACCGGTTCTATTCAGTCCCGGTTTCAGCCCGTACCAGCTCACTTAACCGGTTCTATTCAGTCCCGGTTTCAGCCCGTTCCAGCTCACTTAACCGGTTCTATTCAGTCCCGGTTTCAGCCCGTTCCAGCTCACTTAACCGGTTCTATTCAGTCCCGGTTTCAGCCCGTTCCAGCTCACTTAACCGGTTCTATTCAGTCCTGGTTTCAGCCCGTACCAGCTCACTTAACCGGTTCTATTCAGTCCTGGTTTCAGCCCGTACCAGCTCACTTAACCGGTTCTATTCAGTCCTGGTTTCAGCCCATACCAGCTCACTTAACCGGTTCTATTCAGTCCCGGTTTCAGCCCGTACCAGCTCACTTAACCGGTTCTATTCAGTCCCGGTTTCAGCCCGTTCCAGCTCACTTAACCGGTTCTATTCAGTCCTGGTTTCAGCCCATACCAGCTCACTTAACCGGTTCTATTCAGTCCTGGTTTCAGCCCGTTCCAGCTCACTTAACCGGTTCTATTCAGTCCTGGTTTCAGCCCGTACCAGCTCACTTAACCGGTTCTATTCAGTCCTGGTTTCAGCCCGTACCAGCTCACTTAACCGGTTCTATTCAGTCCTGGTTTCAGCCCATACCAGCTCACTTAACCGGTTCTATTCAGTCCCGGTTTCAGCCCGTTCCAGCTCACTTAACCGGTTCTATTCAGTCCCGGTTTCAGCCCGTTCCAGCTCACTTAACCGGTTCTATTCAGTCCTGGTTTCAGCCCGTACCAGCTCACTTAACTGGTTCTATTCAGTCCTGGTTTCAGCCCATACCAGCTCACTTAACCGGTTCTATTCAGTCCCGGTTTCAGCCCGTTCCAGCTCACTTAACCGGTTCTATTCAGTCCTGGTTTCAGCCCGTACCAGCTCACTTAACCGGTTCTATTCAGTCCTGGTTTCAGCCCGTACCAGCTCACTTAACCGGTTCTATTCAGTCCTGGTTTCAGCCCATACCAGCTCACTTAACCGGTTCTATTCAGTCCTGGTTTCAGCCCGTACCAGCTCACTTAACCGGTTCTATTCAGTCCCGGTTTCAGCCCGTTCCAGCTCACTTAACTGGTTCTATTCAGTCCTGGTTTCAGCCCATACCAGCTCACTTAACCAGTTCTATTCAGTCCTGGTTTCAGCCCATACCAGCTCACTTAACTGGTTCTATTCAGTCCTGGTTTCAGCCCATACCAGCTCACTTAACTGGTTCTATTCAGTCCTGGTTTCAGCCCGTTCCAGCTCACTTAACCGGTTCTATTCAGTCCTGGTTTCAGCCCGTACCAGCTCACTTAACCGGTTCTATTCAGTCCCGGTTTCAGCCCGTTCCAGCTCACTTAACCGGTTCTATTCAGTCCTGGTTTCAGCCCATACCAGCTCACTTAACCGGTTCTATTCAGTCCTGGTTTCAGCCCATACCAGCTCACTTAACCGGTTCTATTCAGTCCCGGTTTCAGCCCGTTCCAGCTCACTTAACCGGTTCTATTCAGTCCCGGTTTCAGCCCGTACCAGCTCTGAGCCTGAGCCCCAGCCCAGCTGCCTCAGCCAGGCTGTGTCCCGCTAATCTTGGGCCTGCTGCACTGCAGCCAAACAGACCTGCTTGTTTCTGCTTTAACTCTGTTGTAACTTCTTTTTTTATTTTAAATTTTTTTAAGCCATGAAATACCTTGAAATTTGTGTTTGTTTGGGACAGAAAATTCGCCTGTTTATATTCCCGTAATTTTTTTGTGTGTAGATGTACACACACGCGTGTGTCCGTGTCTCTAAGTTCGCACAACCTTGCAGCCCTTTCTCACGCCCTGTAGCAGATGTCCCGTGGTCCTGGCCGGCGCCGCTCCCGCCGTGCTGCCCCCACTATGCTGCCCCCGCCCTGCCGCCCCTTGCTGCCCCCGCCGTGCTGTCCCCGCCGTGCTGTCCCCACCCTGCCGCCCCTTGCTGTCCCCGCCGTGCTGCCCCCGCCATGCTGCCCCTTGCCGCCCCCGCCGTGCTTTCACCACCGTGCCGCCCCCGCCGTGCCACCCCCGCCGTGCCGCCCCTTGCTGCCCCCGCCGTGCTGCCCCCACTATGCTGCCCTCGCCGTGCCGCCCCCTCCGTGCTGCCCCTTGCCGCCCCCTCCGTGCTGCCCCTTGCCGCCCCCGCCGTGCCGCCCCTTGCCGCCCCCGCCGTGCTTTCACCACCGCGCCGCCCCAGCCGGACCCGCTGCTCCCGCGGGGGTGGCACGCGTGGCTGCCCCGTGGTTCTGATGGCTGTTGCAGCAGCAGCTGCCGCAGGTGCGGGCTGCACCGGGCGCTCTCCCCTTGCACACCGGCGCAGGGGGTCTCCAGGGTCCCTTGCACAGCACTTTTCCAATAAGTGACTGTAATATTTTTTCCTTCCCCGAGCTGTTTTCCCAGCTCTGGGAGTTTTTCTTCTGAAGTTTCGAGTCGTTGCGCTTGAGCTGTTTCTGTGAAGGGCGGGAACTCTGATGTTTTCCCTCATTGACTTTCTGTGGGGTTCCTCTGGCTGATCTGGCGGCCCTGGACAGCAGAGGTGGAGGGGGAAGTGTCCTCCCAAATGGGGCCTTGAACGGCTCCTCCTGTGCTCCCCCGGGCAGAGGCGCCTCAGCCCCAGCGCGTCCGCCCCCCCAGCTGTCAGTGCTGCAGGAGCTGTGCAGGTCCCAGCCCCACCTGCTCACGCAGGGTCCCCGAGCAGATCACACAGGATCCCAGGGGTTGCAATGGCTCACAGAAGGAGACTCCACACCCGCTCTGGGCAGCCTGGGCCAGGCTCTGGCACCTCCCAGCAAACAAGTGTCTGCTCATGTTCACATGGAGCCTCCTGTGTTTCAGTGTCCCCCTGCCCAGCATGTCCCTCGGGGCAGGGCTGGTGACCACACCGGGAGCCTGTGCCCGGGTCCTGTGCTGCTGGGTCACCCGTCACCGGCAGCGCTGCCGCCGTGTCCGCGGGCCCCTCTGTGCCGGGGAACGTCGGGCTGTCGCAGCCGGAGGGTGATTCATCGTCCGCGGGGACGCAGCAGCCACACCTGGGGTAGGTGTCTAGACTCCCTGCAGTCAGCGGTAAGAAATAGCTCTTCCAGAGAGCAATTTATCTCATCCCAAGTTAGACATTTAAAACAAGCCTGATGAATCACACTCTGAAAGAGCCCATTTCTCTGTTGACTAGCTCAGATATAGATAGCCTTTTAGCTGTGTCTTTCATCCATCTGGGCCTTTAGCAGAGGCCCTTGCAAGCCGTGGCCAGGCTTGGTTTGACTTTGGCAGCTCCGTTCTGTCCAGAACGTGTGCTCTGCTGCCGCGGCAGCCAGGGAGAAGGGCGGTCGTCGATCTGGCAACCCCGGCCCGTCCCAGGGGGGTGTTGGCTCAAGTTGTGGGTCTTATCCTGGCACCAGAAGCCGTTCTGTGGTGAATCGCTGCGGGCCCCGACACGGGGGGCTGCTGTCCCTGCGGGCCCCGACACGGGGGGCTGCTGTCCCTGCGGGCCCTGACATGGGGGCTGCTGTCCCTGCGGGCCCCAACACGGGGGGCTGCTGTCCCTGCGGGCCCTGACACGGGGGGCTGCTGTCCCTGCGGGCCCAGCCGCGCTTTGCAGAGGGAGCCAGAGGCAGACGGTCATGGCTGCATCAGTGTACACCGCTCGTTTAGATAGCGAACTCGTACCCTTAGTCTGTTAAGAGTGCAGTTAGTGAATGACGGAGCAAAGCCAGCGGCAGCTGCCTCTGGCACAGGGATGAGGTGTCTGTGCTCGAGGCTGTCCCGGGGAGGCGAGGTGGCGCGCTGGCAGCTGGCCGCGAGGCGCAGCTCTGCCGTGGGGCTGCCTGGGCTGCGCTGGCGCGTGTGCTGGTGCCTGAGTCTGCAGCGTTGGGAGGGAGCGTGCCAGCAGCCGTCCCTGTGCCTGGCAGCCACAGCTTGCTTCCAGCACAGCCACGTGTTTGTGGGTTAAATACGGCCCTTGGGTCTAACACCTGTGAGACGTGCCGGGGACGCCTCTCTGGAGCTCTCCAAACCATGCGCCGCGGTTTCCTAAAACCAGGGATGTCACGCAGGCGGGGAAGAGCCCGTGGGCTCATCCTTGGTGTCTGTGTTACTTGTCTTGATTGAGAATTAGTCACGATCCGCGTGCTCTGCTCCTGTAGAGTGCTTGCTGTCAAATTCCTCTGTGCGTTGTCCTGTTCCTTTGGCCCCTGCTGCCCGTCAGAGGCAGCGTTTCTCTCGGTGGGATCATGACCGGGGCAGGTGAGTGGGATGTTGGACCATTGTCGATGCGCCAGCCCGGGCAGGAGCTGCTGCCTCTGCCAGTGCCGGCACCGCAGCTGCCGATCGCCGGGAGGGGAGGCTGGCCTGGACCGGCCGGGGAGAGCTCGGCTCTGCGGTAAAGCTAAACCCAGGACGCAGATCTTGGACCCCTGAGCCGTGGGGCGACCGGGGGACAAGGGGACCCCCACTGAGCCGTGGGGTGACCGGGGGACAAGGGGACCCCCACTGAGCCGTGGGGCGACCGGGGGACAAGGGGACCCCCACTGAGCCACGGGGCGACCAGGGGACAAGGGAACCCCCACTGAGCCATGGGGCGACCGGGGGACAAGGGGACCCCCCTGAGCCATGGGGCGACCGGGGGACAAGGGGACCCCCCTGAGCCGTGGGGCGACCGGGGGACAAAGGGACCCCCACTGAGCCATGGGGTGACGGGGGGTGTCCCGGAGTGGCTTCTGCCCAGCGCCCTGGGTTCTGTGGGGACAGGTGTCAGCTCGGCAGGTGTCCCCAGGGCACGCAGCTGGTGGGGTGAAGGTTTTGGGGTGCGGGACCCGTGTCCAGCCTGTGCTGATCAGGCAGGGTCAGTCTGCTCATCGGCAGCATTGTCCTGCAAGACTCGTCTGTGTTAGATCCCCCCATTCGCTTTTCCTTTCTGGTTGGCCGGGAGGGTGACCAGAAGAGCTGATCCATGCTGCCCTTTGTAACAGACCAGTTTACCCACTTAAAGCATTGCGGCCTCTGACTTGGAACTAAAATAGCTCATTTGGTTTCCTTCAATTCACTCCCAAAGCTATAATTATGATAAAATGAATTATATTCACTTTAATTCTGCATAAGAGCATCCACTTACAAATACGATTTGCTGTGACTAATATATTTCAGTTCACATCACTGGTATAAATTAACTAATCTTTTTGCACATCAGAGCCTCAACACCATAATAGACCCTTCATGGGTGACAGACAGCGGGATGCACCCGCGGCGTCACCGTGCTGCTCGGCACAGGGCGCTCAGGACGGGGACGCACCCGCGGCGTCACCGTGCTGCTCGGCACAGGGCGCTCAGGACGGGGACGCACCCGCGGCGTCACCGTGCTGCTCGGCACAGGGCGCTCAGGACGGGGACGCACCCGCGGCGTCACCGTGCTGCTCGGCACAGGGCGCTCAGGACGGGGACGCACCCGCGGCGTCACCGTGCTGCTCGGCACAGGGCGCTCAGGACGGGGACGCACCCGCGGCGTCACCGTGCTGCTCGGCACAGGGCGCTCAGGACGGGGACAAACCCGCGGCGTCACCGTGCTGCTCGGCACAGGGCGCTCAGGACGGGGATGCACCCGCGGCGTCACCGTGCTGCTCGGCACAGGGCGCTCAGGACGGGGACGCACCCGCGGCGTCACCGTGCTGCTCGGCACAGGGCGCTCAGGACAGGGACGCACCCGCGGCGTCACCGTGCTGCTCGGCACAGGGCGCTCAGGACGCATGGCCCTTCACCAGGGCTCCTCTCTACAAACTTTGGCACGTACAAATAGTCAGCGTAGTGGCAAACTCACTGTAGATTTAAAAACTAAACAAACTTCTCCCTCTGAAGGTTTAATTAGGATATTTTACATTTCCTGCACTTGCCGCGTGTATAATCCTGTGGTTTGGTCCTTGGGCGTCACTTTTCTCCGTCCTCTGGGAGAAGGCGTTTCCTTGTCCTCCCCCTTGCTTGCTCAGATTTCTGTGGGCTGTAAATCACTTAACAGACAGCTCCAGGGGATTCCTGCTAATGCACATGAGCCAGAACCTGTATTTCTGTTGGTGGTGGAACACTCCTGGGCTTCGGGGTGGTTTTGGTGATTGTTGGCTGGGTGCCGGGTGGGTTTGCCTCTTGGCGTGGCCACCGAGCAGCCGGGGCCGTGGCCACACAGCAGCCGGGGCTGTGAGCACCGAGCAGCCGTGGCCACACAGCAGCCTGGGCTGTGAGCACCGAGCAGCCGTGGCCATGGCCACACAGCAGCCTGGGCTGTGAGCACCGAGCAGCCGTGGCCATGGCCACACAGCAGCCTGTGGCCGGGGCCGGGGCCGGATGAGCCTTCTTGCCAGACACCATGGTGAAGAAACAAGGGGCTTTTGGAGACGTCCTCCAAACATGACCTGCTGGAATCTGGGGGTGCTATTTTAGCTTTTGTTGGAAACTATTTATGTTAGTAAGACGTTCAAGTCAAATGCATTTAGGTGTGTGCTGAGCTGGCAGCTGTCCCTATTTACCTTCCAGAATTAGAAAATGCTTCATTAATTCAAGTCAGCGTCTCCTGTATGCCTCAGCTTGACCTCTGTAGTGTCCCAGATTTTGACTATGGGGGCACACGGACCCGTTATTAGGTGGAAAAGTTGGTGTGAACTTGCCAGGCCCTGGTTGCCATGGGGTTGGTGTGTGCTGGGATAGTGCTGCGTGCCTGCTGTTCTTCAGGAGCCTGCTCATGGAGCACGGTTCTTCAACATCCAGAGAACTGTCTCGTGCACCCCACTTCTCTCATTATGCTGTATATTTTCTGCATCTGTCAGTTTAATGGTAGCAGGAGGTTTGCAAGGGCTGTGTAACAGCCCGACGTGGCTGTTCAGTCTCATCTGGGGACCTGTGCTGGGGATGCTGACCGCCCGTGTGGCACGCGGTGTGTGTTGGAGCAGGGTCCAACCTCCGTCACTCACCGGGGCTGGGCCGTCCTGCCGGGGCAGTCCGGGTGTGCCGGTGTGGTGGACACGGCTCTGGTGCTTCCACATCCGCGCTGGAGGTGAATGTGTGTCCGGCATCCTCGGGATTCACACGAGGGCCGTGCTGAGGATGGCGTTAGTCAGACGCGTGGGGCGTTCCCGTCTCTGCACAGCCGCCAAGGCAGCAGGGCCTCCCGTGCCATCGCGGGCACCGACGCACACTGGTGAGCCTTCTGCCCCTTTGGTGCGTGAGGCTGCTGGAAGCCAACCAGCTCCTTTCCTCTCGCTTCTGTGCCTCTATAGTGACCTTCCCTGACCACGTTTTGTGATGTTAGGGTAGCATGTGTCCCTGTGGGTGCAGCGGGAACCATCTCTGACAGGGCTGTGAACCCAGGACCCAGTGAATATGGGGCAGGAGGGGCTGGCGGTGGAGCGTGGGGCAGCTTCGGGTGCCGTGACTGCAGCTCCAGCCGCCTCTGCTGCTGTGGGGAACAGGTGCCGGGCCGCGGGGAACGGGTGTGCCGGGCCACGGGGAACGGGTGTGCCGGGCTGTGGGGAACGGGTGCCGGGCTGTGGGGAACGGGTGCCGGGCTGTGGGGAACGGGTGCTGGGCTGTGGGGAACGGGTGCCGGGCTGTGGGGAACGGGTGCTGGGCCGCGGGGACCGTGTCCCTGCTCTGGCCATGGCCCCGGCTGGGATCAGGACTGGCGCTCCGGCACCAACGTTACCGAGGGGGAGTGGGAGAGTCCGTGTTCTTGTAAAGGAGGAAGGTTGGTCTTGATTTAGCGGTGCCCGAGGGTTCAGCATGGCCGTGTAGGCCAGAGGAAGAGCAAGAGCTCAGTGGGGAAAGGCAGCAAAGAAAGACAATTTGGAAAGCAGTGGTTGGCAGAACAGATATTGGTGTGTTTCTTGAGATTATTTGTTGAAATCTGGAATGATTTGGAGCTTCTCAAGGACTCCTGTAGACAAACCAGATAGACATGTGTGTGGGTGGAGATTTCAGGAGCACCAGGGTCTCCTGGGCTCCAGCTCAGCGTAAGCAGGACACGTGCGGTGTGAGTCGGGGCTCTGGCGGTGCCCGCGGCACGCAGCGGGCGCAGGGCGGCGTGCGGGGCCGGCAGGGAGCGGCCGTGCGATGCGAGCAGGGCGCTGCGGGGCCAGACTCGATGCGTCCCGGTTTTATTATCTGTGCTGCTTTACGAATTGAATTTCCTCTTCTGTTCCGGACCCACAGAGCCCTGCGGAAGGGGTTTGTCTCTGGGACGTGAGGCTGCGGGGCAGCAGAGGCAAGCGTTGTCCGTCAGAACCTCCGGGGTTTGGTGAACCAGCGTGGGGCTGTGGGATGTGGGGTGTCCCTGCCCTCCTGCTGCCCGTGGGGACTGAGCGGGACACGGCTCTTGGGCTTCGCTCGTGTGTGGTTTTGCTTTGTCTCAGCTGGTGCACGTGTCCCATACTGTTTCTCTTTCATTTCCATTCATGCTCCGCAGCAGACGAGCAGCTTCGTGAACTGGGTAACTATGAATTTATTCTTTTTTCCCCTCCACTCCTCTGCATCCTTTTCCACTCTTGTCCCTGCCGTGTCCTCCGTGTGTGGGAGTTTACAAGGGCTTTAGAGACTTTCCTCTTCTTTCCTTGTGTCCTGCTGTCTAACCTGGCTGGGGTTGGGGACCTTCCTTCCCATCCCGCTGGCTTTCCAGCCCCTGAAGTTTCCCTGCACGTGTGTGTCGTGCACACAGGGAGACCGGCGGAGGAGCTGCTCGTGTCTCCTGAAGACGCTGGTGCGGTGTGGGAGCCGCGCAGGGTGAGCCGCGGCCGGCTCTGCCGGGACAGCGCCAGGAGGCGGCACCGGGCCCGGCTGCTGCCCGTGGCTGGTGAACCACGCGGTGGGAGTTCCAGCTCACCCGGGTGGCGTCCTCTGCCCCCGCGGTCCAGCCCAGGAGTGGGTTAAACAGGGTCTGTCCCCTCCGGGCTGCTGCTCCTGCCCGTGAACTCTGCACGAAAACAGAATCCCCTTCCCAATGCACATTGAAGAGCAGCTGGATGCTGCCTGGGGACACTGGGAAAGGACACACAGGGACCTGCTGGAGAGGGGCCAGAGCAGCCCCAGGAGTGACCCGAGGCTGGAACAGCTCTGCTGGGGACAGGTGAGAGAGCTGGGCTGTTCAGATGGAGAACAGAAGCTCCAGGAGACCTTAGTGCGGCCTTTCCGGACTGAAAAGGGACCGAGAAGAAAGATGGGGACAGACTTTTGAGCAGGGCCTGTTGTGACAGGACAAGGGGTGATGGTTTAAACTACAGGAGGGAGATCCAGGCCGGACATGAGGAAGGAATTGTTGCCCTGAGGGCGGTGAGAGCCTGGCCCAGGTTCCCAGAGAGGGGGTAGATGAACCATCCCTGGAGACATCCCAGGCCAGGCTGGATGGGGCTCTGAGCACCCTGAGCTGGTGACGATGTCCCTGTCATGGCAGGGGGACTGGGGGGCTGGGACGGTCCCTTCAACACAAACCATCTGTGGTTCTGTGATTGGTGTAGGAACAGGAGACACAGTGGCACAGGACGCTGGGGACGGGCCTTGCCGGGGGACACAGCAGGGACAGGACAGGCGGAGCAGACCAGGAACAGGGCTGGAGGTGATTTTCCATGCTAATGTGAAACAGGACCTCTTGCCTGTGGAGGAATGGGCACTACATGTTCTCACTGTGAACAGGCTCCAGAAATTTCTCCGCAGACCTGGAGAGGTGACACTGAGCATATGTTCAACTGTGATTGATGGTTGGTTTGTTTCTATAAGGTTTAAACTGTTCCATTGGGTGGGTTTGCGTGTTGGTGGCAGTCAGCACCTGCAGAGACCGGCGTCTGCAGTGTCCCAGTGTCACGGCTTCCCGTTCAGGGTATTTGTAAGAGGCGGTTTGGTTTAGATGCTGGGAGAGTGTTTCCTTTGAGCTGTGGTTCTGACCCACAACGGGGCTGCAGTTCAGCTCCGGGTCTGGCTGGTCCTTGTTTAAAAGATAATTGAGGCAAATTCTGGGTTTAGGAAAAGTAGTAATAAATGGTTAACGTCAGGCACATTAGGGGCTGCTGAAAACAGAATGTTTTAGTGAAGAAATGTGAGACATCACAAGGCCCTGGCAGCGCCGCTGTGATGATTTATCCCGTCGTAAACCCTTGCCAGTGTTTCCCTGAAACACTATTAGATTTGCAAGTGCTGATGCTGCTGGGGAGCGATTCCTGGGGCTCTGCTGACTCAGACCAGCAGGTCTGGGAGAGCCCAGAACCGCCAGGGGAGCCCGGTACCCGGTACCTGCAGTGCGGGAGGTGCCGGTGTGGGGCGGGAGGAGCCCTGGGACCCCCAGAGCCCCTGGAGCCTGGGGACATCCCGGCCCCCCAGCTGTCAGTGCTGCAGGAGCTGTGCAGGTCCCCAGCCCCACCTGCTCACGCAGGGTCCCCGAGCAGATCACACAGGATCCCAGGGGTTGCAATGGCTCACAGAAGGAGACTCCACACCCGCTCTGGGCAGCCTGGGCCAGGCTCTGGCACCTCCCAGCAAACAAGTGTCTGCTCGTGTTCACATGGAGCCTCCTGTGTTTCAGTCTGTGCCCGGTGCCCCTCACCCTGGCCTTGGGCACCACTGAACAGAGTCTGCTCCATCTGACACCACCCTGACATATTGACCATTGATCACATCCCTCTCAGCTTCTCTTCTCCGCTCAGCAGCCCCAGCTCTCTCAGCCTTTCCTGGGCACAAAGATGCTCCAGACCCCTCAGCACCTTCGTGTCCCTCCCTGGACTCTCTGCAGTGACTCCTTGTCCTTCTGGAACTGGGGAGCCCAGCACTGGGCCAGTTCTGCAGATGGGGCCTCCCAGGGCAGAGCAGAGGGGAGGAACAACCTCCCTGACCTGCTGCCCACACTCTTCCTCACACCCCAGGTACCACTGGCCACCGGGCACAGCGCTGGCTCGTGTCACCCTGTTGTCCCCAGGACTGCAGGTCCCGCAGGGCTGTGCTGTGCTGGGGCTGTTCCTCCCCAAGGCAGGACCCCACGCTGGTCTCGGTTGAGCGTGAGGTGCCGGTGCGGGACGGGGGAGGCTGATCGTGTCTCTTTAGCCGGAGCCCGGTGCTGCTCGGTGACTGTGTCCCCGTTCCCCAGCGTCCCGCGCCTCCCGCTGAAGTGCGCTGGGGAGCGGCAGCGGTGCTGTGGAGGGCTCTGTGCGCTCCGAGGAGCCGCAGCCCGTGCCCGTCCCTGAAGTGCTCTCATTGCCCAGCACAATGGAGCGCAGAACAAGGTGCTTGAGCAGGGTGGAAGCGCTGCTTCAGAAGGGAGAGGGAAAAAAGCAGTGTTATTAATACCCGCTTCAAATACAGCAGCGTTCCTGCTGCTGGGGCCCGTCCTGCCGCTTCCACTGGGAGCTTCCCAGCAGGGCTCCATCTGCTCAGTGGGTTTTTGGATCCAGCACCTTCCAGCAGCCTTGACTGGCAGTGCAGGACTGGAACCTCCTCCTGCGGTGCTGCTGCTCTGCTCCCGTGGGCTGCAGCAGGACCCCTCCTCTGGGAACTTGCCTTTTTCTCTTCCTCCTTCGCAATTTTCTTGCAATTTTCCATCCCTCCCCGTTATTTTGTGTCCGGGATGCTGCTCCAGGACCTGTGCAGGGCTCAGTAGCTCCTCCTGATGTGTTTTCAGACAGGAGATTCTCTCACTTTCCACGGTGGCTTCATCAATTAACACGTTTCTTTCCCCCGAAAGGTTTCTCTGCAGTTTGCAGCACTTGGAGCATGGATAGCATATGTTGTCAGCCATACACAGTGTTTACTGCGCATATGTCTTGCTGGGTCGCTAACTTCAGTGTGCTAAGAAGCCGTGTGACACGGGGGTGCTGGTGAGACCCCTCCAAACACCCTTTCTGAACAGCAAACTGACAGGCACGTGCAGGACGGTCCTTAGGATTCACTGTTAGGTTTCTTCATCGTTTCAAAAGTTCCAGGATTTTCGGTGTTGTACCATAAGGAGCCCGTTCACAGCCCTGGCCACGCCACCCGTTGGTCTCCAAGTTCTCTGTAGCCGTGAAGTGTCCTGGAGGTGAAGCGGCCAGTGCTGCGCTGGATGTGCGCTGAGCCGGCACATTTACTTTGTTCTCCTGATTTGTTTTGAACGCGTTTTCGCGGTTGTGGCCGCTGTCCAACGGCTCCGCACCCGCTCGTCGTGCTTCCCGGGGTCTCTGGTCTGGGGTTGTACTTGGTTTGAACGCAGTGAGGTGTGAACTTCTCCGACACCTCTTGCAGTTCACCGGTGGTGCACAGGGAACAAACCGCTGTCCGTGACCGCGGGACAGTTACCCTGCGTGTCTTCGTAGTCCTTGTGCGATCACCTTGTGCCAGTTAGCAACAGTGGGATTGTGAGATGTCATCTCAGTGCAGGGGCATCTCCCCATCTCCACGTTGTTGTCCTTTAACACAGGCCGTGAGAACCGCGGTGTGTGACGGGGCGCGGGACCGCGTGGTCGCACGGTGAGCCGGTGACCGTGGCACGGCGCTCTGCGCAGACTCCGCTGCAGGAAGGTGCGGAGCGGCGCTTGCCTGGCAGCTCAGGCCTGGCGCTTGTAATGACTCAAGGCTTCGTTTATAGCTCTTGGTGATGATGATTATTTTTCTTCAGTAGTTTCTCCAGTGGCGCATTGAAGCCCTGATAAGTTCTGCTGTCAGCCGTGTCCTGTGGCACACGTCCCCAGCTCAGGGCACACGGTGTGAGGAGTTTCCCGGAGTTTGTTCTGGACCCGCTGCCTGGCGCTTGGTGACGTCCCCGCTTCCATGTCCCGGCTCCTGTGTCCCGCAGTGCCCATCCCTGCTGGTGTCCCGGCTCCTGTGTCCCACGCTGCCCGTCCCCTCTGGTGTCCCGGCTCCCCTGTCCCGCAGCTCTGTCCCCGCCAGTGTTCTGGCTCCCATGTCCCGCAGTGCCTGTCCCCAACGGTGTCCCGGCTCCCCTGTCCCACAGCCCCCGTCCCTGCTGGTGTCCTGGCTCCCATGTCCTGCAGCGTCCGTCCCCGCCGGTGTCCCGGTTCCCGTGTCCTGCAGCCCCCGTCCCTGCCGGTGTCCCGGCTCCAGCGACCTCCCGCTCCGCGGCCTCTGCCGGCTGCAGCACCCGGCCCTAAGCGCTGTTCCCCTGCAGATGCTGTTCCAGACCTGCGCTCTCGTTGCCTTTCGCTGCAGCTTCCCCCGGTTCTCTTGTCGCTGTTGAAAGGGGAGGCTGGAGCTGGTGTGCTCGGGGTTATGTGGGGCTCAGGGGCAGCTTTGCTTGTGCTTGGTCTTACTGAACCTGAGCAGTGAGAGCAGAAAATGTTTTGGTCCCTTCCTAAGCTGGAGAGAGGCAGCACTGGGAACGGCCTTGGGCCCAGCAAGAAGGGAGGTGCTGGTGAAGCTGGTCCGCTTTGTATAATTGCGCACTAAGGGGTGATGATCAGGACCTGCCCCCCAGCTGTCAGTGCTGCGGGAGCTGTGCAGGTCCCAGCCCCACCTGCTCACGCAGGGTCCCAGAGCAGATCACACAGGATCCCAGGGGGTGCAATGGCTCACAGAAGGAGACTCCACACCCGCTCTGGGCAGCCTGGGCCAGGCTCTGGCACCTCCCAGCAAACAAGTGTCTGCTCGTGTTCACATGGAGCCTCCTGTGTTTCAGTCTTCACTATTAGCTTATTCTTCTTTCTCAGAGAAAGTGGCTTTAAAAGCCCTTTTAACCTTGCATTAACTGTGGAAATTAAAGAAAAAATAACTTAAAAAATACAAAGTGGTTAATAAGACTTTTAATTGAACGTTTCCTGCCTGTGTCCCAGGTGGGAGCAGTGTCCGACGGCCGCGTGCTTGGTCGTTCATTTGTTGGTAGCTGCCGTTTTGGGGAGGTGAGGCACCAGTTGGCCGAGGTGCTCTGGAGCAGCGGGGTGGAACGGAGTCCTTTTAAGACAGCACAAAATAACCGGTTTCTGCTCCTGTTGCAGCTTTGGTATCTGCACACTCAACTACCTTGCGCAGCCTAAACTCGTCCTTATTTTCACCCGGTCTGCTTGGAAAGCACTGCGAGAGTGCACAGTGTCATCAGCCCTTCCGAGGCCCGATGAACTCATCTCACCCCAAGGCTCCCCGAGGCTCTCTTGCTGTCGGCTGCTTTCTGCTCTTATACGGTATTATAGCCCCCATCAGCTAAGCCAGGCTTTGCACAGAAAAGGACGAGGGTAAGAAGTAAAGTAGTGGTAGAGGGGTGAAGTGGGAATGCAGGGAGGAGAGGCGTGGGTTGCGCAGGAGGACACGTGCTGCTGGCCGCAGGTGGAAGCGGCAGGAAAACCCGGTGTCGTGGGGCTGCTGGCAGTGCCGGCGCACCGGTGACGGGACACGGCCGCTGTGCTGTGCCAGCTGCAGGGCTGGCTGTGCCCGGCGGTGCTGGGGCCGTGACTGCGGCACGGGGACGGCTGTGGCACGGGGGGTGGCTGCGGCACGGGGACGGCCACGTCATGAGGGGTGGCTGTGGCACACAGGCTGGCCACGGCACGAGGGGTGGCTGCGGCACGAGGGGTGGCTGTGGCACGGGGATGGTTGCAGCACCGAGGGGTGGCTGTGGCACGGGGGACAGCCGTGGCACGAGAGGTGGCTGTGGCACAGGGACGGCTGCAGGACGAGGGGTGGCTGTGGCACGGGGGACAGCCGTGGCACGAGAGGTGGCTGTGGCACGGGGATGGCTGCAGCACCGAGGGGTGGCTGTGGCACGGGGACAGCCATGGCACGAGGGGTGGCTGTGGCACGGGGATGGCTGCAGCACGAGGCGGGGCTGTGGCACGGGGACAGCCATGGCACAAGGGGTGGCTGTGGCACGGGGACAGCCATGGCACGAGGGGTGGCTGTGGCACGGGGATGGCTGCAGCACCGAGGGGTGGCTGTGGCACGGGGACAGCCATGGCACAAGGGGTGGCTGTGGCACGGGGACAGCCATGGCACGAGGGGTGGCTGTGGCACGGGGATGGCTGCAGCACGAGGGGTGGCTGTGGCATGGGGACAGCCATGGCACGAGGGGTGGCTGTGGCACGGGGGACGGCCACGGCATGAGGGGTGGCTGTGGCACACGGGCCGGCCACGGCATGAGGGGTGGCTGTGGCACGGGGATGGCTGCGGCACAAGGGGTGGCTGTGGCACGGGGATGGCTGCAGCACGAGGGGTGGCTGTGGCACGGGGACAGCCATGGCACGAGGGGTGGCTGTGGCATGAGGACAGCCATGGCACGAGGGGTGGCTGTGGCACGGGGACGGCTGCAGCATGGGGAGCCTTCCCTGCCCGGCTGGGGTCTGCGCGTCCCTCTGTGCAGCAGCGGCTGCGGGGGCGGCTGCTGATAGAAACGGATCCTTCCTTTCATCTGCTCCCTCCCGTCTGCGTGGGTGTTTCTGTCTGGAGCGGATGGATGGCGGTTGGTGAGGCAGTGCCGGTGGGGAGGGCGCGAGCGGGGCTCTCGCGGCCCGGCCGGGCTGGAGGCGGCAACCGCGCTCGGCGAGGAGCAGCGGTGCAGGGGCAGCAGCCGCACCGGCTCAGGCCGGGGGTGGCCGTGTGCCGGTCCTGCCGTGTGCTGGGCCGGCGGGGAGGCTGGCACAGGCCTGGCCCCGCTGTTTCCAGGGAGGCAGCTGGGCAGGGACGGGAATGGTGGCCGTGTCCCCGGGCAGCCGGTGGCCTCAGGGAACCTTCCAGCAGCAGCAGCTGGTGCTCCGCCACAACCAAATCCCGCCCCTGGAGCGGCCTGGCAAAGGCATTCGCTTGCTTGTCCATAATGGACTCTGGAAGAGAAAATTAAATAGAGCATTAATGAATTTGGAGGTTTCCACGAGGACGGAGCAGTTTCACACGGAATTGTAGTGCTGACTGTGTGACTGCTCCGGTGTGCACCGCGGTTTGGACCTCAGCCCGGGAGCTCGCGGTGCCTCCCCTCGCTGGCTCCAGCGCAGGACTTCCCGCTCCTCCTCTGCCCCCAGCCGTTGTTATTGCCTAAAGGGCTCCCGAGTGTCCAGGTGGCCCGTGAAGCCTTTTGGTGGCCCATGAAGCCTTTTGGTGGCCCTTCCCCAGGCGGTGCCAGCGCCGGTGGCTCTGGCTGGGCCGCGCAGCAGAGCGGTGCCGGCTGTGGGGCAGGGAAGTGCAGTGGCTCTGCTTGGTGCTGCTGGGGGGTCCCTGCGACCCCCAGCCCCGTGTCCTGCTGCACAGCGGGTGATTGTCCCCTCGGTCACTTTGCCATCGGGGAGGCACCAGCCAGGGCTGTGCCCCTCTGGGAGCTGCACTGGCCCTGACTGTGCGCCGGTTCTGTGCTTCGTGTGTTGGTGTCAAATTCAGTGTGTTTAATATCACAGAGGATGTTTAATTTTCCAAGCGCTTCGCTCCCGTTCCGGAGAAGTGCAGCGTCATGCTGCAAGGCGCCTTGGCCAGGAGGAGAGGTCTGAGCCGCTAACGGCGGAGCGGAGGGCTCGTGGCATTTGGAGCTGCAGAGGTGGCAGCGGGCTGCTCTCAACTCTGCCAGCTGCTAATCAGTATTTTTTAAAGCAGTGGTGCAATGGCTGCGAGCGCTGAAGGAAAAGGCGCCGCCGCTCCCGGCAGTGCTGGCAGCTGTGGTGCAGAGCGCAGCCCCGGGCTCGTCCCTGCTCGCCCCGGTGACAGCCGGTGCTGGGGCTGCGGCGCAGGGACCGCGCGAGGCAGCGCGAGCAGCAGCAGTTGGAGTTCAGAGCTGATAAATGCAAATCATGCGTATAGCAAAGAATAGCCCACGTGATAGATGCGCGGTGGGAGTCAATTAGCTATCAGCGTTCACAAAGCACATCTTGGAGTAGCAGATTCTTGGTGGCGTTATCAATAATAATTACAAATGAAGAGATAACCAGCAGTACTCTTGGTTAAGTCAGCGCCGCGCTCTAGAACTGGTCACCCCCCCAGCTGATGGACGGTTCATCAGGAATCACCAGGAAAGCTCTCGGTGCCACGCGCGCCCCCGCCGCGCAGGGGGTGACTCCCCAGCCCCGCGTGTGTGGCCGCGCTGGGGCATGGGGGAGCGGGGCGACGGGCACCTGCGGGGGCACCTGTGCGAGGAGCTGCCCTGGTGCGTTTGAAGACTTAGGCATTTGGGAAACAAATGGTGCGACAGCAGTCTGTAATTTCACAAACAGTTTGGGGAAAGGCTGCTTACTAATCCTCTAATACAGGAACCTGGGGGTGCTCAAAGAAATCTTGGCTCCAGCCTTTAGACAGAGGAGAGCAGTGTTTTTGTGCAGTGTGGTAGGTATTAAACTGCAGAATTTATTGCTGCAGGACACTGTGGAGGCCAAGAATGTGAATGGATTTTAGAAAAGGAGCAGGGTCACTTGTGGAAGGCAGGGTTGGCTGTGTCTGGGCACATGGCTGCTGCAGCCTCTGGAAACCCTGGGCTGTCTGTGCTGGAACCGAGCGGGCTGTTCCCCGCAGCCCTTCTTGGGTGCTGCTGGCGTGTGTGGTGCCAGGGACAGGGCACTGGGTGCCGGGGACAGGGCACTGGGTGCCGGAGACAGGGCACCGGGTGCTGGGGACGGGGCGGTGGGTGCCAGGGACAGGGCACCGGGTGCTGGGGACGGGGCGGTGGGTGCCTGAGCCTTTGGCTGTGCTCCCGAGTGTGAAGCTGGCGTTGCCCGTGGCTCCTCCTTTGGCCACAGAAGCAGGTTCTCTCTCGGGCTCGCTGCCTGCCTGCTTGAGCCTCATTTCCGTGGCTGTTGTTTTCAGTCAAGACGGGAACATGAGGAACGAGAACGGTTTTGTCCCTTATGCTGCACTCAGTGTGCAGGGAGAGGAAGCGTGGGGCAAAGTGGGGCAGCGCCTGCTGAGCCCTCTGGGTCCCTGGGCTCTGGCTGCTGAGCCGGGCTGTGGTGCTGAGCCGGGCTGTGGTGCTGAGCCGGGCTGTGGTGCTGAGCTGGGCTGTGGTGCTGAGCTGGGCTGTGGTGCTGAGCCGGGCTGTGGTGCTGAGCTGGGCTATGGTGCTGCGCTGGGTGCAGTCCTGCCCAGCAGAGCGCGGTTTGGCCGCAGCCCTCGCCCCTGCAGCCCAGGGGTGGCCACCACCACCTCCGCAGCCAGTCCTGGCTCCAGCCCCAGCTCCAGCCCCAGCCACGGCTCCAGCTACGGCTCCAGCCCCAGCCCCGGCTCCAGCCCCAGCCCCGTCTCCAGTCCTGGCTTCAGCCCCGGCTCCAGCCCTGGCTCCAGCTCCAGCCCCGGCTCCTCGCTCTGTGTCCTGCTGGCTGCTCGAGAGGGATGTGTTGGGGGGAATTCTTCCCCAGAGGCATCACAGCTCAGTGTTTCCTCTCTGTGGCTCTGGAGTGGATCCGGGGATGCCTAATCTCTCTGTCTGTAAGGACAAGCTTTCTCAGCCGCAGCAGTAAATTAGAATTGCAACTGCTCGTCCCTGCCTGAGCGTCTGATCCCGAAATGTTCCTCAGAGTGGGGCTCATTCAGCGAGGGTTTAGAAAAATCACATCAGCCTGTAATAACCTCCAAGGCGCTTTCTTGCCTTTCTTTGACAAGGCATTTTAGCTGCTCGAGTGGTGTTAATACGGCAAAGCACATCACAGCTCTTCAGTGGGAAGAGGATTCAGGCAGCAGACAAAGGATTTCCTGAGCTGCGGCCGGACTCGCTCCTCCTCCAGGAAAGCGGCTTCTCAGCGGGGAGCAGGGAAACGCGCTGCAGCTCGGCAAGGAGCCGCTGTCTCCTGGATCTCTTTCCTGGCAGCTTGTGGCTCTGGTTTGCTCCATGGACAGCGCACTGAGCTCCGGCTGAGCTCGGGCTGAGCTCAGGTTGAGCTAGGGCTGAACTCCAGCTGTGCTAGGGCTGAGCTCCGGCTGAGCTCGGGCTGAGCTCCAGCTGTGCTAGGGCTGAGCTCAGGTTGAGCTCGGGCTGAGCTCAGGTTGAGCTAGGGCTGAGCTCCAGCTGTGCTAGGGCTGAGCTCCAGCTGTGCTAGGGCTGAGCTCTGGCTGAGATCCAGCTGTGCTAGGGCTGAGCTCTGGCTGAGCTCTGGCTGAGCTTCGGCTGAGATCCAGCTGTGCTAGGGCTGAGCTAGGGCTGAGCTAGGGCTGAGCTCCGGCTGAGCTCCGGCTGAGCTCCAGCTGTGCTAGGACTGAGCTCTGGCTGAGCTCTGGCAGAGCTAGGGCTGAGCTCGGGCTGAGCTCAGGTTGAGCTAGGGCTGAGCTCCAGCTGTGCTAGGGCTGAGCTAGGGCTGAGCTCCGGCTGAGATCCAGCTGTGCTAGGGCTGAGCTCCGGCTGAGATCCAGCTGTGCTAGGGCTGAGCTCCAGCTGAGATCCAGCTGTGCTAGGGCTGAGCTCTGGCTGAGCTCCAGCTGAGATCCAGCTGTGCTAGGGCTGAGATCCAGCTGAGCTCCAGCTGTGCTAGGGCTGAGCTCCAGCTGAGATCCAGCTGTGCTAGGGCTGAGCTCTGGCTGAGCTCCAGCTGAGATCCAGCTGTGCTAGGGCTGAGATCCAGCTGAGCTCCAGCTGTGCTAGGGCTGAGCTCCAGCTGAGCTCGGACTGCGCTCTGGCTGAGCTCTGGTTGAGCTAGGGCTGAGCTAGGGCTGAGTTCCGGCTGAGCTCGGTCTGAGTTCAGGTTGAGCTAGGGCTGAACTCCAGCTGTGCTAGGGCTGAGCTCCAGCTGAGCTCTGGCTGAGCTCTGGCTGAGCTCTGGCTGAGCTAGGGCTGAGCTAGGGCTGCGTTCTGGCTGAGCTCTGGTTGAGCTAGGGCTGATCTAGGACTGAGCTCCGGCTGAGCTCCGGCTTCCACTCCGTGTTCGAGGGTGGGGACGCGTGTGCCACTGCTGCCTTCACACCAGAGCACCACCAGTGCCATGGAGAACCTGTGGCTGCTGCAAACCTGCGGCGTGTCCTCGCGGTGCTGGAGTATGTGACCAGGATCGGTGTGCCCGGCCGGACAGCACTGGGCTCTCTGCTGGGGGCTCTGATTGCCCGAGGGCTGGACATGAGATGGGCAGGGGCACGGCCGGTGGTGACGAGGCACAGATAGTGACATGTGCTGAGGAGAAAACAGAGGAAACGGTGAAAGATGGCAGCAGCCGTGGGGGTGCTGGGCCTGTGTCACCCCATCATGACAGGGGTGATGTGAAGGGTCCCACTCAAGGGCTGCTGAGCTGTGGGCTCTGAATCTGGAGAGGCTGGCAGGGCTGGGGCTGCCAGCATGGGAGCTGGAGTGGCACGGGGTGTCCTCCACAGGGACACGGCTGTTCTCCCCCCAGGGACACAAGTGCCCTGCCTGGGATGTGCTCTGCTCCTGGGGCATGTCCCAGCGAGTGTGACCTGGCCAGGTGGGCCGTGAATGGACAATGGTGGCAGCTCAGTGCTGCTGCTGTCCCTGTGCTGCGGGTGCTGCTGTCCCTGTGCTGCGGGTGCTGCTGCTGTCCCTGTGCTGTGGGTGCTGCTGCTGTCCCTGTACTGAGGGTGCTGCTGTCCCTATGCTGTGGGTGCTGCTGTCCCTGTGCTGTGGGTGCTGCTGTCCCTGTGCTGAGGGTGCTGCTGTCCCTGTGCTGAGGGTGCTGCTGTCCCTGTGCTGAGGGTGCTGCTGTCCCTGTGCTGAGGGTGCTGCTGCTGTCCCTGTGCTGCTGGTGCTGCTGTCCCTGTGCTGTAGGTGCTTCTGTCCCTGTGCTGTGGGTGCTGCTGTCCCTGTGCTGCTGGTGCTTCTGTCCCTGTGCTGTAGGTGCTGATGTCCCTGCGCTGAGGGTGCTGCTGATGTCCCTGCGCTGAGGGTGCTGCTGCTGTCCCTGTGCTGAGGGTGCTGCTGCTGTCCCTGTGCTGCTGGTGCTGCTGTCCCAGCAATGCAGGAGTGTCCAGCGAGCGCTGGGAGGACTCTGCTCCTTCCCAAACCCCTTCCACGGCAGGAGGTGTCTGAGGAGCAGCAGATCTGCAGGCTGCGGGTGGACCGGACTTACGTGGTCACCCAGAGATGACTCTGTTGGCTGTTTAAACCTTTTTGTGCTGACAAGAGGTTTCAGTGACCTCCAGTCCTTCTCATCTGGGCAACCCCGTTGTAGTTGTGTCTGCTGGTCCTGCGTCCGTCGCTGTCTCGTGGGTGGTGCGAGGTCTGCTCTTCGGGAGATGTTACCGCGGCAGGAGTGTAGCGGAGCTCTGGGGAGGGGACGTGCCCCGGGGAGCTCGGCAGCTGCGCGGCAGGAGCAGCTTCTGCCAGGGGCTCTGAGCCGGCGCAGGAGGAACAGGATGGTGGGAGCTGAAAGGGAATCTTCAGGCTACAGGTGTTGTCCTGTGCTGCTGGCAGGCTGGGGGAAGAGCGACTGAGTGTGGGGTGCGCACGTGTCGTGCATTATGAAGATGCACAGCTCTTCACACCTTTTTTCCTCTTTTTGTTACCTGGAGTTGGTCCGTAGCCATTCCTCGAACAGAAAGCAAGCAGCAGCAGAAGCGTTGTGAGCAGCTGTCTGCACCGTGTGCCGCCCGCACGGGTCGCACTGGGGCTCGGGCAATCCCCCGACGCTGCGTTTTGTCGTGGGGGATCTCTGAGCCACCTGCTCGCTTGTACCCCGAGTCTCGCCTTCTGTCCAGCACATCGGCAGCGAGCTGTGGCGGGAGTGGATCTATTGCTGATTACCAGCTTCGTGCCTAATCAGGGCTCCTTCAAATCAGCCGGATTTGTGCTTTGCACGTGTGTCACATCTCGGGTACAGACAGTGCCGGTACGCCTGCTGTCTGTGCCGCCGCGCTCGTGCGTGTGGATCCTCCACCCACGCTGCTCCGGGCGCGCTGAGCAGCTCTGCCGGTCACTGCTCAGTCCCCGCTGGCCGGGGACACCCGCTGTGCCCGTCACCGGGCTCTAGATGTGCCCCAGGAGCCCACCCGTGCGCTCCCAAAACTGCCTGTGCCGCGCGCTGGTGAGCACGGGAGGAAGGGACGGGCTGGAAGCGCTGCAGGCTGACCTGTGCGTGTTTCTGGTACGTGAAGAGCATGGGCGGGACCCATTTTCAGCTCAAACCAGCTTTCTTTGGGCACTTTCAGGTGCCAGAGGAGCAGAGTCTGGGCTTCTCCCTCCTGTTCTCTGTCTCGACGCGATCAGCCGTGCAGGGAACGGGGGGGAGCTGCGCTGGCTCTGAAGCGTGTGGCACCAGGAGAGCTCCCAAGGGCTCTCCCGTCAGGTCTGTTGTGCCACCTTGAGATGAACAGGGACTGAACGCACCCACACAGGAGCTTTAGAGCCAGGACAGGACCCTGGACTTGTTTGTGGTGAGGTGCCAGCTGCACCCAGTGACAGGGAGAAGTGTCCCTGTGGGAGTCGCAGGTCCATCCTGGTGGGGTCTCTTAGGAGAAGCCTGTTAGTCCTTGTTGTGGTCCTGGGGATGCAGCGGAGTCGCCTGGGGAGGGACCCAAACCGGGAGCGCGTGAGCTCAGAGCTCTTCATCCGTGCTCATCGTCCCTAACGGGACCTGCTGGGGGTTGTAGGGATTCTGTCTCTTCACTCTTTCAGCCCATACAAATTCTTCACAGCTACAGCAGCTTAACTGTGTGTTGTGTGAAAAGTCTCCTCTTGGGGGTTTTCTTGGCCTCCTCTCTGCTGGTTTTGCTTGGTGACCCCTGCATTTTTGGTGAAGGCGGCAGCAGGCAGGGGATCCCCGTTCATGCGGTCATGCTTTGTACGCTCCTGTCTGACTCCTGCGCTCCGGGCTGTGTCCCTTGTCCAGAGCCGTTACTTCAGAGCCCTGGTCACGCTTTTCCGTACCTTTCCCAGTTGTGCTGTGACCTCTGAGCGGAGGAGCTGAACTGCACGTGGTGTTTAAGACACTCTCCCGATCATCCCCGGCTCTTGGTTAGCTCTTTGATGCTGTCAGTCGCTGAGGTGCTCACACAAAGATCTGGATCAAAACCTCACTCTGAGGGGCAGCAGCTCCGAGCCCAGCGTCGTACACGCGCTGTCGGTTCCCTCTGCTCTCCAGCCCGGGCACGTTTGGCCGCGTCCGCGGTGACCTGTGCTGGCTGTCCCACCGAGCCCCCGCCCTCGGCAGCAGGCAGCGCCCTGAGAGGGGCTGTGGGCCCAGCCGGCTCTTCCCGGCAGGTTTTGGTGAGAGCTCTGGCCTTTCCCGGCTCACAGGGCGCTACCAGCGGTACCAGCCTCCCAGGCTCCCAGCGTCTGCGGTGCTGCCTGCGGCGGTGGTGCCGCCAACTGGCTGTGGGGTGGTCGTGGAGCTGGGGGCTCAGTGAATGTCCGCAGCCTGCCCGTGCAGGGAGTGTCTGGGAGAGCGGCTGCTACAGCTCCCATCGTCACCAAGGACTGGACGCACACCGTCCCCATGCTGCTCTGCTGTCACCACGTCTGCTTGTGCAAGGCCTGAGGAGGCCGACCGTGGTCAGAGGGTTGACGCAGGTCTCCCTGCGCTGTGGCACTGGAGAAGGAGGAACCTCGCTTTATCTGGTGAGCGCGGATGGCAGGTGTGACGGTGCGCCGTGCCGGTTTGTCTGGCTCAGCAGGGCACCTGAGCCTTCCAGCGCAGGAACGGGCCCTGGGGACAGGACTGCGGGTGCCAGTCCTGGGGGGCTGTCCCGGGAGGTTGGGGTCCTGTGGGGTGAAGAGACCCCAGCCCCGTGGTGGGGAAGTTGCTGGGGGTGCACGCACAGTAACTTGTGCCGTGATTCATCCAAGTTTTACAGGGCAGACTTGGCTTTAGGGAAGGTTTGGCAGGCCCAGTGTCCTCAGATGTCACCCTGATGGCTGCTTGTGGGGCCAGGGGCTGTGAGGCCGGGGGCTGTGGGGCTGGGGGTGTCAGGAGCCGTGGGGCTGGGGGTGTCAGGAGCCGTGGGGCTGGGGGTGTCAGGAGCCGTGGGGCTGGGGGTGTCAGGGGCCGTGGGGCTGGGGGTGTCAGGGGCCATGGGGCTGGGGGTGTCAGGGGCTGCGGGGCTGTTCTGGGCAGCGCTGGGCTGTGGGACGTTCCGAGCGGTGCACATGTGCCCTGGCTGATCTGCGGGGGCCATGGAAGGGACACAGGGCTGGCTCCCTGGGGAATCCACTCGCAGCGTGGAAATGCTGCTGCTGTGAGCAGCCCGGGGGGATCAATGTCCCCAGGGGGTGGGGAAGGGACAGGGAGGGCGTGAGCATTGGCAGCACAACTGCAGCCGTCGTCTTTCGGCTCCGGCCATCTGGGTCAGAGCCGCCCTGCTCAGGCTTCGCATATCGCATTCCAAATCTGCTTACTGGGTACCAGATCCCGAAACTCTGCTTAGGCTGAAAAGTCCTCATTAACATTTTGGGAATACATTAATTCCCTTCCTTTCCTATTCCAACCTGCTGACTTTGATTGGCACTATTTTTTACAATAAATGCTTAATTAAAGGCATAATGACTGTATAATGATTGTATTAAAAGCAAGATGATTATAAAAATCAGCTTAGCAGCTGGAGGCTGCAGGGCTGGAATAGCTCGGAGCAGCAATCTGTGCGGCAGTGCTGTGGAGCCGCGCTCGCAGGTTCATTATCCGCAGCGTCTCTGTGGCCGTTGTGCTGGCGGACCCGCAGCCCCCTCGTTCTGAGCGCCGTGCAGAGCCCGGCTGCCGAAATCGCTGCTGTCCAAATCCCCGCTGCCGAACTCGAGGGGTGTCAGCCTGAGCAGCTGCAGGGAGCGGGACGGCAGATGTGCTGCCGCTGCGGCTGCCGGGATCGCCGCAGGTGAGGAGCAGAGCCGGGGCGTGACGGGAGCTGCGGAACGTGATGCACTTTGCATCCGCACGGGCTGCAGCCCCAGGTCTGTGCTGGGCTCTGACCCCGCAGGCCCGCGAGCCAAGTTCAAGGTCTGGGTCCGTATCTGCCCCACGGCCCCGTCCCGCACCAGGAGCCCGAAGCTCTGGCCTGACGCCGTGACTGGCACATCTCCTCGGGCACAGTGGCACTGTCCCCAGACAGGGTGAGACGTGCCAGCTCAGCCCCTCCCAGCCTCACCGGGTCCTGCTCCGGCACCACCGCTGTTCTCTGGTGTGCGACCACACCGGGTCCTGCTCCGGCACCACCGCTGCTCTCTGGTGTGCGACCACACCGGGTCCTGCTGCTCCCTTCCTGCCCACGTGGCCCATGACAAGTGGCGGGGTGACAGCTGTGCCCTGGCCAGCCTCTGCGCTGTGCCCATACAGCACTGATTGGTGTGCCGCGGAACGCGGGCAGAGCAGCAGTGCCCGGCAGGGGCAGGGTGACCGAGCCCCACGGAGCATGTGCGGGGCTGGACGGCCCTGCCGTCCCTCCCAACGGCACTCGGGTGCATCCATCTGCTCCTGGAGACTTCTCAGGTCCCCAGGCCTTGGGTTTAATTGGTTTTACCTGCCTGCAGCTGCCAGGGCAGTTGGGATGGAGCTGGTGCCAGATGGTGCAGGCGGGGCTGGTCCTGGCGTCCTCTGCTGTGCCAGTTCCCTCTTCGTGCCCGTTCCTCGGGTCACGTCCCCGTTCATCGTAATGATCTCATTTCCTCCACTGCTGTATCTGAGCTCTGTGCCACCTCGGGTCTCATTTGGACCCAGCTGTGCCTCCGTTCCGCTGCGCTCGCTGGAGCCCCACGCTTAACAAGAGCTGCAAGAGGCGATTTAGGAAGTGCCCCTCGCCCCCAGCCGTTAGCCGTGCCGTGCCTGGGCCCGGCAGGCTGTCTGCAAAGCTGGAGGTTGTGAGCTTAACAACAGTTAATGTGATATTCAAGGGCAGGTTGAAAAAGCAAGCTGTTTGAGTGTGCGCTGGTGAAGGAACGGCAGGAGCAGACGTTGAGGAACGTCCTTTTTGTCTAGAACCTCTGCAGCAGGTTCCGGCATCCGAGTGCAGGTTCCGTTTGCAGCAGGTGCTCTGCGGTCCTGGGTGGGACGGCCCGTGTCTGGCTGGAAGCGCGGGGACACAGGGACAGGGCGCTGGCACAGGGCGCTGGCACAGGGCACTGTGGCTCGGTGTTCCCGGCACGGCCGCGCAGGGGACGCTGCGGAGCGGCTCCGCTCAGAGGGGCTCCGGGGGTGGCCTCTGGTTTGGAGCGGCCAACACAAGCGTCTGCCTGGGCGGTCTGATGGGAGAGGCCGTGGGGAACCTGCGTGTGAGCAGCTCTGCCAGACCCACGGGCGCTGCTTGGCTTGTCCTGAGCCGGCTCAGCAGCGTGCGGGCCCCTTCCTGCGGCCCCGGAACAGGCCGAGCGGTGTTCCAGCGCCGTCCCCAGCCACGCCAGCGCTTCTCTTGCTGTGGGCAGAGCTGGCCCGAGCTCTTGCAGCCGCGCTGTCCTCGATCCCAGCCCGAGCACGAGCCGCGGGGCCGGGGCTGCTGCAGCCGCTCGGCTCATCCCCCGGCCTCTGTAAAACCGGTTCTGCCCAGGATACCATCAGGAGCAATGAGGAGACACACCCACCCCTCTTCTTTCATTTCTAATACAGCAATGAAGGTTTTCCTGCCTTTTCATCCTCGGTTTTAAAAGTCTCTTAGACATAAAGTACCATGAATGCAAAGCAGTGGGGTACCAGAACAGTCGGGTCCCTCCTCTTGGCCCCTTCCCGGCAGGAGGCAGATAAGGGGCCCTGTCCTCAGAGTCAGCTTTGCTTGGGGGTTCTTTTGCTGTCCCTTCCTCTTGGCATGGTTTGCGTTTCCTGGAAGCCTCTGCTCTGACACCTGAGCTGCTCCCAGAGCTGCTCAGCCGTAACGCGGTGTCACGGTCCATTCGGCGATGGACTCGTGATGGTTCTTTTACCTTGATCTCAGAGTGCAAAATTAAGGTAGCTAAAATGCCAAGGGGTTATAATTCAATCAAGCAGTGTTACTTTATTAATTTGCCCTTAAAGCAGCACACGATAGAGAGAGAGAAAGAAAAAGAAAAGGGAAGAGAAACGGGGAAAAGGTAAGAGTAAAGATGAGAAGTGAGGTTGCGTTTCTCACCGTCCAGTTCCAGAAGCTCCCTCTGGTCTCCGGTCCCGTGGAGTCCTGCCGAACCTCCGTCGTGGTTCGGGATCCTCTGGTGGGAAGATCTTCCACGGTGTCCTTTCTGGAGTCACCTTTTATGCTTCTTCCCCCCCCTCGCTCCCATTGTTTCAGGCCAGTCTCCACCTTCATTTTGCAACCCAGGCTCGTACTGCGCAGGCTCGAAGGATTCACGCTTTCTTTTGCCAGCGCTTACGTGTCCAGCACTCAGGGCCTTTCTCTGGTCCATTGGGTGAGCTCAGGCCCCTTGGCGAGCTCCTGGCCATGCTCCTTTTTGTTGGCCATTGTTTGGGGGAGCAGGTGGGGGACACGTGTGACTGAGGCTGCAGGTGAGAACACATCTGGACGGCAGCTGTCTGTCAGGGCCTTGGTTCTCTGAGTTCTTGATGGTGATGTTCAGGCAAATACTGCTCCATCTTCGGGCCGACTGACACGCGGTTCCGCTGGCCTTGCTGCTGTGAAGGCGCTTCAGGAGGATCCTTTCCTCAGGAGCCGGGCGGGTGCCGCTGTGTCGAGCGGCGGTCTGAGCGCGCCCCGGCGGAGGCTGTGCCGCGGCGCTTGGTGCGCTGAGGCTCGCTGTGCCCGGGACTGACGGCGCCTCAGAACCTGCTCTGCAGCCGTGGTCCTTTGCAACTCTGGGAATTCTTAGTGGGACAATGCAGAAGGGGATTTTAGGTCTCCTCTGGATGGTCTGAATGTCTGTACTCTCACCTACTGTCTTAGACCCTGCTGTGACTCGGGCAAAGAGAAGTTTGGAGATACAGGAATTCTTTGGTCTTTATTAATTTGCCTTCTTTATTGGAGAGGGAAACTATTCTTCTGCAAGAGTGAACTTGCATAGCAGACTGAAGCTCAGTTAACTGATCCCCTCTCTGACGGGTTTTGGTCCATCTCCACTGGCCACCAGGGTGATCCATCTGGTCACAGGGAGCACCTGCAGGCTCAGCAGAGGCGCCTGAGTGACTGCAGAGCCCACGGCCGTTCGTGGCTGCGCGGAGAGCTGGTGTTTGCGTGGACAGGGCGTCTGACTCCTCCCCTCTGGGCCAGCACCTTCTGTGTTGGATTTCTTTCTGGACTAGTTTGTTTTAATGCTATAGAGAAAACGTGAGCTTTGAGTGGGGTGAGTCCACTGATGTTGCTTTGGGACTGGTTTAGCACCTGAAGGTGGGGAGGTGGCTCTGCTTGGAAGATGCCAAGTGGCTGTTGTGGAGAAGCAGCCACACAACCCTGTTTGGGTGGGAATGACTGGACGCTGTTGTAGGAAGCTCCACATGCACTTATGTCCTGGTGTAACGTAGGAGTAGTACAACTGCCCAGGTGCAGGTTCTCCTGCATTTGAGCTGCTGAGTTGTTGGTGTGCTGACTGCTCTGAGTACCGGAGCACTGGGGTGTGCGTCTGGTCTTGCCCTCTGTGTGTGTCTGGTCTTGCCCTGTGTGTGCGTCTGGTCTTGCCCTCTGTGTGTGTGTCTGTTCTTGCCCTGTGTGTGTGTTTGTGGTCGGTGTGTGAACGGCTCATGGTCCAGGCATAGCTCTGGAGGTGGGTGTCAGTGCCGGTGTGTCCGGCGGGCGCTGGACACGTCTCTGGAGGGCCGACATCCCATCCAAGCTGACCACGGGGCTCCATCTCCGTGTTGACCGCAGACTTGGTGTCTCATCTGTTGTCAGTAGACGAGCAAGTGATGGCTAACGAAGGTGTGTTCAAGTGATGGCTAACGAAGGTGTGTTCAAGTGATGGCTAACGAAGGCTTGTTCAAGTGATGGCTAACGAAGGCTTGTTCAAGTGATGGCTAACGAAGGTGTGTTCAAGTGATGGCCAATGAAGGCTTGTTCAAGTGATGGTTAACGAAGGCTTGTTCAAGTGATGGCTAACGAAGGCTTGTTCAAGTGATGGCTAACGAAGGCTTGTTCAAGTGATGGTTAACGAAGGTTTGTTCAAGTGATGGTTAACGAAGGTTTGTTCAAGTGATGGTTAACGAAGGTTTGTTCAAGTGATGGCTAACGAAGGTGTGTTCAAGTGATGGCTAACGAAGGTGTGTTCAAGTGATGGCTAACGAAGGCTTGTTCAAGTGATGGCTAACGAAGGCTTGTTCAAGTGATGGCTAACGAAGGTTTGTTCAAGTGATGGCCAATGAAGGCTTGTTCAAGTGATGGCCAACGAAGGCTTGTTCAAGTGATGGTTAACAATGTTTTGTTCAAGTGATGGCTGACGAAGGCTTGTTCAAGTGATGGCTAACGAAGGCTTGTTCAAGTGATGGTTAACGAAGGTTTGTTCAAGTGATGGCTGACGAAGGCTTGTTCAAGTGATGGTTAACGAAGGTTTGTTCAAGTGATGGCTAACGAAGGCTTGTTCAAGTGATGGCTAACGAAGGCTTGTTCAAGTGATGGTTAACGAAGGCTTGTTCAAGTGATGGCTAACGAAGGTTTGTTCAAGTGATGGCTAACGAAGGCTTGTTCAAGTGATGGTTAACGAAGGCTTGTTCAAGTGATGGCTAACGAAGGCTTGTTCAAGTGATGGCTAACGAAGGCTTGTTCAAGTGATGGTTAACGAAGGCTTGTTCAAGTGATGGCTAACGAAGGCTTGTTCAAGTGATGGTTAACGAAGGTTTGTTCAAGTGATGGCTAACGAAGGTTTGTTCAAGTGATGGTTAACGAAGGTGTGTTCAAGTGATGGCTAACGAAGGCTTGTTCAAGTGATGGCTAACGAAGGCTTGTTCAAGTGATGGCTAACGAAGGCTTGTTCAAGTGATGGCTAACGAAGGCTTGTTCAAGTGATGGCTAACGAAGGCTTGTTCAAGTGTAACCAGGGTCAGGAGCCTCCCCAGGGCATTTCAGTGGAAGGCTGTGAGGCTGGTGGACAAACCGTGTTTTCTGTTCATCCGGGGGCCCCATATGAATCTTTCCCATTTTCCCTAATTTCTGTAGCTGCCAACTTGTCTCTTTCTTGGTCTTTTATTAATAAACCCAAGTGAAATCTGTTGTTGTGATGAAAGGACCGTGCAACATCTGCCAGATGGATTGTATGCAGGCAGTTGATTAATTCGATAGGGCGTTTAAAATCAGCTTTCATAATTGCATTTTAATTTCGTAGCAAAGCAGCTGTGCAAAGCGGGGCTAACGTGGCACCCACTCTAGAAATGCCGTGGGCTTTCCGGCGGGAGCCGTCAGGGATGGCAGCTCCGGCGGGTGCGGGTGCGGGAGCTCCAGCGGGTGCGGGAGCCCTCGGTGCTGGAGGTGGGAGGTGAACCCGTGTGCTGCTGGCGCCACATTCACCTGCCCGGGTGGAGCAGCCACAGGACCCGTGTGGCAGCGCTGGGGCCGCTGCTGGAGCTGCTGAGGGGGTTCACCAGCACCCCAGGGTGCGGTGTCAGAGTGACGGAGCGTTAGGGACGGAGCCCCCCGTGCACCCCTGGGCCTGAGCCGCAGCGAGCAGGGCTCGGGGCAAAGCGTTTGCAGCCGCGTGCGGCTCTGCGGTGCTTGGCTTAATCCAGTGTTGGCTGCGTCTCAGTATATACAGGCAAATTAAATGGAAAGGAGGAGAAAACTTTGCTAGGGTGGGGAAACAATAATAGGAGGAAACTGGGAGCCCGATGAGCTCTGGAACCGAGTGAAGGTCACAGCACAGCACTGCTGCTCACAGGAGGGACTGAACCAGAAGATGGGTCGGTTGCTGATTTTTTCAGAGCTCAGCAGCAGTAATTTGCAGCTGGCATTGAGCAGAACTGTGCTGGTGGCATAGTTCTGGCAGCGTCCCTTTTCCTGGGTCTCGTATGCAGTGGCTCAGAAGTGAAGAACACGGAGGTGAAGGGTGTGGTTGAGAGGCCGGGTCATGTCCGTGTTGGCCTCAGGTGGATCGGGTGCTGTGTGTAAGCCCAGCCTACAGGAGAAGCTGCCAGGACATGGAGCTGCACCAGTGTGGGCAACGTTCCCTTGTTTGCTGGGAAACCGGTTGGGAATAAAGCAGCCTGGAGACCGGTGCGTGACGGCAGCACCTGTTGCCTCTTGATCCTGGATTCCAAGTGTGTTGTTTCCATGATGCGATGTACATTTAGTCTCGGTGTGAGGTCATGGTACCTGTTCCACTATTTGCCATTTTGTAGCCTTCTAGGGTTTGTCTTTGCTGGTAACAGTCGTCCAGGGCCCAGCTCTGCGGGGCTGGATGTGAAACGGAACAAGGTCTTAGCAATACAGTCAAGTCTCCAGCTCCAGCCATGCTTGGCAGCCGCATGTTGTAGCGACTCCGGACCTGCAGGTAGTCCCGCGTGCCCGGGCCTTGGGGAGCCCGTGGTGTACGGATGGTGGTCGTGCTGTCAGCACGGGGCTCCCGGGTGGCCGTCCCATGGGTTCCTGGGCCCTGCAGAGGGGCTGCTTGTGGTCCTGAGTCAGGCGAGAGGAGCGGGAGCGCTGCCTCCCCACGGCCGGGGCGGCTTTGGGGTGCTCTCCCGTCAGAGCCACCAGGGAAGGTCTGACCGTGGGGTGAGACCCGCGGGTGTCAGCGCCCGTCGCAGACGCGCCGTGACGCCCCTGGCTTCCCGAGCTGAGCCTTATCGCAGCCTCGAGAGTCCCTGGATTCACATTCCAGATCTGTGCCCCAAACGGCTTCCTGATAATCACTGAATAGATAAAACCAGCAGAATGGCTTTGTCCCTTGTTTGCAGCTCAAGACAGCAGATGTGAGTGCTGATGCTTTTCTGCCCCTCGGGGCTGAAACTGAATGAAGCTGTTCTGTAGGAACCTGGCTGTGGCAGCTCCCAGGGACACAGGAACCCGCAGACAGTCAGTGGTGGGACCCAGGAGCTGGGGACACACGGGGTCCCGGGTCAGCAAGGGACGGGCAGGACTGAGCGGGACTGGGGGCCAGAGGGTCCGAGCAGGGCTGGGGAGCCAGAGCGCTGTGACAGCGGGTCTGTGTCACACACTGGGGTCAGAGCAATGTGACAGCGGGTCTGTGTCACACACTGGGGTCAGAGCAATGTGACAGCGGGTCTGTGTCAGACACTGGGGTCAGAGCAATGTGACAGCGGGTCTGTGTCAGACACTGGGGTCAGAGCAATGTGACAGCGGGTCTGTGTCAGACACTGGGGTCAGAGCAATGTGACAGCGGGTCTGTAGACACTGGGGTCAGAGCAATGTGACAGCGGGTCTGTGTCACACACTGGGGTCAGAGCAATGTGACAGCGGGTCTGTGTCAGGCACTGGGGTCAGAGCAATGTGACAGCAGGTCTGTGTCAGACACTGGGGTCAGAGCAATGTGACAGCGGGTCTGTGTCAGGCACTGGGGTCAGAGCAATGTGACAGCGGGTCTGTGTCAGACACTGGGGTCAGAGCAATGTGACAGCGGGTCTGTGTCAAACACTGGGGTCAGAGCGCTGTGACAGCGGGTCTGTGTCAGGCACTGGGGTCAGAGCGCTGTGACAGCGGGTCTGTGTCAGACACTGGGGTCAGAGCAATGTGACAGCGGGTCTGTGTCACACACTGGGGTCAGAGCGCTGTGACAGCGGGTCTGTGTCAGACACTGGGGTCAGAGCAATGTGACAGCGGGTCTGTAGACACTGGGGTCAGAGCAATGTGACAGCGGGTCTGTGTCACACACTGGGGTCAGAGCAATGTGACAGCGGGTCTGTGTCAGGCACTGGGGTCAGAGCAATGTGACAGCAGGTCTGTGTCAGACACTGGGGTCAGAGCAATGTGACAGCGGGTCTGTGTCAGGCACTGGGGTCAGAGCAATGTGACAGCGGGTCTGTGTCAGACACTGGGGTCAGAGCAATGTGACAGCGGGTCTGTGTCAAACACTGGGGTCAGAGCGCTGTGACAGCGGGTCTGTGTCAGGCACTGGGGTCAGAGCGCTGTGACAGCGGGTCTGTGTCAGACACTGGGGTCAGAGCAATGTGACAGCGGGTCTGTGTCACACACGGGTCAGAGCGATGTGACAGCGGGTCTGTGTCAAACACTGGGGTCAGAGCGCTGTGACAGCGGGTCTGTGTCACACACGGGTCAGAGCGATGTGACAGCGGGTCTGTGTCAGGCACTGGGGTCAGAGCGCTGTGACAGCGGGTCTGTGTCACACACTGGGGTCAGAGCGCTGTGACAGCGGGTCTGTGTCACACACTGGGGTCAGAGCGCTGTGACAGCGGGTCTGTGTCACACACCGGGGTCAGAGCGCTGTGACAGCGGGTCTGTGTCAGGCACTGGGGTCAGAGCAATGTGACAGCGGGTCTGTGTCAGACACTGGGGTCAGAGCAATGTGACAGCGGGTCTGTGTCAGGCACTGGGGTCAGAGCAATGTGACAGCGGGTCTGTGTCACACACTGGGGTCAGAGCAATGTGACAGCGGGTCTGTGTCACACACTGGGGTCAGAGCAATGTGACAGCGGGTCTGTGTCAGACACTGGGGTCAGAGCAATGTGACAGCGGGTCTGTGTCAGGCACTGGGGTCAGAGCAATGTGACAGCGGGTCTGTGTCAGACACTGGGGGGCCAAGGGGACCAGGACTGTCCTCTGCCTTTCGAAGGCTGTGCCGTACAGGGTGAGGTCCCTCGGCACCACTGAGGAGTCGGGGTTTGACAACATTGTTAGAGCAGGTGGGGAACCCTGGTGATGAGTGGGGACCCTGGTGACGAGTCAGAAGCCCTCGTGACAAGTGGGGGCCCTGGTGACAAGCGGGGACACTGGTGACGAGTTGGGAACCGTGGTGATGAGTGAGGACCCTGGTGACATGTGGGGACCCTGGTGATGAGTTGGGATGCTGGTAGTGAGTGGGGACCCTGGCGATGAATGGGGACCCTGGTGCCGAGTGGGGACCCTGGTGCCGAGTCACGTGTGAGGGTCCTGAGGAGAGTTCAGTGAGGGTCTGAGGCGAAGAGCAGAGCTGCGGGTGAGGGCTGGTACGAGGAAGCCGTTAAAAATGAACTGAAGGGTGTTATGCGTTGTGCAGCAGGGCCCGCAGCGTTTCCATTGTTGCCCTTTGCGTTGTTCTTTATCTTCACGCGTTAACCTGTCCCCAGCACGGCAGAACCTGAGCGGGAAATCACGTCTGCGGCAGCTGTGCGGGTAGAGCTGGGTCCCTCCGGTTCTGCCCCGTCAGGGGCTGCTCAGGCTGCGAGTGGGACAGCGGTCACAGTGACAATGGACACGGCAGCGCTGCTGTGAGGGCAGGGAGGAGCCGGGCGGGCTGGGGTCTGCAGCAGCTGCCCCTCCCACTGCCGCCCTGAGACCTTCTCTTGTGGCCCGAGGGGGACCCGGGCTGGCCGCTGCAGAGCCGTTCCGGGCACAGTCCCGCAGCACGGGGGTCGCGGCTGCAGCCCGGCTCTCCTTGCATGGTGGTGTAGGCGGGAGAGCAACTAGGACATTGCAGAGGTTGAAGGGATGTGTGGGCAGTGCAGGGTCAGGCTGGGTCATGCAGGTGTGGGTGGCTGGGTCATATAGAGGTGGATGGCTAGGTCATGCAGATGTGGGTGGCTGTGTCATGCAGATGTGGGTGGTTGGGTCACACAGATGTGAATGTTTGGGTCATGCAGATGTGGATGGTTGGAACACGCAGATGTGGGAAGTTGGGTCTTACAGATGTGGGTGGCTGTGTCGTACAGATATGGGTGATTGGATCATACAGATGTGGGAAGCTGGGTCATGCAGATGTGGATGGCTGAGCCATGCAGATGTGCGTGGCTGGATCCGTACAGGTGTGGGTGGCTGTGTCCATACAGGGACTCAGGAAAGGGAAAACCCATGGCCTCTATGGGTCAGGTGCTTGTTGGTTGGTTGGTTGGGTTTTTTGTTTGTATTTTTTTCCATTTCTTGTGGTCTTGGAACCTGTGAAGCAAAGGAACATGGGAGCTGCAAGAGGAAAACTCGGCAGCAGGAACAACCGGAGGAGTCCTGCCGGCCCCCGTGCTGCTGCCGCCCTGTGGAAGGCGCCTCCCGGCAGCACCTGCAGTGCCGTCTGAGCCCCCTCTGTGCCGAGCAGCAGCGGAGCGGCAGTAGCAGGGGCAGGGACAGGGACAGGGACAGGGGCAGGGGCAGGGGCAGGGACAGGGGCAGGGGCAGCGGCAGGGGCAGGGGCAGGGGCAGGGGCAGGGACAGGGGCAGGGACAGGGACAGGGGCAGGGGCAGGGACAGGGGAAAGGGCAGCGGCAGGGGCAGGGGCAGGGGCAGGGACAGGGGCAGGGGCAGGGACAGGGGCAGGGGCAGGGACAGGGGCAGGGGCAGGAGCAGGGGCAGCGGCAGGAGCAGCGGCAGGGGCAGGGGCAGCGGCAGTGGCAGGGCAGACGCTGGGGCTGCAGTTGCGGCTCAGGCGGCACAACGGCCGGCGGCACAGATGGGCGCACTGAGGCGCTCTGGAGGAGCTGGCCCTGTGTGTAGGCTCTAAGGGTTGAGTGGGATTGAAATTAATGGAAGGAAGACAAGGGAAAAAAAATAGCCTTTGGTCAGGACAACTGCCTCGTCATTTGCAGCTGGCTGGGCTCCATAGGCATCCTTTCAGGGGGAATTTTCCACAAGACCTGGAGGATGCTACAGTGGATTCTCCAAGGGAGAGGTTTGCAGGCACGGCAGAGCGTGCAGGGGGCAGCATAGAACGGTCTGGGAGATGCGTTTGGAGAGGAATAGGGGCTGCAAATGGGATGGGATGGGTCAGGTCCCTGGTAGCAGCAGCGGAGGGGGATTGTGCTCCAAGGGCGGGCAGGGGCTGGGGGAGCCCGGCGGTTCCAGCGGCTCCTCCCGCAGCCGCAGGGTTGGGGGACCCTGGCAGGCAAACCCAGCTCAGGGGCATGGCGCTCCTGGGGCTACAGCACGGCGCTGGGGCGGCCCTGGGCTGGCCACGCTCTGCGTCCAGATGTGATCTGCTCTGCCTTCTTTTAGTCATTTTCTCCCAGTATGTCTCGTTTGTTCAGTTCTTCAGAGTGTATTTAAGCACTTTGTGTGCGCATCCCACCATGGCTCACTGTGCGCCTCATTACCATGTTTATAGCTATGCAGATTACCGGTGACCTTCAGAGCCGGTGGCTGCTTGCACCCGCGATCACACGCCTCAGCAGAGCCTTTACCTCTGTTCTCCCGTCAGCACCAGCCTCTTCTGGGCCGCGGTGGCGTTGCCCGCTCGGTGTGAGGGAGAGGGCTCTGCCACCGGCCAGCCCTGGGCTGGCGCTGCGGAGAACGGACACAAAATGAACCAGGCCTTAGGAGCGACTCGTCAGGAGCGGCTGCCGAGAGACGGCGTCCACAGGGCAAGTCAGGCCCTGCTAAGCCCGGCTGAACCCAAGCGCTGTCCCCTTGGTGTGACAAGCGTGGGTTGTGGTGGCATCAGAGCTTGTTGGCACCGTCTGCGCCTCTCCCTGCCAGCCCAGAGCTCCTGCCCAGTTCACACAGAATCCCGGGATGTCAGGGGTTGAAGGGCCCTGGAAAGCTCATCCAGTGCAATCCCCCCATGGAGCAGGAACACCCAGATGAGGTTACACAGGAAGGTGTCCAGGCGGGTTGGAATGTCTGCACAGAAGGAGACTCCACAACCCCCTGGGCAGCCTGGGCCAGGCTCTGCCACCCTCACCCCCAACAAGTTGCTTCTCATAGTCAAGTGGAACCTCCTGTGTTCCAGTTTGCACCCATTGCCCCTTGTCCTGTCCCTGGTTGTCACCAGAAGAGCCTGGCTCCATCCTCCTGACACTGCCCCTTTCCATATTGATCCCCAGCAATGAGTCCCCCCTCAGTCTCCTCTTGGCCAGCTCCAGAGCCCCAGCTCCCTCAGCCTTTCCTCACATGGGAGATGCTCCACTCCATCATCTTCATGGCAAGGTTTTTCTGTTATCTCGTGTGAGGCTGTCAGAGACAAACTGGTGAAATACGAACAACTTTAACGTTTTCCTTGCATTCCAATGGACTCGGTTTGCTGTTACCTTAAGGTCTGTGCTCAGCTTGGTGCCAGACAGACTGCAACTTCAGTCCTTCCAACCCTCAAGAAACAGCCAGTCTTGAGGAGTGCGGTGTGATCGGAGAGCCGAGCGAACAAGGGCAGAACAGCGGGCTCTGGAGGGCTGGATGAGCTCTGCTCCGCGGATTTGGGAATACAACGTACTAGAGAAGGGAAATTTTCCATTGGGAGGTGTTAGCAGAGCTTCTAAAGCATGGACGAGAGCAGTGGGAAATGAAGTACAGGATTTGGAGCTGTTCCAGATGGTGACAACATCATAACCTTTGGAGAGCAGGAGCATTTGCATCTCAAGAAGAGCTCCAGAGAAGAGACTGAGCCGAGTCCAGTTTGCCTTGCAGATCAGGCTGCCGCGTGTTTGCTCTTCCCGTGCTGCCCGCAGGACTGGTGCCTGGATACCGGCAATCTAATTCCTCTGCTTTGGGGAACTGGCTCCGGCTGCCGTGGGGCGGCGCATCATTCGTTAGCAGCTGTGGTGTCTGCGCTGAGCTGGGCGACACGCGGCACGGGGTGCTGGTGCGGGGTAAATCCAACCCTGCTGTCAGGGAGGTGGCAGCACGTGTGTCCTCTGCCAGCCGGGACGGCAAATACCACCGTAACTCAGGTGTTTATTTGGTAACTAATTACAATTGCCCGCACAGCAGTCCTGGCGCGGCGGTGGGACCGCGGCCCATGGTGCGGTGAGCTCGTGTGCGCGACCCCTCGCTCTATTCCTGAGCGGGAAGCCCAGTAGATCCGCCAGCCGTTGGGCCTGGTGTTGTGTCCCCAGCGCTGGCCCGTGGCTCTGGGCAGGACACGTGTCCCTCCAGCCCCGTGTGTCCCCGGGCGGGCAGCGAACACCCAGGGACGCCGCAGCAGCCGCTGGCCCGGAGCGCCAGGGCTCCTGTGTGCTGGGGCTGCTGCGGCTCCGGATCGGGAAAGGAAAGCGCACACAGACCGGCTTCCTCAGCGCCTTTGGTGTGGAGGCACCGCTGCACTAACGAGGAGAGCTAATTTCACAGTGATTAGTGCGCACATCGCCAGCTGGGGCAGAAGGTGCAGCTGACGTGCTGACGGAGCTGCAGGGAGGGACCCGGGTGGTGCAGGACAGCGGGGTGGCACAGGTGACAGGCAGGGTGGCACAGGGTGACAGACAGCAGGATGGCACAGGATGACAGGCAGGGTGATGCAGGAGTGACAGGCAGGATGGCACAGGGGGACAGGCAGGGTGGCACAGGGTGACAAGGTGGCACAGGGTGACATAGAGGTGACAGGCAGTGGGATGGCACAGAGGTGACAGGCAGGGTGGCACAGAGTGACCGGCATCAGGGTGGCACAGGGCGACAGATCAGGTGGCACAGAGTGCCTGGTGTCAGGGTGGCACAGGGTGACAGGCAGCAGGGTGGCACAGAGTGCCTGGTGTCAGGGTGGCATGAGGTGACAGACTGGGTGGCAGAGAGTGACCGGTGTCAGGGTGGCACGGGGTGACAGATCAGGTGGCACAGAGTGCCTGGTGTCAGGGTGGCACAGGGTGCCTGGTGTCAGGGTGGCATGAGGTGACAGACTGGGTGGCACAGAGTGACCGGTGTCAGGGTGGCACGGGGTGACAGATCAGGTGGCACAGAGTGACCGGTGTCAGGGTGGCACGGGGTGACAGGCTGTAGGACGCTTGCATTGCCTCGTGGCACCAAGTCCATTGTTCTCAGAGGGCTCATCCCGGGAGCTGTTCGAGGGGACCCAGGGGCTGGTTCCTGGGGTTGCTGTCACACCAGGGGTCTCGTTCCCGCTGTCCAGCTCTGTTCCTGCGGCCCAGCTGTGGCACAGCCCCACCAGCAGGATTCGGCCAGGCCTCCCCATGCCCTGGTCCCCTCAGCACCATCAGCCCCTTGCCAAAGGGCCCTTCTGGTGACCGGCTCCTCACCCTCGTTGGGGTCCCGGTGGCTGGAGGGGCGTCCAGGGACTCCGGGGTCACTGTCCTCGTGCTGGGTCGGGTCCCAGGGCCTGTCTGCAAACCCCGGGACAGCAGCTCCGGGAACCCTCACGTTCACCCCACACGTTTGTGATCGCAGCCAAGCTTCAATGAGGCGTTTGCTCTCAAAGCCGCAGGGTTAAGCTGGGATTTAAAAGTTGGAGAAACAGCCATGGGAAAAGCGTAAGATAAGATGATGCAAGTTTGAAATAGAGCCCATGTCAGCCTTTTCCTTTACCTGCTCTCGGGGTTTGCCGAGGAGCTCAAGAACCCAGCTCAGAGTCGTGTCTGCGCTGGGGGTTCTAACGGCTCCTGGAGGCTCAGACAAAGCCCAAGAAACGCCCCATCTGCGCTGGCCCGGGGGCCTCTGGTGGGGTGGGCTTGGCTTTTCGGAGCTTGCGCTGCCGACGGGGCCGCGGCAATGAGCGCATCGGGGATCGGCACGGCCGGGCCCCGCGCGCTGCCGCTGCTCTTGTTTTCTGTCTGGATGTCAAATGAACTGCCATTACAGATTCTGCACTGCAATGTTTTCCAAAGGATTTATCAAAAGCTTATCACTTTCGGGTGATGTGCAACAGTTTCTCTTGATCTGTAGTATTTTATAGACTAAATCTAACGCATTAATTCACAATCTGTTCCGGAGAGCGCTGGGGTTAGGAAGGCGTGTGAGCCACAGTAACCTGAGAACAGGGCTGACTGCTCTCCTCTGCTCCCTGGCCAGGATGGGGCCGCTAATTGGCCTCGTGAGTGCCCGAATTCAAGTGAGAGATGCACATCAGCCATTTTCTGGATAAAACTAGTGAAATCTAGGCGCTCTGGATATTATATATCAATGGGGAACAGCTGGAAAGGTTGTTAATGATTCTCGCCTCCCTTTTTTCTCTCCTGCGTTGTGCATGTGTTTGTTCTCCTGGGTGCTCTGGGAATGACAATCGTTTCCTCTGTGGCCGTGGGAGATGTAATGGTCACGGGAGGCATTTTTAACCTGTAGAATCACAGAATCGTGTTGATTGGAAAAGCCCCTCAAGATCACCGAGATAACCCAGCCTGTCCCTGCCCCATGTCCTGAGAACCTCGTGTCCGTCTGTCCAGCCCTCCAGGGCTGGTGACTCCAGCACTGCCCTGGGCAGCCTGTTCCAATGCCCCACAGCCCTTTGGGGAAGAAATTGTTCCCACATCCGACCTCAACCTCCCCTGGGCAACTTGAGGCCGTTTCCTCTGCTCCTGGCGCTTGTTCCTGGGGAGCAGAGCCCGACCCCCCTGGCTCCAAGCTCCTTTCAGGCAGTTCAGAGATCAGAAGGTCTCCCCTCAGCTCCTGTTCTCCAGCTGAACCCCCAGGTCCCTCAGCCGCTCCATCACACTTGTGCTCCAGCCCCTCACCAGCTCCGTTCCCTTCTCAGTGTCGCAGAACAGTCCAGGTGTGTGTGGCAGAAGCTGCTGCGGGTGCCGGGGGCTCTGGCTGTGGGCGCCGGGGGCTCTGGCTGCGCGAGCCGGGAGGTGGCAGCTGACGTCAAACGTGCATTTGCGGGCAGTGGTTTTGGTAGCAGAAGGCTCAGCCCGTTCTGCCCCCCGGATCTGCGCTGGCTGTGGGGCCCGGCTCGTTCTCCAGGTGTGGTGGGGGGTGCTGGCTGTGTGTGTAGCTCCCCAGCAGGGGTGCCCGGTGTCCCCAGAGCCGTCCTGTGCAGCCGGTGGCTGCTGAGTTCAGGCTGACGGTTCCCTGGTTTAATGAGGACACTCCTGGTGTGATTCTCCCTTAAAATCTCCTTGACTGTGAATTCATTTAATCTTCAGAGCACACTTCAAGACTTCCTTTCCGTTTTCTCTCAGCTTTGAGCAATAAACCCAAGGCTTAATGGCTTGGGAGAATTTTGCTGTGCCAGCGCAGCCCCGTCCTGTTTGCCGGGTCATTCGGAGTGAAACGGCTCGTGGTGTTTTTCACACCCCAGTTCCCAGGGTGACTCGTGCTGTCCCTTGGCCAGTTTCCTTCCCTCTCTGCTCTCGTTTTCCTCGTGGGCTGCGGGTGCTCTGGGCTGTCAGCAGTTAGGGTGGGCAGCGTGTTTCCAGAAGGGGTTTAACCAAAGCCCGTGCGCTGTCTGGGTCCCCGTGAACGATCCTGGCACAGGTGGGTGCTGCCGGTTCAGGGCTGCGTTTTCACAGCACACGGCTGCATGAGCGCCCTGGTCTACACTGTCTCTCTCCTGGACGTGGGGGAGAGAAGCTTCTGGAGGTGCTTTCTTCCTCCAGACCACGCCTGACCCTGACACGTTTTCTGTGCTGTGCCCCGCTGCGTTGCCGCTGCGCTAACAGCGCGGTGGTGGTTCTGCCTCCCCGTTCTCGGCAGCCCTGCTGGCGCTCACGTCCCGTTTCTCTCCCCGCAGTGCTCAGCATCGGCGAAGGTGGCTTTTGGGAAGGAACCGTGAAGGGCAGGACTGGCTGGTTCCCGGCAGAATGCGTGGAGGAGGTGCAGATGCGGCAGTACGACCCGCGGCAAGGTAAGCTGTGCTCCGGGTGCCGGTGTCCCACCAGCCGCACCGGGCGGCCCCAGAGATCAGAACTACTCCCTGGAAGTTTCTAGCAGGCTCAGGGTTTCCCCGATCTTTGCAGTGGGTGGTGGGTGCATCTGCAGAACTGTATCTCGGGTGTTGGTTCACATCACCGAGCGCACTGGCATCCCCCGGTGACACCGCGGATCCGCGGTAGGTGTGCGGTACAGCATGAGGACCGCGATCGCCGGTGCCTTTTGCTGCAGTGCCAGGTGTTGTGCCGGCGGCAGCGAGTGACGGAGCAGGAGAGTGTGGCTGTGACCTGAACCTGCAGCCCCGCGGTACGGTTTAGGAGACTGCAGGAGACGACAGCGGTTTGCGGTGTTTGCTCCGGCGCCGAGCGGCCGCGGCTCTGCCCGGGCAGCCCTGAGCCCCGTCTCAGCACCCCCCACCAGGGATTTGCTGTTCCCGGGTGGGGCAGCAGCTGCGGGTTGTAGGAAACAATCGCCTTGTCAATAGAACAGGCGCGGACAGGATCTCTCAGCAAAGCAGGTTTTAGTAGCGATTTTGCAACACCGGGTGTTGTACCTAACGGTCGGCACACGGAACAGGCAAAAGGCCCCGCTTGTATCCCCCCAATCCCAGCCGCAGTTTCCCCCGTTGGTCCTGCAGGGTTTACGGACCACCCGACCCTGCCTCAGTTTACCTGTCTCATTCCTCTGCTTGTAACAGCCCCCTCCCCTTGTTGACTTATTTAACATACGGATTCCTGGCTCTTGGGTTTCCCTTCCCCAGCCTGACTTTTCAAATGCAGCAATCAGTTTGCACTCTGGGATTAGTTCAAAGAGACTTTGTTTCACGTGACGGATTCACAGTCCGGTGTCTCTCGGTCCTTCCACTGCTGGGGTCAGGTGCCAGGACCCCGGTTTTGTAGAAACAACTTTCCTCCTTCAACAGCTCCTTACACAGGTTGTCTGTGCCCGGCGGTGCGGTGGTCCTGGAGGCCACCACGACTTCACGGGGCCCCTGCTGTGGGTCCATCGCCCCATGTCCCTGTACCAGCTGCTATGGGTCCGTCACCCTGTGTCCCTGTAGCAGCTGCTGTGGGTCCATCACCCTGTGTCCCTGTAGCAGCTGCTGTGGATCCGTCACCCCATGTCCCTGTAGCAGCTGCTGTGGGTCCGTCACCCCGTGTCCCTGTACCAGCTGCTGTGGGTCTGTCACCCCGTGTCCCTGTACCAGCTGCTGTGGGTCCGTCACCCCGTGTCCCTGTAGCAGCTGCTATGGGTCTGTCACCCCGTGTCCCTGTACCAGCTGCGGTGGGTCCGTCACCCCGTGTCCCTGTACCAGCTGCTGTGGGTCCGTCACCCCGTGTCCCTGTACCAGCTGCTGTGGGTCCGTCACCCCGTGTCCCTGTAACAGCTGCTGTGGGTCCGTCACCCCGTGTCCCTGTACCAGCTGCTGTGGATCCGTCACCCCGTGTCCCTGTAGCAGCTGCTGTGGGTCCGTCACCCCGTGTCCCTGTACCAGCTGCTATGGGTCCGTCACCCCGTGTCCCTGTACCAGCTGCTATGGGTCCGTCACCCCGTGTCCCTGTACCAGCTGTGGTGGGTCCATCACCCCGTGTCCCTGTAGCAGCTGCTGTGGGTCTGTCACCCCGTGTCCCTGTACCAGCTGCTGAGGGTCCGTCACCCCGTGTCCCTGTACCAGCTGCTGAGGGTCCGTCACCCCGTGTCCCTGTACCAGCTGCTGTGGGTCCATCACCCCGTGTCCCTGTACCAGCTGCTGTGGGTCCATCACCCCGTGTCCCTGTACCAGCTGCTGTGGGTCCATCACCCCTTGTCCCTGTAGCAGCTGCGGTGGGTCCATCACCCCGTGTCCCTGTACCAGCTGCTGTGGGTCCATCACCCCGTGTCCCTGTACCAGCTGCTGTGGGTCCATCACCCCTTGTCCCTGTACCAGCTGTGGTGGGTCCATCACCCCGTGTCCCTGTAGCAGCTGCTGTGGGTCTGTCACCCCGTGTCCCTGTAGCAGCTGCTGTGGGTCCATCACCCCGTGTCCCTGTACCAGCTGCTGTGGGTCCATCACCCCGTGTCCCTGTAGCAGCTGCTGTGGGTCCATCACCCCGTGTCCCTGTACCAGCTGCTGTGGGTCCATCACCCCGTGTCCCTGTAGCAGCTGCTGTGGGTCCATCACCCCGTGTCCCTGTAGCAGCTGCTGTGGGTCTGTCACCCCGTGTCCCTGTACCAGCTGCTGAGGGTCCGTCACCCCATGTCCCTGTACCAGCTGCTGTGGGTCCATCACCCCATGTCCCTGTACCAGCTGCTGTGGGTCTGTCACCCCGTGTCCCTGTAGCAGCTGCTGTGGGTCTGTCACCCCGTGTCCCTGTAGCAGCTGCTGTGGGGCCGTCACCCCGTGTCCCTGTAGCAGCTGCTGTGGGGCCGTCACCCCGTGTCCCTGTAGCAGCTGCTGTGGGGCCGTCACCCCGTGTCCCTGTAGCAGCTGCTGTGGGTCCATCACCCCGTGTCCCTGTAGCAGCTGCTGTGGGTCTGTCACCCCGTGTCCCTGTAGCAGCTGCTGTGGGTCTGTCACCCCGTGTCCCTGTAGCAGCTGCTGTGGATCCGTCACCCCGTGTCCCTGTAGCAGCTGCTGTGGGTCTGTCACCCCGTGTCCCTGTAGCAGCTGCTGTGGGGCCGTCACCCCGTGTCCCAGCCCGGAGCGGGTGGGAAGCGCTGCTGGCAGGCCTGGGCTTGTCCTGCCGTACAGCAACTGGAGAGAACAGCTGGATTTTTTCAGTGTATTGAGGAGAGAAGTGGCCCTGAATTGACAGACTCAGTGAGGTTCCTTTTGCACGTTCCATGAGCTTTAAAATTCACACGGCTGGATTCTGGCGAGAGTTAAACCTTGATTGCGAAGGTGGAAACAACGTTGTGAAAGAGAAAAGGAAATCAGTACAATACAGTTCTGTTTCGCACAGCTGCTTTTAATGAGCGCCCCGGGGACCCGGTCCTGGGGGTGCGTGGGGTGGGACCCCCGGCACCGCAGACCACGCAGAGCTTTGTCCCCCGAGCTGGTTCAGCCGCCAGCTCTGCAGCTCCGGGTCGTGTTCCCGGCGCCCGCTCGCGCTCTTCCCCGCGTTGTGTGTGTTCACGGGCAGCGCTGCTCTCCCCGCGTTTGCCTGAGCTCTGCCGTCCCCTGCACCCGCGCGGCTGAGGCCGCAGTGTTTCTGTTGTGCTGGTGGGGAGCACTTGGTGGCAGAGAAGACTCGAGTGGGATGTTCCTCCTGCTTCAGGGGTGTCAGGGCTGGTGAGCTGGGATTTGCACTGAGAAGGTTCCACCTTCCTCCCCCGGTGCTGCTTTGGGCTGTGCAGGCGCTGTTTGCCCCGTCCTGTTGTGATGCTAAATAAGAAGGAGAACAGACTGCTGGAGGTGGTTTAAAGCCCTTCCTGCAGGTGGGAGCCCAGGTTTGCTGGCTGCTTTCTTGGAGAACGTTGCGTGTTTGGTCAAACTGAGGTTGTGTAGTGAAATGTGAAAGACAGATGGTGCTTAAACACTAGAGCTGGAGCAGAGATGTGGATGTTTCCAGGTGTCTGCACTTCAGCTGCTGGCGTATCCCCTGCCATGGTCTGGCTTCTGCCAGGCTTCACTTCTCCAGACAAAGCTCGCACGCGGTTTCCAGGTGCAGATTGTCTGCAGAAGGTCGTTGGTTTGAGGCCATGATGTGTGTGCACCGAAGAAGGTTGAGCTGCGTGGACACGGTGCTGCTCTGCCACCGCCCGTCAGGGTCAGCGCGGTGTCTGCTGGCTGAGGTTCAGCGTGGCCCGGCAGCTGGTGAAGGTTCTGGTCTGGCTGTGTGCTGGTGAAGGTTCTGGTGAAGGTTCTGGTGAAGGTTCTGGTCTGGCTGTGCGCTGGTGAAGGTTCTGGTGAAGGTTCTGGTGAAGGTTCTGGTGAAGGTTCTGGCCGGGCTGTGCGCTGGTGGAGGTTCTGGTGAAGGTTCTGGTGAAAGTTCTGGTGAAGGTTCTGGTGAAGGTTCTGGTGAAGGTTCTGGCTGGGCTGTGCGCTGGTGGAGGTTCTGGTGAAGGTTCTGGTGAAAGTTCTGGTGAAGGTTCTGGCCGGGCTGTGTGCTGGTGAAGGTTCTGGTGGAGGTTCTGGTGAAGGTTCTGGTGAAGGTTCTGGTGAAGGTTCTGGCCGGCTGTGCGCTGGTGGAGGTTCTGGTGAAGGTTCTGGTGAAGGTTCTGGTGAAGGTTCTGGCCGGCTGTGCGCTGGTGGAGGTTCTGGTGGAGGTTCTGGTGAAGGTTCTGGCCGGCTGTGTGCTGGTGAAGGTTCTGGTGGAGGTTCTGGTGAAGGTTCTGGTGAAGGTTCTGGCCGGCTGTGCGCTGGTGGAGGTTCTGCCCGGCCGTACTTTGCTGGGGAACAAAGGCGTGTGGGTCGGGGACACGTCCAGCCGCCGTGGCTGGGGGAGGCAGCAGCCTGCGTGGCAGACACCCCACGGGAGTCCTGCTGGAGCAGGCGCAAGGTGACTGCGACGGGCCAGAGCGGTGCGGGAAGCGCGTCGTGATCTCCGTTGAAATTCAGAGAGAGCAGCTTTCAGGGCTGACATTTCGGAGGTGGCATTAGGACGTTCCTTTAACCCGCATGTGTTTTGGTGCTTTGAGGGAAAGGCCATGAGGTGCGGGCTGATCTGCTGGCGGGGCGGGTTCTCCTCCGGGGGCGCCCTGGGCCGGCTCTGCCCTCGGGCCGCGGCGGCTGCGGCGCTGGCTCTGCCGGGTCCTGCCCGCTCTGCTGCTCAGCTCCCTTTGGGAAGGAACTCCAGCTTTCTGCATTTCCTAAATGTATATCTTCCGGCCCTCCCGACCAGGCTCATTTCACCCTGCGCCGTCATCTCCCCCTGACCCTCCCCGGTGCTTCTCAAGCTCCCGTTTTGCAGCAGATCCGCCTGTCTGTCCCAGCTGATCTCGGTGGGACAGACTGAGCTGCCATACGGCGCTGCCCATCTCTTGGGAAACGACACCTGGAAATGACAGGACGAGCCTGGGGGTGCGAGGCACAGCGTGCCGCACGCTCCGGCGCACACGTGCGAGCAGCCGCGGCCGCGGGCAGGGACGGGGACGGGGACGGGGCGTGAGGCGGAGCGGGAGCTCCGGGTGCTGCCAGGGACAGTCGGCGTCACCCGCGGGGTTTGTCTCGCGGGTGGTTGGTTTGCAGAGAAGCTGCACCATCTGCTCCAGGAAACACTGCGCTGCTTGTCTGCTCCCACGTACCAACCTGCTTGTGTGGAGGGAAGTGTGGGGAAGCTGTTTTAAACTGAACGAGGCTGCGTCACAACAGGTGAGCTGGAGAGCACTTGCAGACGAGCGGGGTCGTGGTTTCCAGCGGCTGCTTCCCCGGCATTCAGGACGTGCAGCTGTTCCCCCAGCACAGCGGGGCCCAGGGCGCTCCAGCAGCACCGGTCGGGCGGGAGGTGGGTGTGCGGGTGCCCTGGAGACTCTGGCGCAGACAGCGGCACCGGCTGCGCCTGGGGCTGTGCAGAGCCTGCGCTGAGAGCCTGGGACCGACACGAGCTGCGGCTGCTCTGCCTGTGCCGTAACGGCGGCACCAGGATCCTCCTCCTCGGATCGTCTCCCCGTTATCTTGCTCTGCTCCCGTGGAAGGACGTGGGCTCAGCGGTGCCCAGGGAACCGTGGGTTTGCGCGGCAGAGACCTCTCCTTGCTGCTCCTTGTCTGCCCACTTATTTGTGGCAACATTTCCAGCTGTTTTCCTACATCATAGCGTCAAAATAACTCGTACATGAAACCATGTTAACTGAGTTCCTAGTGGGCTTAGTCTTTGACATTTCTTCTTTTTCTGAGGAAAGACAGAGGATTTAGTGGCGTGGCAGGGCTGTGGTTGGTTAGTGCCTGGGTGCCTGCGGGTAGCAGTGCAGCTGCTGCGAGTGTCGCCGCTTCTTCCCCCTGCGGAAGGGCTTTCTGAAGGAACACTTAGGAGCTCGAACCACATTTTGATCAAGAAAGACGTTTCTTGCTTAAAAAACATTTTGAAATTGGACTTTGTTGAAATTGTTGGGTACTTCAAGTTACTCACAAGCCCAACAGTGACAGCATCTTGCTGGCTGGGCCTGTGCCCTCGGTGTCTCTGCCGGTGGCCAGCGCAGACATTGGAAGCGCAGATGGTGTGACAAGGGGATGGATTTAACACAAATGACCGGCAGCGCCTTGTCCAGGTCACCCGTTCCCAGGGTGTGCGAGGGCCAGGAGTGTTTGCAGCTGCTCACCAGGGGCACCGGAGCACCCGGCACTGAGAGGAGGTGCTGGTGATGCTCTGAGTGTCCCTGCAGAGCCGGGCTGTCCCGTCCAATGCTGTCCTGGCCCATCCCGTGCTGCCCCATCCCGTGCTGCCCCATCCCGTGCTGCCCCATCCTGTGCTGCCCCATCCCATGCTGTCCCATCCCGTGCTGTCCCGTCCGGTCCTGGGCAGAGTCTGCAGGTCCTTGGCTGGTTCTTTGGGTAGAGGGCACTCTTGTTCTTCACTCGGCTCTGGTGGAACCTGAGGTGATGCAAACATGTGGGTTGCAGAGGAGGAGGAGGATTGTGGAGGATTCTGGTACCTGATGAAAGACAGCCCTGTTTCCTGCAGTGCACTGACGGTCTCCCTGCTGGAGGTCTGCACCAGCCTCTGGGGACGTCGGCTCGTTTTGTTATGGTACTCGCTTCATAACTCTGTGTGTCCTGCATGTGAAGGGATGAGTTGTCTGTTCCACCTTCTCTCGTTTTCTTGGTGTGTTCCGGAATCATGATCCTCTGCAGAGCTGTGTCCTAGAGCGGCACCGGGCTGGGCTGACGGGGACGCAGCCTTGTCACAGGGACACGGGCTGGAGCGCAGGGTGGTGGGACGGGGCTGCCGGTGGAACGGAGCCACAGGTGGGACGGGGCAACGGGTGGGACGGGGCCACAGGTGGGACGGGGCTGCCGGTGTGACAGGGCTGCCGGTGGGACGGGGCTGCTGGTGGGACGGGGCTGCCGGTGGGACAGGGCTGTCGGTGTGACAGGGCTGCCGGTGTGACAGGGCTGTCGGTGGGACGGAGCTGCCGGTGGGATGGAGCTACCGGTGTGACAGGGCTGCCGGTGTGACAGGGCTGCCGGTGGGATGGAGCTGCCGGTGGGATGGAGCTGCCGGTGGGACAGGGCTGCGGGTGTCCTGTGTCCGTTCCGGGGGTCAGGGCTCGGCTGGGGTTGGTCTGTGTGTAGCGCCCGCGTACCTTGTGGTAAGCCGGCAGCTACTGCTTTTGCCAAACACCTGGCTCTGTGAAGGAGGATGACACTGGGAGAGGAAGGATGGACAGAAGGAAATGGAAAAATTCCGTCCGCTAGATTTGCCAGGGCTGGAGAGGAGAAGCCCTGGCTGAGCGGCGAGCACCGAGGCCAACCCTGCAGCTTTTCTGAGCAGGTTTTTGGGGGTCCCTGTGTGGGGAAGTTACTCCTGAGGACGCGTCTGCCTTGGAGCGGTGGGTCGGGAGCCAAGGCCGCACAAGTGCAGCCTCAGGAGCTGCAGCGCCGTCCCAGGGCCCCTGTGGGAAGGACGGTCCCCCTGTTGCCGTTCCAGCTCTTCAGTGTGGTGTTGCAGAAGGATTGACGAGGACATGGGTGTGCAAACGCTCCCCTGCAGCACTGCGGGGAGCGGATCACACCGCCGACACTGCGTGACGAGCGCCTGGTGACAAGCTGGAGGTGGCTTTCTGGGGGTGACAGTGTGCGCGGTGGGAGCAGCTGCCCGGCTGGGACTCTGTGTTTCACCTTCTGACGTGGAGTTCAGTCCCCTCCTTTAGTCTGGACGCGTACCGGTCCTGGGGACAGGGGTCAGGCCCAGCTCCTGTCCTGCTGGCACCAGGCCGGGGTGAGTGACCCAGCGCTCGCTGCGCCGGGCAGCCGGGAACGTGGGGACGGCTCCGAGCCGGGGAGCAGAGTGACACATGGGCGAGGGTCAGCAGAGTGACACGCGGGTGAGGGTCAGAGTGACACACGGGTGAGGGTCAGCAGAGTGACACACGGGTGAGGGTCAGAGTGACACACGGGTGAGGGTCTCAGTGACACACGGGTGAGGGTCAGCAGAGTGACACACGGGTGAGGGTCAGCAGAGTGACACGCGGGTGAGGGTCAGCAGAGTGACACACGGGTGAGGGTCTCAGTGACACACGGGTGAGGGTCAGAGTGACACACGGGTGAGGGTCAGCAGAGTGACACACGAGTGGGGGTCAGCAGAGTGACACACGGGTGAGGGTCAGCAGAGTGACACACGGGTGAGGGTCAGAGTGACACACGGGCGAGGGTCAGCAGAGTGACACACGGGTGAGGGTCAGAGTGACACACGGGTGAGGGTCAGAGTGACACACGGGCGAGGGTCAGAGTGACACACGGGTGAGGGTCAGAGTGACACACGGGTGAGGGTCAGCTGAGTGACATGCGGGTGAGGGTCAGCAGAGTGACACACGGGCGAGGGTCAGAGTGACACACGGGTGAGGGTCAGAGTGACACACGGGCGAGGGTCAGAGTGACACACGGGTGAGGGTCTCAGTGACACACGGGTGAGGGTCAGCAGAGTGACACACGGGTGAGGGTCTCAGTGACACACGGGTGAGGCTCAGTAGAGTGACGCAGGGGTGACCCGGCTCGCTGTGGCTGTCCCTCCCGCACTGCTGGCAGTGTCACCGTCCTCCCTGCCCCGGGGATGCCGGATCTCTGAAGTCTCCATCCTCCGTAGTTGGCACCAGGTCCCAGGTGCTGCTGTCAGTGGGTTTCCTGCCTTGGCCATGAGCTTTTGCAGGGGGACAAAGGCCTTTGTTGCAGAAATGTGGGTGCAGCCAGGTGGAACAGCTGTGGAGCCCTTCTGCTGAACACGAGCTCCCCGGGCCCCATGCGGCGTTTGGTGGCCGTGAGCAATGTCCCCACTTGGTGTTTGGTGGCTGTGAGCAATGTCCCCACACGGCGTTTGGTGGCTGTGAGCGATGTCCCCACTTGGTGTTTGGTGGCCGTGAGCAATGTCCCCACTTGGTGTTTGGTGGCTGTGAGCAATGTCCCCACACAGCGTTTGGTGGCTGTGAGTGATGTCCCCGCTTGGCGTTTGGTGGCCATGAGCGATGTCCCCGCGCGGTGTTTGGTGGCTGTGAGCGATGTCCCCGCTCGGCGTTTGGTGGCCGTGAGCGATGTCCCCGCGCAGCGTTTGGTGGCTGTGAGCAATGTCCCTGCTCGGCTGGCAGCCTGGCCAGTCCCTGCGAGAGGCACCGCGCAGATGCTGCTCTCTGGCTCACCCCGTTGGAGAGCAGGCTTTCGTTTGATTTGCATTTTTTCAGTTACAGATAAGCTAAAATCTCTAACAAGCATAATTCTGTTGCAAGTATAGCTCATCAATTAAGGGCAAGAGGGACTAATGCAATTATCTCTTCTGTGCATTCGTGTAATGCAGGCCAAGGTTTCACCAAGTGTATCACATCTTGTATGCAAATCGTTGTGTGAGACTAAGAAAGTTACAGCAAGTCTTCTCAAAGTATTCACTCGGAGCAAAGTTGTACGTGAACTTGACAGGATGGAGATCAGCCGTGGGCAAAGCAGAAAAGGTTCCCAGTCCGCACAAAGTGCGGCAGTGCCACAAATCACCGAGCAGATCCGTCCCTGGGCTTCTCTCTGTTTCCAGTCAGCAGATCCAGGTGCCGCAGGGACATAAATTAGTCCGCTGTCCTGGCACCCCGCCAGAGGGGACAGCCGCACTGGAAGGGTTTCCACGCTTCCCCGCGCTGGCAAGGAGGCTCCCGGCTGCGGCAGCGCCGGCCTGAGGGACCCGCGGCTGCCCCGGTGGCACTGGCCGTGGTCACTGAGCTGGGGACGGTGCGGATGGGCTCCAGCATCCGCCCTGCTCTCGGGCTCCTCTCGGGCACCGCGTGTCCTTCGCCCCGCAGCGCGGCTCAGCGGTTCTCCCTCCACAGCAATTCCCTTTCTCCCCGTTGCCGGTCCCGAGGCCGCCCCAGCCAGATTGGCTGCCTGGCACGGAGCCTGGAAGAGGCTTTAGTTGTGGTGGCATCTGCTCATCAGCCTCCTCCGAGTCAGGTGCTCGGGAGCAGGGTGTGGGACGCGTGGGTGACATCCCCAACGGGCAGCAGCCGGGGGCTGCAGCTCCGGGACCCAGACGCTGCTCTGGGACGTGCAGCAGCACCGCGGCTCCCGACTGAACCCGTGCGGCCACGGAGCGTTCCCTGCCCGCGGCCCTGGGCTGTCCCCATAGCACTGTTGTCCCTGCACCGAGAGCAGCACAGCTGGGACCAGGCACCACGTTCTGCACCAAGAGCCCCATCCGAGCAGGGTGTCTGCTCCAGGTGTCCAGGTACCCGAGCAGGCACAAATACAGACCCTGACCTCCTCCATTGCCGAGACTACCCCTCTGACTGGTGCCTCGCTGCTTCTGGTTGGCATTTCAACTGAGAAGATGGAAACTATTTTAAACTCACTTTATTGACTAGCACAGTCTGCCTGGAATCTCCCTCGTCAGCTCCTTATCAGCCCGATGGCTTTTGGTGACCTTGGTCTCTCAGGTGGTTTGATGTAGCTCTTGGGTGACAACCGTAACAGCCCTGCTGCTGCATCAAATGAGTAGAGAGATCAGTTTCCAAACCATGGCTTGTCACTCTTTGCGGCGCCGCAGCGCAGCCCCGGGCAGCAGCCGCTGCCGCCGGGAACACGTTGGCTGCAGGTCCAGCCCCTGGGGCTGGGGGCACTCGTGCCTGGCGCCGGAGAACACAACAGCTGCCGCGGACGTGCTGCTGCTGCTGCAGCAGCGCTCGGTCAGAAATACGTGATGAAGGGGAAATCACTGCCAGTGATAAGGGTGCATAAATCTGGCGTTTAATAAGATTAAATTGAAGTAAATTAAATTCTAAGTAGTATTTAGGAATATCATTCCCACATTCTGTAGGGACTAGAAGGTGTGTTTTCACATTCCAAAGGAGTTGTTTTCCCGTTGGCGGGCGGTGTTGGTGCCGGAGTGCGTGTGGGTGGCTCCTCAGCCGGCTCTGGCCCGGGAGACTGTCCGGTCGGTTTGGGTCAGAGCTGCGTCTCTCCAGAACCTTCTCTGTGGCACGTCCAGATGGCTCCTGGCCACCCACGGGATGTTAATATTCCTGTATTTGTATCTAATGTATTAGGCAGACTTACCTAGGAAGAACTGCCCTTTAGAAGCTTCCCAGGAGCGCTTTACGGGCAGCGTGCGGAGCAGCGAGCGCAGCCAGTGCAGCCAGTGCAGCCCGTGTGCGGAGCAGTGAGTGCAGCCAGTGCAGCCAGTGCAGCCAGTGCAGCCAGTGCAGCCCGTGTGCAGAGCAGTCAGTGCAGCCAGTGCAGCCAGTGTGCAGAGCAGTGAGTACAGCCAGTGCAGCCCGTGTGCAGAGCAGTGAGTACAGCCAGTGCAGCCCGTGTGCAGAGCAGTGAGTGCAGCCAGTGCAGCCCGTGTGCAGAGCAGTGAGTGCAGCCAGTGCAGCCCGTGTGCAGAGCAGTGAGTGCAGCCAGTGCAGCCCGTGTGCAGAGCAGTGAGTGCAGCCAGTGCAGCCAGTGCAGCCAGTGCAGCCCGTGTGCAGAGCAGTGAGTGCAGCCAGTGCAGCCAGTGCAGCCAGTGCAACCCGTGTGCAGAGCAGTGAGTGCAGCCAGTGCAGCCAGTGTGCAGAGCAGTGAGTACAGCCAGTGCAGCCCGTGTGCAGAGCAGTGAGTACAGCCAGTGCAACCCGTGTGCAGAGCAGTGAGTGCAGCCAGTGCAGCCAGTGTGCGGAGCAGCCAGTGCAGCCAGTGCAGCCAGTGCAGCCAGTGCAGCCAGTGCAGCCCGTGTGCGGAGCAGTGAGTGCAGCCAGTGCAGCCAGCGCAGCCCGTGTGCAGAGCAGTCAGTGCAGCCAGTGTAGCCTGTGTTTGGAGCAGTGAGTGCAGCCAGTGCAGCCAGCGCAGCCAGTGCAGCCCGTGTGCGGAGCAGTGAGTGCAGCCAGTGCAGCCAGCGCAGCCTGCACCCACACACGGGCTCCCCCTGCCTTCCAGGCTGTGGTTTTCCCATGCTGCGTGTTCCCCTCCCCGGTTCCCTGCGTGTCTTGTCCCCTGTGCTGCCACCACCCCGGCACCGGGCTGTCCCGGTGTCCCCGGCTCCTTCGCTAAACGCAGACCCGCTCTCCACACCCATCCCCGGTGATGTCTCCATCCATCAGCCGCGGCCCCGGTGCTGCCGTGACGGCTCCATTAAGCAGCGCTCGGCAGCTGCTATATTTAGGAGTGGAGAAGGGAACGAGCCTTTGGGCTGCAGACAGCCATAAATCCAGCTCCCGTCACCAGATCTGTTCTTTTCTCTGGAGCGAGGTCTCGGGGGTGTTTGCAGATGAGATCCGCATGTCTGTGCGTGCGGGGGGCAGGCGGGGGTGATGATGAGGAGCAGGTGGGTGGAGAAGGGGCTGAGGTTGGGGGGCAGCAGGGGTCCCTGTCCCAGCGGGGTCTGCTGTGCTGGGGCAGCAGCTCAGGGGCTGAGGGATCTGCGAGTGTCCCTTATGGAGCAGTGTCATCGTGTGCCGTGAAGTGGGGAGGGTGTGTGTTCACACCACTGCTGCCGTGGGTTGCCGGGGCTGGGCCATGCTGCTGCCTCCCCGAGCGCCAGCCAGCCGTCCCGCATTCCCCGCTCCTTCCCTCCATCCCTCTCCATTTTTCCTACACCCACGTCAGGTTGTACAGGGCTGTGGGTGCCAGCCCGTTCCCGGGCACAAGGAGACTGCTGTGCCCGGACGTTTTGGGTCTGGTTGAGGCCTCTGCCGTGTCTGCTCAGCGGCAGCTCCGTGGCAGCCGGAGCGGGAGGGTGTTCTGCTCCGTGTCGGAAGCAGCGGGGAGGGAGCAGGCGCGGGCGCTTCACCGCAGCCCGTCACCCCTCCAGAACACGCGGTGCCTCGCTCTCCTCGTGGCCGGGGTGCTTGGGTTGTGCTGCCGGGGTGCAGCCCCCGTCCCCCGACTCTTAGGTGGTCCAGGTGAAAGGGTTATTGCCTTTAACTCTTCGTGGTGTGTTGCTGTGCTCATCAGTCGCTATCATCTCCATTTCTTGGCGTAGCGTGCCTTTCTGCTGCTAAGATTAACTCCTCGGTTCTTTGAGACAGCTTCTCCCAGGACGGCAGGGCCAGGGTGCGGTGGACGCCCCCCTCATCGGAGGAGTCACGGGAAGCCGTCGGCCCCCCCTGCACCGTCAGGCTCCAGGAAATCTCCCTCCTTAGGTAACCGGTGACGGGGAGCACGCCATGCTGGCTCACCGGGGGCTGCTCCTGCTCTGGACATCCCCAGCTGGGCCGGCACCGTGGGGCCGGGCTGCACCGCACCGGGCACTGGTGGCACCGTGGGGCCGGACTGCACCGCACCGGGCACTGGTGGCACCGCGGGGCCGGGCTGCACCGCACCAGGCATTGGTGGCACCGCAGGGCCAGGCTGCACTGCACCGGGCACTGGTGGCACCGCGGGGCCGGGCTGCACCGCACCGGGCACTGGTGGCACCGCGGGGCCGGACTGCACCGCACAGACACTGGTGGCACCGCGGGGCCGCCTGCACCGCGCCGGGCACTGGTGTCACTGCGCGGCCGGGCTGCACCACACCGGGCACTGGTGGCACCACAGGGTCGCCTGCACCACACCGGGCACTGGTGGCACCGCAGGGCCGGGCTGTGCCGCACCAGCACTGGTGGCACCGTGGGGCTGGGCCGCACCGCACCGGGCACTCGTGGCTGTGGCCTCACAGCCCACCTGGGCTTTGCCGGGCACTCGTGTCCGGGGATCAGCGCCCCCGCGCTCGTCCCTGTGATGCTGCACGTCCCCTGCGCTGGGCTCTCTCCGTCTTGATCGCCTGCGCCTCAGTAAAAAAGCCCTTGAGCACACCCCTCCTGCACACGTGTATTTACGTATCGATCATATACCTGCACTACTCTGCTAATATTCTCTGCACTATAAAGCACATGCAAAAATAGAAACGAAAAACTAGTGAGATGAAGGTGGCAGAAACACCATTTAGGAAACATTTTGCAATTTTAATAATGGTACAGAACCGTCTTCTTGCGGCGTCCCAGCGGACTGTCTCGCTCGCCCGTTTGCAGGCGCTGCCGCAGCCGGGGCCGCGTGGCGTGGGGCGTGTTCGGGCACCCGGCGCCGGGGCTGTTCCGCGGCTCTGCTGAGAAACAAGGGAGAAAGCTAAAAACTCCAAACGTGCCAGAGGAGCAGACACCCAAGAATCGGGCAGGGCGGAGCAAAGCTGCGTTTTCAGTAGCAGAAACAAGTCCTGTCTGTGCGATTTTATTGCTGAAGTTTGGTGAAGTGAATTGTTGTTTCAGCCTTGCCAATAGTCAGCGTGTTCTGTGCGCGGAGCGGTGCGCGAGGAGGGCGAGGGCCTGGAGCAGGACGGCTGCGCGGAGGAGCGTCCCTTGTACCCATGTGGGGAAATGTCCCTGGTACCCTGTGGTGGAATGTCCCTGGTACCCCATGCAGAGCACTGTCCCTTGTACCCATGTGGGGGAATGTCCCTTGTACCCATGTGGGGGGATGTCCCTGGTACCCTGTGTTGAGGAATGTCCCTTGTACCCATGTGGGGGAATGTCCCTTGTACCCCATGCAGAGCACTGTCCCTTGTACCCATGTGGGGGAATGTCCCTTGTACCCATGTGGGGGGATGTCCCTGGTACCCTGTGTTGAGGAATGTCCCTTGTACCCATGTGGGGGAATGTCCCTTGTACCCCATGCAGAGAACTGTCCCTTGTACCCATGTGGAGGAATGTCCCTTGTACCCATGTGGGAGGATGTCCCTGGTACCCTGTGTTGAGGAATGTCCCTTGTACCCATGTGGGGAATGTCCCTTGTACCCCATGCAGAGAACTGTCCCTTGTACCCATGTGGAGGAATGTCCCTTGTACCTTGTGCTGAGGAATGTCCCTTGTACCCCATGCAGATTACTGTCCCTTGTACCCATGTGGGGGAATGTCCCTTGTACCTGTGCGGGTCCTGTTGGGCACTGGGAGGCCGCAGCCGGTCCCCGGGCGCGGTGACGGGTGGCCGGGACAGCCAGCGCCGCTGCAGGTGTGCGGGAGGGACGGCACGTGGGGTGACACGCTGCGGTGCCACCTCGCGGCCAGTCGTGTGTCCCCCGGCTGGGACGCTGGTGCCGCGGCAGCGTTTCCCTGTGGCGGCAGCGATGGCTTCGTGTGAGCGCGGGGCCAGGCTGAAAGGTCTGAGAGTCGCTCCTGTCCGGGGCTTCACCCAAAGCTCGCTGCACCGACGGTGCTGCGGCACCAGCAAACAGCCCCTCTGCTTCGCAGCCCCGCCGGCTGTTGCCGTTCTGAGCTCCAGCGCAGGTTAGAACTGTTTGCTTTGTGCCGTTACTGCTTTGGGCGCAAACAGTTGGTGTCCCTGCTAAAGGAAAATGGTGAGTTTTATCAATACTTTGCTGTTTATTTCCTCTCTTACTCACCCCTTGGTCTGTTCCTTCTACCCAACTGCCCTCGTTAATGTTTTAAAGACCTGCTGAGTGCAAACAGAGCAGCACCGCGCGGTGCCGTAGCCAGTGCTGCAGTGAGCAGCGCCAGGGGCTCCGCAGGGAAACGGTGACAAACTGGAGTCTGCAGTCCTGTCACTGCACTGCAGGGGTCAGTGCTGTCACTGCACTGCAGCCCTGCGGGGGTCGGTCCTGTCACTGCACTGCAACCCTGCAGGGGTCAGTCCTGTCACTGCACTGCAGGGGTCAGTTGTGTCACTGCACTGCAGGGGTCAGTCCTGTCACTGCACTGCAGGGGTCAGTCCTGTCACCGCATTGCAGGGGTCAGTTGTGTCACTGCACTGCAGGGGTCAGTCCTGTCACCGCACTGCAGCCCTGGAGGGGTCAGTGCTGTCACTGCACTGCAGCCCTGCGGGGGTCGGTCCTGTCACCGCACTGCAGGGGTCAGTGCTCTCACCGCACTGCAGGGGTCAGTGCTGTCACCGCACTGCAGGGGTCAGTCCTGTGACCGCACTGCAGGGGTCAGTGCTGTCACCGCACTGCAGGGGTCGGTCCTGTGACCGCACTGCAGCCTGGAGGGCAGCTGAAATTCTTTCCCGTCCCTGCCCTGTCTCCCGTCGAGCCGTGGGCCGCAGACCGTGTTCGGGCGTCTGCAGCGGCATTTCTGCCGTGCCGCGGGTCTGGCCGAGTCCTTGAGCACCCACGGCCCACGGGCCCGCGCGGCTCTTTCAGTGTCGGATCACAGCTCAGGCGGGGGGTCTCTGGGCTGTTCACGCTGCTGAGGCCCACGAGTGGACACGTGGGGTGTCACACCCGCACGGAGGTTTGGCCAACAAGCGCGGCCTGAAGCGCCCACGGCCCCGAGTCAACGCTGCTGTCAGGGCTGGGACGAGAGGTGACACAAGTGTGTCTGGGACGAGAGGTGACACAAGTGTGTCTGGGACGAAAGGTGACACAAGTGTGTCTGGGACAAGAGGTGACACAAGTGTGTCTGGGATGAGGGGTGACACAAGTGTGTTTGGGACAAGAGGTGACACAAGTGTGTCTGGGATGAGGGGTGACACAAGTGTCCCTGGGACAAGAGGTGACACGAGTGTCTCTGGGATGAGAGGTGACACAAGTGTCTCTGGGACAAGAGGTGACACAAGTGTGCCTGGGATAAGAGGTGACTCACGTGTCTCTGGGACAAGAAGTGACAGGAGTGTCTCTGGGACAAGAGGTGACCCAAGTGTGCCTGGGACAAGAGGTGACATGAGTGGCTCTGGGTTCCCGGGTTCCCTCCACGTCGCTCCTGTGCACTCGCAGAGCTCGGTGAGTGCAGGTGTGAAGCAGGGCTGTCCAGGACTGTCCCCGCCTGTCCTGGGCCTGTCCTGTGCCCCAGCCGCGGGGCTGGCGTGGCGAGCAGAGACGGGAGGAGCCGCGGAGCGAGTTTGCCTTCCCGTGGTCACCGTCCTGCGGCTCTGCCTCCGGGTCCTGGTGGAACTCAACGCGTTGACGTGCTTTGGCGGTTCTAGTGAAGAGATTGTCTGATGTGCGCATGTGGGACCGTACACGAGCGCGCGCGGGGCTGCTCACGCTGGCACGTGTCTGCACAGATTATCACTTGTTCGTGGAGGAACGTTTGCATGAGAGCGGGACTCGCCCTGTTTGTGTCCGTGCAGGGAAGCGGAGACAACGGAGCAGCGTTCCTTTAGCTCGCAGCTTTGTGATGTGTCTGCTTTCTCTTGTAGAAACCAGAGAAGACAGAACAAAGCGGCTCTTCCGACATTATACCGTGGGCTCGTACGACAATTTCACCTCTCACAGGTAAGCGCCAGCACCTTTGCTTCGGGATTACGAGATATCCGTTTCCATGGAAGAAGTGTCTCCTTTGCCTGACGGAGCAGTGTACGTTGCGTTAATTGCATGGGAAGGAAACTTTTCTGGTTGATTTGGTCACTTCGGTTACAGTCTAAATGACACGTCCTAGGTAAGGCTTAGAACAGGACGTTGGAGCTGCCGGGCAGCCTGGCTCGCGGCTCCGCTGGGGAGCCAACGTTCCGGAGAACTTCGGTGTGCTGGAGAACTGCAGAACAGGCGTTGGGTGCGGATGCCGAGTTCCAGCTCTGCTCTGGGGAGGCAGGGATGAGGATGCTGAGGTGCAGGGTGGCACGGGGACGCTGTGGTGTGGGGACACTGTGGTGCAGGGTGCCATGGGGACGCTGTGGTGCTGGGTGGCACGGAGATGCTGTGGTGCAGGGACACTGTGGTGCAGGGTGGCATGGGGACACTGTGGTGCAGGGACACTGTGGTGCAGGGTGGCATGGGGACACTGTGGTGCAGGGACACTGTTGTGCAGGGTGGCACGGGGACGCTGTGGTCCAGGATGGCACAGGGACGCTGTGGTGGAGGGTGGCACGGGGATGCTGTGGTGCAGGGTGGCACGGGGACGCTGTGGTGCAGGGTGGCACAGGGACAGCTGTCACCCCAACCCACTGGCAGCACTGAGTGTGCCAGATGACAGGGGTGTCCCGGGGCTGCTCTGGTAGGTGGCGATGGAGCCCCCGGTGGGGACCGGCCATTGGGCGGGTGATGGAACTCGACAGGGACTGGTGGTGACAGCCAGGGTGACGTTGCTGGTTTTTGCGGGGCCGGGGGCGCGTGTGGCTGCTGGACACGGGGGGGCCGGGCCTGGGGACGCGTCTGGGTTGGGTCAGGAGCACACGCTGGGCAGCGGGTCCTGGGGCACTGGGGTCACCCTGAACACGACATTTGCAGTCAGGCGATAGTGCTCTTGGGAAGTGCTGGTCGTCAGAGGAACCGATGGCCATTGTCACTTGTGACGGGACAGGAGCAAATTGTGCTGATGGGTCACGCGAAGCAGAGTTCTCCCGAAGGCTGTGAGCGGGGCAGCGAGCGTTCTGCTTCCCGAGCTTCGTACCCCAAATCTGTCTCCGTGGGCCTGAGCACTTTTCCTCTCGGTTTGGTCCCCGGCAGTCCCGCGCGTGCTTCTCCGGGGCTGTTCACATCAGCTGATCGTGGAGCAAGGAGAAAATGCTGCTGTGACTCGGAAATCAGCAGAGAAGGCACATGGGGGAACGGCCCGTTTGCAGCACGGCTGGGCGCTCCAGGCAGCCCCAGAGGGGCTGTGCAGGGCTTGCTGGTGCCTCTTGGCCTTACAGGGCGGGAAATAAGTCAAAGTTGGCAGATGAGTCAAAATTAGGTTCCTTAAGCAAAGGGAGGGTAGGTGAATGGGGTTGCATCAAGCTGGGTTGGTAAATAGAGCAATAGTAACATGACTTTATTTTGGCACGTGCAAAATAACACACACGAGAAGAAACACTGTGAGGTTCTCTTCCCGTTAAAGACCTTTCAGTTCTTTATAATTGCTTAGGAATAGAGATCTGACGTCGCTGTGACTTGTTTTAGTGCTGAGGCATTAAGAAAACCCCCATGGAAGAGCAGGTCGGAAAGTACAAGTGAAGCAGTTGGAAGGAGGGTCCGTGATGCCGCTGGTGCTGGCCAAAGCGCAGCCGAGCATCGGCGCCGGCAAACGAGCAGTGACGGACGTGGGAAAACACCAGGAGCAGCCATTCCCGTTGGGTGCAGCTGTTGGACCGGCGGCTGCTCGGGACGGGATTTGGGGCTTCAAGTGAGTCTAGCCCAAACCTGCGAAACATTTGGAACTATAACACAGGAAACAAACCAACAAACCAACCGAAACCCCAGCACTCAGAACCATGCGAACCACCAAAACAAAAAGGAAAACATAATTATTAGTATCTTTGCATAAACCTGTACTATACACGCCTCTTGAAACCCACGTGCAGTTCTGGTCTTTCAGATTTAAACAAAAACTAAGAGAAAACTAAGAGGTGCTCAAGACTGTGCATGGTGTTCCAGAGAGGTGTGGTGAGACAGACGGACACGCTCAAGCTGGGACGGTGCTGGTGAAGGAGAAGGGGACTAAGTCCATAAATGTGTGACAGGAAAAGGTGAACCAGAGACACCTGATCCCGGGCTGTCGGTTCCGTGTTGGAACCTGACGTACTGAACCATGGAATCATTTGGTTGGAAAAGACCTTTAAGATCATCAAATCCAACCATAAACCTGACACTGCCAGGTCCACCACTGCCCCGTGTCCCTAAGTGCCACGTGGACACGTCCTGAAGCAGGACGGTGGGCAGCGGACAGCGGGAGGGGGTTTTCCATCCAACCTATGTTAACTTGGGTGGCTCCTGCTGAGTGAGGCTCTGAGAGCCAAACGCCGAGGGGTTCAGAAAGCGCCGCGACGGCCCCAAGGCTGAAAAACCATTCACAGGCTTCTGCGTACGCAGAGCCCGGCTGGGGACTCCGTGGCAGAAAGCTCAGGGCCAGCGGGTGCTGGTCAGCAGTGAGGTGTGAGGATTCGTGTGGTGGGTCAGGATCTCCTTCCAAACAGGATCAACAAAGTGGGCTCTTCCCCCGTTTATTAAAACACTAAACGTTCAGGCGGATGGATTCCTGGAGAGCAGAACCGAAGAGCAAACGAAGGCGCTGGGAGATCACTGCAGCAGATCGAGCCACGCGGTTTGCAGGAGAGCACTTGCCGCCCTCCCTGACTTCACTGGAGGCCCAAACGTGGGAGGGGGTTAACATAACGACAGCGTTTGAGGAACGACCTAAAGTACTTGAGAAAATGACACAGAAAGGACTTTAGATTTCAGGAGAAGCCTTTGGAATGGTTGCGGGCTTGAGTGGATCCCCTGTGCGGTGGATCAGGGAACAGCATCCACACAGCTGGACGGCAGGTTTGGGCAGGGCACGTCACTGACTCCCTTTGGACTTAATCAGGTGAAAGGAAAGCTACGAGTGTATGGAGGGGTGTATCTGAGAGCGTGAGAAGGTACCGGGCTGTGTGCCGAGCAGAAGTGTGTTCTGTTGGGGAGCCGCCGTTCCCGAGCCGCAGCATCACCAGCACGGCCGGGGTCTGGGGGCTGTTCTGGGGCAGCTCCCCCCAGTCCCCGGAACATCACTGTGGTTACGGGGGGACGAGGCCACGAGGCTGCACCAGCGGGAGCTTCCCAGAGCCCGAGGGTGAGCAGGGACCGGGCTCAGCAAGGCCAGTCTGGTCTGAAACAGGGAGAGCAGCCTGAGCTTGTGCCTTTCAGCAGGAGGCAGTCACAAGGGGAATGGACTTCTCTGATGGACTGTGTTCAGGGAAGAGATTAAAGTGATTGGAAATTAACTCTATGAAATTAAGAGCCCACGTTCTACAGGGCACAGCTGGGAAGGAAAAGAATTGGGAGCAATAGACAATTTAGGATTTATTTTTTATTATTGTTCAATCACGGGGATTAGTTGACCAGAGAGAGAGATTACAGCGGGAGCATCCACAGCCATCTGGAGGGGCCTCCCCTGGGGAGGGAGGAGAGCCGTGGAGGAGCCTGTGGGCAGGGCTGTCTGTGCCCCTGCGCGCTGTGACTGACCCGAGGTGTCGGTGCGCACATCTGCAGGACGGCTGGGGCTGGCGGCACGTCTGGGCTCCCCGCACAGCCGGTGGCTCCGAGCAGTGCCAGCTGGAGCGGGTTGCTGGTCTCATGGTGGAAGGTCCCCCAGCGCCGGGGCCGTGTCCCAGGCCGGCTTTCCAGGGTGAAGAAGTTCTCTCTGCCTCTCGTTGGGATTTCTTGCCCGTTGCCTCTTGGCCCATCCCTGTGCCCCCAGGGTCTCTGTCCTGCCGCCTCCATGGGGCGCTGGCAGGTGACAGTGTCCACCAGCCCCCTCCAGCCAAGAACCCGCTGCTCCCAACTGCCCCCGGTGCCCCCACCTGAGCAGGTGGGCTGGGTGAGCAAATCCCTAATGTAAGGGTGGTAAAACCACCTCTAGATCCTTGGGACGGCACCAGTAACTTGCTATTTCTTCTTTCCCCTGACATGAAGAGCGTGGTGACCGTGGCTACGCCGTGCGGATGCAGTTCCTGCTCTTCCTTCTCGTCTCTGGGTCCCCACAGGGATCACCCCTGGTGGCCGTGGGGCCATAGCTTGTACTCCCCATCGGTCCCAGCTCCTTACCTGCTGTCCCGATTTAACCCCAGCCCGCAGTGGGTACCACACAGCCGCTCACTCACCCCACCCAAGCAGGATGGGGGAAGAGCACGGGAAGGGTAAAAGTGAGAAAGCCCATGGGCAGAGATAAGAACAGTTTAAAATTGAAATAAAGTAATAATAATTTGTAATTAAAAGGAAAATAACAGGGAGAAGTAAAGCCCAAAAAAGACAAGTGATGCAAGTGGAGTCTCCTGTGAGCCATTGCAACCCCTGGGATCCTGTGTGATCTGCTCTGTGACCCTGCGTGAGCAGGTGGGGCTGGGACCTGCACAGCTCCTGCAGCACTAACAGCCTGCGGGGCTGTGCAGTGACAACTGTTGCTCACCACAACCAGCCCATGCCCAGCCCACCCTGAGCAGCGGCTCCCTGGCCAGCTGTGCCCCTGGTGTATATACTGAGCGTGACGTCAATGGGGTGGGGTGTCCCTGGGGGCAGCTGTCCCAGCGTGTCCCCTCCCAGCTCCCTGTGTCCCCAGCACTGGCTGTGGGGAGCAGTAGAACAGCCCTTGGTGCTGGGTGAGCGCTGCTCAGCGATGGCTGAACCGTCGCGGTGCCATCAGGACTGTTTCAGCACCGATCCAAAACACAGCCCCGGAGAAAATTAACTGGATCCCAGGCAACCCCAGTGCACTGCACCCCACACCAGGACCCCGATTTCCCCACACCCGGTGTCCTGGGGCCAAACGGAGCCAGGGGGGACACGAGCAAAGAGCTGGTTCCCCTTGTTCCAGAGCAAACCAAGCGGAAGGAGCCGCTCTGGATCTCCTCGAGCGGTTCCTGGCTGCGTGTGCTCTGAGACAGGTTCCTCCAGCCTTGTCCATTCAGCCCCAGCTGTTGGTTTGGGACACTGGGGTGTGTGGGCAGGTTGGACCAGCCCTGTTCTGCCCTGCCCGTTGTGGTCTGGAGCCAGGAGCCGCATCGGCTTGTCCTGTCGTTCTGTCGGGTGGTGACTCATTAGCAAGGCCAGGGAGAAGCCGCATTACAGGCCGGGCTTGGTGAGAGCAGGGACGGGGCCGCGGTGACCGGCACCGGGAACCCCTGCAGAGGAGCTTTGTGCTTGGAAACAGGGAGGGAACAGGGGACGGCTCTGGTTTGTGCAGCTGGGGCTGCTGCTCGGAGGGCGGCAGCAGGTCCACAGAGGCCCCTTTGCCGGGGGACAGGCCACGCGCTGCTTGGGAAAAGGGAATCTGCAGCCTCCATTTCTATAGCAACGACACAGGTGTGGAAGCAGAAAACTAAATCTGTTCTTGAAAAGGCTTCTGTATAATCCCACTTGTCAAATTAACATGCCTTCAAAATAGTCTTTTTAAGCAGTATCTTCTGGGACCGCTTAGCTCTCTGGCAGCGGGTTTGGAGAACGTGGGGAGCAGTGAGCTCCCCCAAAGCCGAGCTTTGCCGCCCAGCCCTGGGGCAGGGTGCTCAGCTCCTTCTGAAAATCAGGAGCTCGGAACTGGTGGGTAATAGGAGGCTTTGTGGCCGCTTTTATTCAAGAACTAGGAGCGGGTAATGACATAATGAAGTGATGGAAGCAGAGCGCAGCCAGCGCCAGCTGTCGGAGCTGCTCGTTAAAGATGAAAGGAGCATTGGGAAGGGGAACTGTTTGCTGAGCCCCTTCCTTCTCTTGTTTAAAAACATATTCAGGACAAGTGGTTACCTGTTTAAAAAGCAGGCCGTGGGAAACGGGTGAACAATCTGCCCAAAAATCATTTGCCGAGTGCAGAAAAGTTAGCGGGGTTTCCCTTCGGCTTTTCCTCCCGTGAAGCGCCGGGTGTCGCTGCCAGTCGCCCTGCAGACGCTGAAGCCGGGGGGCGCGCTGGGACGGACGGCGGCACCGGCCTCGATTTGTCAGCAGAGCGGCTCAGGGGGCCCTGCGGGGGATTGGCAAAGGGTCTGGGTCAAGTGATGGACGGAACACAACCAGAACGCAGGAGAGAGTCCAGCGCAGCCACCAAGATGCTGGAGGGAGTGGAGCATCTCCCATGTGAGGAAAGGCTGAGGGAGCTGGGGCTCTGGAGCTGGACAAGAGGAGACTGAGGGGTGACTCATTCCTGGGGATCAGTATGGAAAGGGGGAGTGTCAGGAGGATGGAGCCAGGCTCTTCTGGTGACAACCAGGGACAGGACAAGGGGCAATGGGTGCAAACTGGAACACAGGAGGTTCCACTTAAATTTGAGAAGAAACTTGTTCCTGGTGAGGGTGGCAGAGCCTGGCCCAGGCTGCCCAGGGGGTTGTGGAGTCTCCTTCTGTGCAGACATTCCAACCCGCCTGGACACCTTCCTGTGTAACCTCATCTGGGTGTTCCTGCTCCATGGGGGATTGCACTGGATGGGCTTTCCAGGGCCCTTCACCCCTGACATCCCGTGATTCTGTGATTCTGTGAACTCGAAGAGGTGCCAGCGGTGGCGCTGTTGGTCACCAACCATCTCGTCTGTCTGAGACGGGTCTCCGGCACCCGCTGTCCCTGGGCTGGAAGTCTCTAAGAGCAGACTCCTTAGCGATGGGTTCCCATTGTGCGTTTTACTGCAGGAGGTTTGGGAGCCGTGGGTAGTTCTCAGCAGCTGGTGACACATACAGGATGTGAGGAAATAGGAAAGAAATAGAAGATCACCTAAATAGCATTATATTCTATATAAATCCAGGGTTTGACAGCCTCTTACTTGCAGTTGTAGTTTACCCACCTGGATCAGAGGCATTAGAAAAGGTTCAGAGGAACCAGCAAGGGTGACCAGAGCACAGATCGCTTTCCATCTGCGATGACATGGGCTGGAACTCCTCAGCTCGGGGAAGAGGGGCCCAAGGAATTGATGACAGAGTTATATGGGATCGTGAGTAGGCAAGGAGAAGGTGAATATGGAACAATGGTGATTTCTCAGCACAAAGGAATGAGGTGGCACTCTGTGGAATTAGCAAGCAGCAAGATTAAAATAAAACAAAGTACCTTGTCACACTGCAGGTGATTAGCTGTAGAATTTATTCCTACTGCGCGTTGTGGAGGCCAAAAATATAAATGGCTTTGAGCTGGGAGCAGGAGCTTGCTGAAGAGCAGCTCTGTGGCCCGGCAGCGCCGAGCGGCGGGGCTGGCGGCAGGGGCGCGCTGGCGGGGACGCGGCGCCCTGGCCTCCCTGGCCTCCCTGGCCTCCCTGGCCTCCTGCTGTCTCTGGGGCTCTGCCCTTTGCTGTTTGTCGCTGCCCGTTGCTCACGAGAGGACGCTGTGTCACCAGACCCTGGTGTGCTGAGCGCCACGTCCTCGTCCTCTGCTTCCCAAAAGGACACCATGTGAAGGGGTCTGCCTCCCTCCGTACTCTACAGTGAGCGCAACTGAGCGCTCAGGACTAACTGCACAAAACCAGCAACCTAGATCAAGCACGCAAAGCCACCGGTTCCGTAGAGGGTGTGTTCTCGTTCCTTCAGCCCAGCGGGAAGAACAGCACAAGTCAGACCGTGTTGGAGCCTTTTCCTTTCTTCTCGGCTGCCTTGAGAGATGAAGGGCTGACTTGGTTCTTCGGACATTTTACAGCCATGGGACTTGGTTGGTTTTGTTCCGCTCTGCAGTTCTTCGGTTGGTCCTTGAAAACTTTCTTTTCTTACCACCCATTTGGTGTCTGTGAGCAAGGTGTGGAAGGTTTCTCTGATGCTGCACGTTGTGACAACCAGTGACAGGACAAGGGGCAATGGGTGCAAACTGCAACACAGGAGGTTCCACTGGAATATGAGAAGCAACTTGTTTGGGGTGAGGGTGGCAGAGCCTGGCCCAGGCTGCCCAGGGGGTTGTGGAGTCTCCTTCTTGCAGACATTCCAACCCGCCTGGACACCTTCCTGTGTAACCTCATCTGGGCTGGACACGTCAGAGCTTGGGCACGATGCATCCTCCTCGAGGGGCTGTCACCAAAACCTCTTGGTCAGCTGCTCGGTTAAACCTGCTGGCGTGATGCAGAAATACAGGGGCTTCCCCAGGAAAGTCTCTGGGACTTGAGACACCGTCCCCGACACGACACGGCCCATCTCGCTGCACCAGGACCTGCGCTCCCTTCCCAGCATTGTGCCCTGGGAACGTTTGCAGCATTGTTCTTGTTGTTCCCTGACTTGGGACCTGCAGGAGCAGAAATAAAACCGGCAGCCCCTCTGCTGAGTTCAGCTCCCAAAGTGTTGGAACATCATCCTCCCCTTTTCTGGACAAGAATAGTCGCTTGATGAGGGACCAGGACATTGCAGATGCCCTCGGTGAGTCACTGCAAACACTGCACATTTGTAGGCAGGCTGAGGATTCAGAATCATCTTGACAAGTAGAAACTATTGTTTGAAAATGCTTAGCTGCAGTTCGGTAAGGATAAATGCAAATGATCACACTTGAAGAAAAGTAATGGGCTGCGCAAATGCAGGAAAGAGAGAATGGAGAAAAAGTTCAGAATTTACGGTGAATCCGAAGCTGAACGTCAATCGGCAACAACAAAATGTTGTGAAAACCCAAAGGTAATGGGATATCCAAAGAGAAGCCCAGCAAACCCCCTCCTTAGCGCCGGTGCGGTGTAAATAGAGGTGCTGTGCGGAGGGCAAGGTCACAGTCTGCAAATGCATCACTGGAGCGCAGGGGTGGGAACAAACTGCACCGCGCCGTTGGAGCAGGACAGGAGCCGGGCAGCGACCGGGACAGGAGCCGGGCAGCAACCGGGACAGGAGCCGGGCAGCGACCGGGACAGGAGCCGAGCAGCAACCGGGACAGGAGCCGGGCAGCAACCAGGACAGGAGCCGGGCAGCGACCGGGACAGGAGCCGGGCAGCGACCAGGACAAGAGCCGGGCAGCGACCGGGACAGGAGCCGGGCAGCAACCAGGACAGGGGCCGGGCAGCAACCAGGACAGGAGCCGGGCAGCAACCGGGACAGGAGCCGGGCAGCGACCGGGACAGGAGCCGGGCAGCGACCGGGACAGGAGCCGAGCAGCAACCGGGACAGGGGCCGGGCAGCAACCAGGACAGGAGCCGGGCAGCAACCGGGACAGGAGCCGGGCAGCAACCGGGACAAGAGCCGGGCAGCAACCGGGACAAGAGCCGGGCAGCAACCGGGACAGGAGCCAGCGGGGAGAACACTGCTGGTCGCGAGGGTAGCAGAGCGTTAGACAGGAAGGTCTGGGTAGTTACTGAACGTGTCTCATTGTACAGTAAAGCCCGTTTTAAACCAGGAGCTGTTAGCAGTGTCGGGTGTGAGGGATTCCTGCGCCGGCCCTGGTGCAGGCCCTGGTTCCTGTGGGTGTAGTGCAGTCTCACCCCGTTCAGCGCTGCGTCGGGGCTGGGGCCGCGTGTCCCGGGCAGAGCCAAACAAAGGTGTTTGTTCCACGGGAGCAGTTGCAAGGCATTTGTGCTTATTTCCGGAAAGCGAGAAAACAGGTATGACGGGAGGTTGTCAGAGGTCTCCGAGCTGCAGCTTTATCTGCAGAAGCCGGAATTATGAAAAATGCTGCAGATGCTTACGGTATCTTCTTAGTGAATTTTGGTGGATTTTCTTCTGATTAGAGTCTACTGGTCCTTGTTCTTCCCGACAGGAGATAATCACATCATTATAAACAAATGAAATTTAAAAAACGGTGTCAGATGCTCTTTCCTCCAGCACTTCTTCAACTCACAATAGCCCAGTTAAATAGGTAGGAATTACCAAAAATGTTTTCTGTTTAGGTAAAATATGAGAGAGAAGGGGCAATTACGTTTAGTTTTATTTCCTGTGTATACGGGCGCATTACATTTCCCCAGCTATTGTATTTGATTACAAAGACGGAGAGGCTGGCGTGTGGCAGGACCAGCTGTTCTCTGCCTGCACAGCCCGCCCGCGGCCGGGTTTGCCGCTGCGCTTTTCCCGCAGCGGGTGGACACCGCAGGGCGCGAAGGGGCCGAAAGCCCCGCGTTTCCACCGCGCTGACCCGGGGGTTGTTTCTGCCCCTCTTGGCGCAGGGTGGCTGTTTGTGCCGCAGCGTGCGGGTGCTCGCACGGCGCAGGGAGCGGCCCCTTTCTCCTCCTCCGGCCACTTGCTGTTTCCCCCTGTCCCGGAGCAGCCCCAGCGCGGGCAGGAGCGGGAGGACGGGGGCTGCGAGCCGCTCCAGGGCGCGCAGCCGCTGCGCACAGCCTGGGCTCGTACGGAGCGCGGGGCTCGGCGGCCCCTCTGGTGGGACTTCTGCCCCATTTCAAGGCTCGTGAGTCATGTCTTGAAATCCAGTTTGTTTTCTCAGTGTTGTTTGACAGTTCTAAAATATTGAAAGGATTTTTCTTTCCGTACGTATGGTGATCTAGATGCCTTTTGACCTTCTCTTTGATAGGAATAAATCCAGCTGGATTTCACATTGCAAGACTTCGTTTCCTACTCCTGGGGTTTTCTGTATTGCCTTGAAGTCTCTGTTTTCTCACCATTCCTGAAGACGCCAGCCGGCCGTTCCGGGGAACTCTTACCTGTGTGTGCAGAGGGAAGAGCATCTTCTGCTTCCTCTGTGTCACTTCTATAAGCCCAGAGATGGCCTCTCTTCCCTTGATTGCAGTGGGAGCTCAGGAGGTGGCAGTTTACACTTTTTAAGTTGTTGCTATTCAAGGATGTCTCTCACCCTGAGAACAGAGCCTGCAGTTTCCATACTTTGCATTTACCTGCATTAGAATCTCTTCTTGTCCGGAGTGCTCGGTGCCGCAGCCGGGGCCGCTCTGACGAGCGCTCCTCTGCGGTGCACCGCTCCTCGTATCCTCTTCAAACACAAAGGTCTCCTGTTCCCAAATGGGGATTTACGCTGTTGTTCACCAGCTGGATGTGGTTCGTTATCCCGGTTCCCGTGGGGCCAGCCCTGGTGCTGCCGCGGTGATGGGGACACGGCCCCGGGGGTGCCAGGGTTGGGCAGCTGGTGCAGCCCGGCCTGCGGTACGACCAGGCTGGTGATGGGGGGCCACAGTGTGGACCAGATTGTCCTGTGGGGCCACAGTATGGACCAGGCTGGTGCGGGGGGGCCACAGTACAGACCAGACTGGTGCTGTGGGGCTCCGAGCTGCCCGGGCCATGGCTCCTGCCTCGGACTGTGTTGTCCGGCCTCTGAGCACCCTGATAGCTCCGGCCAGACGCTGCGCTGTGCGGAGTTAACTCGTGCGGCGGTACCAAACCCTCAGGCTGCAGCGCAGGGTGTCCTGTGGTTCCCATCAGCAGTTGTACCGGGATCTTGACAGGATGCTCGACAGGATCCTCCTCACATTAACCACACCGGTGGCATTTTCTATTCCCTCTTCCCACAAAGCCGCATTCTGTTAATTGACGCAGGACTGGAGTCACGCTGGTGGTTGGTAGTTCTTGTGTCGTTCCTGGCAGTCCTGCCAAGGCCTGGGATTTCTCGAGTTTCCAGAATTTCACAGTATCACAGTATGTTTGGGATTGGAAGGGACCTCAAAAGATCATCCAGTCCAATCCCCCTGCTGGAGCAGGAACGCCCAGGTGAGGTCGCACAGGAACATGTCCAGGCGGGTTGGAATGTCTGCACAGGAGATTCCACAACCCCCCTGGGCAGCCTGGGCCAGGCTCTGCCACCCTCACCCCAAACAAGTTGCTTCTCATAGTCAAGTGGAACCTCCTGTGTTCCAGTTTGCACCCATTGCCCCTTGTCCTGTCACTGGTTGTCACCAGAAGAGCCTGGCTCCATCCTCCTGACACTCCCCCTTTCCATATTGATCCCCATGAATGAGTCCCCCCTCAGTGTCCTCTTGTCCAGCTCCAGAGCCCCAGCTCCCTCAGCCTTTCCTCACACGGGAGATGCTCCACTCCCTCCAGCATCTTGGTGGCTGCGCTGGACTCTCTGCAGCAGTTCCCTGTCCTGCTGGAACTGAGGGGCCACAACTGGACACAATATTCCAGATGTGGTCTCCCCAGGGCAGAGCAGAGGGGAAGGAGGAAGGAATTAACTTCCCAGCCGAGGCGGGATCTGCCGCGTCCCTTGAGCTCTGTTAAAATGGGAGGGTCCTGCTGCAGGTTTGTTCTGAGCTGTCCTTGGGCAAACGTTGGCCAAGATCTTTATGCCAGTGGTGTCACGCCAATCGCATGCAGCACGAGCTCTCGGTTTGTGATGGCGTTTCCTCTCGGAGTTCAGCTGCCTGCAACTGTTCCAGCACAGCAACTCGTGACTTGTGCTGACATTACAGAGGCGGGTGATCCGAACCCTCGTGATATATCTGCTAGAAACACGCTTTGTAGGAGCAAGGACTGAAAATGTGATGCAAATCATCTAGTCGGAACAGAAATGCTGTGATCGCTGTTTCGCTGCTCGCAGGCACCTGCGAGCTGGGTCTGACCAGGTCCTGGTGGCCATGGGGGCCGGGAGATGTCCCTCGTACCCGGGGTCCCGTCAGCACACACGGACAGGCTGGACACCGCTGGCCGGGGCTGAGTGCTGTCGCTTTGGCAATAACACAAACGCTTTGAACACTGAGGGATATTTATTGTTAAACGGCTGAAGATCACTGTGGACTCTGCGCTTGTGCATCCCCACGAGGAGTCCAGCTCCGGGGCCACCGAATGAAGAGAGACACGGACCTGCTGGAGAGGGGCCAGCGGAGCCCCAGGAGTGACCCGAGGCTGGAACAGCTCTGCTGGGGACAGGTGAGAGAGCTGGGCTGTTCAGATGGAGAACAGAAGCCCCAGGAGACTTTAGTGCAGCCTTTCTGCACTGAAAAGGGGCCGAGAAGAAAGATGGAGACAGACCTTTGAGCAGGGCCTGTTGTGACAGGACAAGGGGTGATGGTTTAAACTAAAGAGGGAGATTGAGGCCGGACATGAGGAAGGAATTGTTGTCCCTGAGGGTGGTGAGAGCCTGGCCCAGGTTCCCAGAGAGGTGGTGGATGAACCATCCCTGGAGACATCCCAGGCCAGGCTGGACGGGGCTCTGAGCACCCTGAGCTGCTGAAGATGTCCCTGTCATGGCAGGGGGACTGGGGGAGCTGGGAAGGGCCCTTCAGCACAAACCATCTGTGGTTCTGTGACTCCCCTGTGTGGGGTGACCCGTCAGCACTGCTGGGAGCAGAGCAGGTCCCTGGTCACCAGCCCGCCTGCAGACATCCTGTCCATAGCCATGGCCACCGTCCCTGCAGAGCCCCTGGGGACACTGGCTGAGACACGTCTGACTGGGAGGGACAGGTTGGGCTTGGTGCCCGTGGGGCTGCTGGGGCTGGAGCCGGCTGTGCCGAGCTGCACCCGGCTGTGCCAGGGCTGGAGCCGGCTGTGCCGAGCTGCACCCAGCTGTGCCGGAGCTGCACCCAGCTGTGCCAGGGCTGCACCCAGCTGTGCCAGGGCTGGAGCCGGCTGTGCCAGGGCTGCACCCAGCTGTGCCAGGGCTGGAGCCGGCTGTGCCGAGCTGCACCCAGCTGTGCCAGGGCTGTGCCAAGCTGGACCCAGCTCTGTCGTGGTTCCCAGGCCTGCCCAGCCCCTTCGCCACGCTGGCGCTCAGGTGTAGGTAAACCTGGAGTTCAAACAACCATAGTAACGGGCCTTTGTTTTGTAATTTGAGTGTAATGCAGTTAGTACAACATTCAATATGCTGACGTCAGTTATGGGTATTTGCAAGTGTCTGCTTGGCCCGTCTGCTGTAGGGGATGCTGAGGAAGAGAAGATTCGTTCCAGAGCAGTGATTATAGCTGGTTCTGGCACTTCATGTAAAGGCCAAGTGGGGCTTCGGCAGGTTGAGGGAAAATTCAATCACCAAATGGGAAACCGAATGTTTCAGAGATGTCATTCAATAACGGGTCCCTCTGGCATTCTGGAAGAGCTGTTTTCATCCTCATGAAATTAAATATGTTGCTATCTCCAGTGGGTTTCATAGGTCTTGTGGCAAGAGAAGGTTGAACCTCAGGTCTTGGAGGCAGCTGACTTGGGGGGTCATAGAACCTTTTAGATTGGAAAAGCTGCTCCAGATCATGGAGTCCAACCACAACCCAGCCTGTCCCTGCCCCGTGTCCTGAGAACCTCATGTCCGTCTGTCCAGCCCTCCAGGGCTGGTGACTCCAGCACTGCCCTGGGCAGCCTGTTCCAATGCCCCACAGCCCTTTGGGGAAGAAATTGTTCCCACATCCAACCTCAACCTCCCCTGGCGCAACTTGAGGCCGTTTCCTCTGCTCCTGGCGCTTGTTCCTGGGGAGCAGAGCCCGACCCCCCTGGCTCCAAGCTCCTTTCAGGCAGTTCAGAGATCAGAAGGTCTCCCCTCAGCTCCTGTTCTCCAGCTGAACCCCCAGGTCCCTCAGTCTCCATCACACTTGTGCTCCAGCCCCTCACCAGCTCCGTTCCCTTCTCTCCACTCACTCCAGCACCTCAAGGCCTTTCTTGGCGTGAGGGGCTCAAAACTGCCCCCAGTATTGGTGGTTTGGCCTCCCCAGGTCCCAGCACAGGGACGGTCACTGCCCTGGGCCTGCTGGCCACACTGTTCTTGATGCACGTCAGGACACTGGTGGCTGTTGATCATCTTGTTCCCCCACTGCCACGAGCAGGGACATCTTCAGCAGCTCAGGGTGCTCAGAGCCCCGTCCAGCCTGGCCTGGGATGTCTCAGGGATGGTTCAGCCACCACCTCTCTGGGAACCTGGGCCAGGCTCTCACCACCCTCAGGGCAACAATTCCTTCCTCATGTCCGGCCTGAATCTCCCTCCTTTAGTTTAAACCATCACCCCTTGTCCTGTCACAACAGGCCCTGCTCAAAAGTCTGTCCCCATCTTTCTTCTCGGCCCCTTTTAAGCACTGAAAGGCCGCACTAAGGTCTCCTGGAGCTTCTGTTCTCAGCTGAACAGCCCAGCTCTCTCACCTGTCCCCAGCAGAGCTGTTCCAGCCTCGGGTCAGTCCTGGGGCTGCTCTGGCCCCTCTCCAGCAGCTCCATGTCTGAACGTCCTCTCTCTGTCTCTGGGACTGCACTTGTCATTCGTTCCCACCTGTAAATAATGAGATAAGTCCGGCAGTAGCAGGCCTGAATGCTAATTGTCCGCAGGATAATTATCCACTTCAGCCTCATTGGTGATGTACTGGTGCAAACAGCCTTTCCCGTGCGCGGCACCGCGCGTCAGCCCCGAGCAGCGCCGGGCTGCCCGTGTCCAGCTGCATACATTTGCATGTATGAATATTAACGGTCGTGTGCACAGCGGGAGTAACATCCTAACAAATCACAATAGGCTTTGTGATCATTTCGCGGGGGTGTAAATGACCAGTGGAGCTGCGGGGCGGGAGAGAATCAGACCGCAAACCTGTCCCTCTCCCCGGGCCATCGGAGCCATGGAGGGCGCCGGGACGTGTTCAGGGTCATTGTCCTGGAGTGATTGTTTTGTCAGGAATGCGAACTCATTTCAGGCTGTGACTACCTGGATCACTTATCTTTTCTGTCTCTTCAGAACTGTTGTCAAGGTTGCTGTACAGGTTCCCATAGCACAAGTATTAATTATCAACATTTCCATTCCTGCTGCTGTCTTTGGCTTTTTCATTATATGGTCTTCATATGCAATGCCTTTCCATCGCCTAGTTTGTTAAACTGAAGTGGTAAAAGAAGCCAAGAAGTCAAAAGTCGATGTGATCTCTTTTCTGCTCGGCCATGCCCTGGTGTGCAGAGAAGCCTCTGGACCGTCACTCTGGGCTGGGGCTCGTTCAGAGTGTGACTGAGATGAGGTGGAACGTGGGGCCGGCGAGGCCGAGGTGGTGGCTGCAGATCTGCTGGATCCCTGCCAGGGTGTCTGCGGATCTGCTGGATCCCCGCCAGGGTGTCTGCGGATCTGCTGGGTGATGGATCCCTGCCGTGGTATCTGCAGATCTGCTGGGCGATGGATCCCTGCTGTGGTGTCCGCAGATCTGCTGGGTGATGGATCCCTGCTGTGGTGTCCACAGATCTGCTGGGTGATGGATCCCTGCTGTGGTGTCCACAGATCTGCTGGGTGATCAATCCCTGCCGCGATGTCTGCAGATCTGCTGGGTGATGGATCCCTGCCGTGGTGTCTGCAGATCTGCTGGGTGATGGATCCCTGCCATGGTGTCTGCAGATCTGCTGGGTGATGGATCCCTGCAGAGCTGCTGGGTGATCCCTGCCGTGGTGTCTGCAGCTTTTGGGGGATCTGGTCAGCCTGGGGTTTTTGGGGCAGCCACAGAAACGCGAGGTTTCGGATCCAGGTGTTGTTCTGTTTCCTTGAGGAGCCACTGCGCCTGATTGCCGCGTTGGTGTTTCAGCAGATCATTGCTCTGCCGTGCAGTCCTTTCCGTGCCATTACGTGCCTGTGTCGTGCTCACATTGGCCTTTGCATTTTCCAAAGGCTGCTTGCAAGCTCGGCGCTGTGACAAACCTGTATTCTTACCAGTACAAAATGAGGCGAAACAAGTGCGTTTGTGGAGCAGGTTCCTGAAGGAGAGACGCGGGGCTGTCTGCAGCCCGTTCGGTGTGCGTGTTGGTGCGGGAGCGAAGGGCAGGCGATGGGTTATTAACCAAAGCTCAGGATGTGCGCTGGCGATTCACGGCCCGGCGCTGGGGCTCGGGTTCCGTCCACGTGGCGCTGGGCTCGGAGCGCTCGTGTCCAACATCCGCAGCGTTAGGGCTGTGCAGACAGGATTCCGCTAACGCTGCTCCTGGCCCTGCCGCTGGAAGAGGTGTCGTTGTCGCCAGTGGCAGCGGAAGGAGCCGAGAAACACGGGAGGTGGCTTAGTGAACTGATTGTTGTTCACATGATGTCTTTGCTGGTTGGAAACCCGCTATAAGCACTGAGCGTTAAATTACCAGCGTGTAAGGTACGAAAAAAAGAGGTTTTGTTTCTGAGTGTTCGTGTTCTAAACAGAGATGACAAAATATATTGTGAGAGCCAGAGTGTGTTAACTTTAAGTTATTCTTAATTACAGTAAGAAGTTAATGATAATTATTACAGAGGAAATGTGTCAGACCCAAGGGAAACAGCCGTTGTATTAGAATGAGAATTGTGCAAATTACGGGATATGGTGAGTACGACATGGTAACGCGGGTCCAGGGAGCCAGGGTGGCGGAGCCGCGGCGCGGGGCTCCCCGGGAGGCGCCGGCGGTGCTGCCGCGGCACAGCGCCGCGGCCCGGCCTGGCGAGCGGGCCCAGGGCCGTCACACACCGTACCTCCGGCTGTGAGCGAACCTGTGAAACCACCTTCGCGTGGTGCTGCCCCTCAATGAGCCGGCGTGAGCGCCGGGTTTGACGGGCTCTGCCCCTCGCAGAGGGACCCCCGGGCCATGGGGACGCAGCTCAGCTGGGCAGCTGAAGCTGGAAACCAAAAAGCATCATTCGCTTTTGTTTCTGATTATGAAGGTGCTAAGCCATTCATTAAAGAGACGGGAGCTGTCAGGTAGGCCCGTGGAGGATGTGCGGATGGATAGCGAGCACAGCTGCCATGGACACCCCTCCGTGCAGGGGTGTTTCTGTTTTCAGCTCGGAGCCGGCGCTGCGGATGACGTGGGAGGGCTGTCCAGGGACACGCTGGTGATCAGAGCTGAGACACGGGCATTTGGAGCTCTGACACATCCAGCGCTGCCTGGCGGTGGGCACAGCCGTTCGTGGCATCGCCGACAAGTGATAAAGGTCCCCTCTGACTCATCTGATGAAGCAGCCGGTGACAAGCGCCCATGGCAGCAGGAGTCATCCCCGTGGATTGCCAGAGCAGCAAGGGAGCAGCTGCAGCGTGCGATGCTGCACACACGGCATCTGTACTCTTGGAGAAATTAAATAATTGCTATTGAGCTCTTAGAGAATTAGGACTAAATTGGCCAAATCTCAAGTTGCAGCTGTACACCTGGTACAATTGTAGAACCGCAGGGATAAAACGGTGCTGCTACCCTGGAGCTCCCTGAGGGCGCTGTCAGAAAGCGCTGGAGTTACCTTTAACGCAAACCCGTGTGACTTGAAGAAGCATTGTCCCTATCGAGGGCTACGTAATCATCGCTATCATAAATAACTGAGGGAGAAAGACCAAAGCCCGTCTGCAGAGTGCAGCAGTTCCCAGCGTTGCAGTCCCAAGCGCTGCCTAACGATCAGCTCATTGGACAAGCGTGTGGCAGGAAAACCCAAAACCTGGGGTCTGGTGACCTGGGATGAGTTTGCCAAACGAGGAAAGCAGGAGGCACAGTGAGAACGGAGCAGCCACCGTCCCTCGTGCTCTCACCGGTGACCTCCGTCGGGGCGTTCGGTGGCTCATGGCACCGGTTCTGAGTTTGCGGTTATGGGAATGTGAGTGGACAGAGTCAGCTCACCAGGAGAAGTTCAATACGAATCACCTTCTTCAGGAAGGTCCTGCGCTGAGTCTCCTTGATTCACATCTTACAACGAGAAGCAGCGGTGACCAAGATGGTTAAAGGGGCTGTGGGTGCAGGGCTGCGCTCCAGCCGCTCGTCCGGCGCTTCTGCCGTGTGGGGTTAACCGCTTGGCTCTTTGTAAGCTTTAACCTTGTGTTTTCCGGCGAGGTTTTGCTGGGGTGTTGCAGGCCAGGCTCTGAGCAGGGCTGTCGATGGGAATCACTTCAGACGTGCAGGTCCCCAAGCACGACACGGGGCGGCCGGCGCGGTCATGGCTGATGCTGCCGGCAAGGACGGGCACCTCGGTGCTGCTCCCAGGGCCAGCGTGGTCACGGCTGCTGCTGCTGGCAAGGACAGGCGCCCTGGTGCTGCTCCCGGGGCCGGCTCGGCACTGGCGCAGTGCTGCTGGTGAGGACGGGTGCCCTGGTGCTGCTCCCGGGGCCGGCTCGGCGCCGGCGCAGTGCTGCTGGTGAGGACGGGCGCCCTGGTGCTGCTCCCGGGGCCGGCTCGGTGCTGGCGCAGTGCTGCTGGTGAGGACGGGCGCCCTGGTGCTGCTACTGGGGCCGGCTCGGCGCCGGCGCAGTGCTGCTGGTGAGGACAGGCGCCCTGGTGCTGCTCCCAGGGCCGGCTCGGTGCTGGCGCAGTGCTGCTGGTGAGGATGGGCGCCCTGGTGCTGCTCCCAGGGCCGGCTCAGGGCCGGCACGGTGCTGCTGGTGAGGATGGGCGCCCTGGTGCTGCTCTCGGGGCCGGCACGGTGCTGCCCTCGTGGCCGCAGCACCGGGGAGCGCGGTGAGCGACTCGGCCGTGCGGTGCGTTGGGACGTGTCCGCTGCTCCCGCGGTTTCTGCCAGTGAGCTCAGAAGTGGTGCAGCCGCGGGTGTGAGTCCGGCAGCCGCAGCTCTTCTCCAACACCCCAGTGGGTCGTCTGGAGGAAAGGGCTGAGCAGCGGGGTGTGTACGTACGGCAGACGTGTGTGTCGTTTGGGAGCTGAGAAGGGCTTCTGCTGAGCTTTGTAAGGGTGGCCACAGAATCATAGAATCGTAGGATCATTTTGGTTGGAAGAGACCCTAAGATCAAGTCCAACCGTAACCTAAATCCAGCACTAACCCATGTCCCTGAGGGCCTCCCGCTGGCCTGGGCACAAAGTCCCTTGTCCTGTCTGGGGCAGAGCCGCGTCCTGGGTGACCGGGAGGAGATGGGATCAGGCACATACGTGGTGACGCTTCCCCACGCACCACGTCCATGTTCAACAGCCCGTGGGGCAGAGATTGTCCATCCAGAGCTGTCCTGTGTGCAGTAACACCCCAGGGACTGCCCGGCCCGGAGCTTCTCCAGTCGCTCCTTGATTCCGTGTCAATTTCTAGCACAATATCCTGTGGCAACAAGAAACTTGTCACCTGGAAAATGCAGCTTGTTCTGAAACTTGTGGGTTGATTTGCTGCGTGCGAGTCCCTGCGCTGGAGGAGCGATGGACAGGCCACCAACCCTGCGGACACTCGGGACCGTCTGCCCGGGCTGCGCGTTCTCCATGTTCAGTGGTACCAAGCAGCGCTGTTCCTCGTACAGAAAACCTTCCTGTGCTCAGACAGCCGAGTCACCTTCCTTTCCCCAGTTGTGTTGTGTTCCTTTCCGGACGGAGGCCGGCGTCGGAGCCACTGCGTCCAGTGCGGTGCTGGGGCGGTGCCGGGGCTGTGCTGCTGCCGTCCCTGGCTGCGGTGGCACGTCGGGCCGGCGCTCCACGGACCGAGTGCCACAGTCCGGGAGGGACGCTCAGCTCAGCTCGGAGCCCGCGACTGCACGTATGAGCAGAGAGTTCTTTTTTCCAGTGTGCATCAGTGTTTCTGCACCGTACATTTCATCGCACATTTGAAGGTCTTTCCACAGCTCCTCACAGTTTCCCTCATCTTTATTATCCTGAATAACTGAGCATTATCAGCAAACCTTGTTACTTCTCTTTCATTGCTCTCTCCTCAGTGATCTAGGGCTGCGTTGAGCGGTGTAAATCCTGGCACCGGTCCCCATGAGACTCTGCTCTGACCTTTCTTCTGATGCGAAATCCAATCATTTACTTTTATTTTAAACCTTTTAACAAATCTAACATGCAAAACCCTTCCTTTTTATCCCACGGCTTCTTAGCTTCCTCAAGAGATTTTAATGAGAGAACTTGACAGATGCGTTTGGAAATCTAAGTAGACTTCAGTGAGGCTTTTGTTGTTGGGTAACTCGGATCTCTGCTTGTTTGCCCCGTGGGTCATTCCCGGGGCTGCACGGCCGTCCACCCCTGCTCTGTTCTGGTGCTGGCGCACTGTATCTGGAACAAAAACCCGGCTGTGGTTCTGGGGGTATTGAACTCTACCGTGAAGGTGCTGCTGAACAGCCCGTGAAGGGCCGTAACCCCCGTCCCGTCCCGCAGACCCTGTCCGGAGCCACGCTGAGTCCTGCTGCCCTGGGGCACCATGTTGTGGAGCTTCACCGGGTGCTGCACGGGCCCCAGGTTATTGCAGCGTTTTCAACCAAAAACACATCAGGACAAACAAACCAAGATGGCATGTTCATTCCCGGGGCTCTCGAGCCAGCGCTGGGCTCTAAGGGAAGGTGCCCAAGCGATGTCCCCACAAACCCTCTGCGCTGGTGGGGTGCGGGGGTCGAGCATGGTTCGCGACGTGGCTGATGGTGACATGGAATGTTGGGCTTTTCCCCACTGGCTACAGAATCACAGAGTTGCTGGAGCTGGGGAGGGACCTCCCCATGTGTGCTGTATCCGAGAGCAGAGGATGCTGGGGTTCCCAGCTCCCCCAGCCCCCCTGCCATGAGCAGGGACATCTTCAGCAGCTCAGGGTGCTCAGAGCCCCGTCCAGCCTGGCCTGGGATGTCTCAGGGATGGTTCATCTACCACCTCTCTGGGAACCTGGGCCAGGCTCTCACCACCCTCAGGGCAACAATTCCTTCCTCATGTCCAGCCTGAATCTCCCTCCTTTAGTTTAAACCATCACCCCTTGTCCTGTCACAACAGGCCCTGCTCAAAAGTCTGTCCCCATCTTTCTTACGGGCCCTTTTAAGCACTGAAAGGCCGCACTAAGGTCTCCTGGAGCTTCTGTTCTCCATCTGAACAGCCCAGCTCTCTCACCTGTCCCCAGCAGAGCTGTTCCAGCCTCGGGTCATTCCTGGGGCTGCTCTGGCCCCTCTCCAGCAGGTCCATGTGTGTCCTGTGCTGAGGACCCAGAGCTGGACCAGCACAGCAGGGGGGTCTCAGCAGAGCGGGGCAGAGGGGCAGGATCCCCCAAACCTGCTGCCCATGGGTCTGGTGACCCAGCCAGGACTGTGTTGGATTTCTGGGCTGCAAGTGCACATTGCTGGGTCATGTCCCATCCTTCACTCCCAGCACCCCACGTCCTCTCCTGGGGCTGCTCCCCATCCCTCCATCCCCAGCCTGGGTCGATACCGGGGGTTGCCCTGACCCATGTGCAGGACCTTGCACTTGGCCTTGTTGAACCTCACGAGGTTCGCACGGTCCCACCTCTCCAGCTTGTCCAGGCCCCCCTGAACAGCATCACGTCCTTCTAGCAAATCGACCGCAGCACTCAGCTTGGCGCGGTCTGCGAGCTTGCTGAGGGTGTGCTCGATCCCGCTCCGTCATTAATGAAGATGTTAAACAGTACCGGTCCCAGTACAGACCCCCGAGGGACGCCGCGCGTGACTGGAGCTCCTGAGGCAAGACGCTCAGGTAAAGCTCCGCGTTAGCTTTCCCCAGCGCGCTGGCTGGTTCTTGCTGGTTCCAGCGCTGGAGCGCAGTGAGCGCTGGAGGACGGGCCCGCAGCACCTCCCCTCTCTGCTGGGGAGCACAGAGACGCTCTGCTGGGCTCCCTGCTCCCCGTGCACTGCAAAAATCACTTAGTGTCAGTCTTGATCTCTTTTGCAGATTGTTCCACGGATTCGTATTTGGCCTGTCATACTGTGTTTCTACATTTAACCTGCAAGAGATCACGATTCTCCCCATGTTCCTCATTTGAATGCAGTTTCAGCTTTAGGAAGGGTGTTTCCTTGGTTTTAATAACCTCCATTTCCCTGCTGTTCAGCTGCGCCAGCTTCTCTCTGTTCTCCCCAATCTGCAGTGTGTGTGTGCTGTGTCTCCACACGGTGCCCTTCAGCCGTCTCCATCTGCCTCCTTTGCTGAAGATGGAATAAATCCACCTCGGAGAATTCAGATTTTCTAGGTCTTGTTTTTATTATTTATAGAAATGTGCATTGTTCTTCCCTGAATGCATATTGGGCAGGAGGCAGACGGGATGTTCTCTAATCTTCCGTTGCAGCACAGGGAGGTTTCGGTGCCACCTGCCGTTCCCAGTGCCCGTGCGAGCCGCGGGCAGCGGGGGCTCACCCCAATACCCTCTGCTCTCACCCTGCTCCCCTTAAATATGAGCAGCGGGAACCTCGTGAGCTGTGGTACATGCTGAGGTTTGAGGTGCTGTTGTGTGTTACCTTATCTGCCCTGGGGAGACCACACCTGGAATATTGTGTCCAGCTGTGGCCCCTCAGTTCCAGCAGGACAGGGAACTGCTGAGAGAGTCCAGCGCAGCCACCAAGATGCTGGAGGGAGTGGAGCATCTCCCGTGTGAGGAAAGGCTGAGGGAGCTGGGGCTCTGGAGCTGGACAAGAGGACACTGAGGGGGGACTCATTGCTGGGGATCAAGATGGAAAGGGGGAGTGTCAGGAGGATGGAGCCAGGCTCTTCTGGTGACAACCAGGGACAGGACAAGGGGCAATGGGTGCAAACTGGAACACAGGAGGTTCCACTTGAATTTGAGAAGCAACTTGTTGGGGGTGAGGGTGGCAGAACCTGGCCCAGGCTGCCCAGGGGGTTGTGGAGTCTCCTTCTGTGCAGACATTCCAACCCGCCTGGACACCTTCCTGTGTAACCTCATCTGGGTGTTCCTGCTCCATGGGGGGATTGCACTGGATGAGCTTTCCAGGGCCCTTCCAGTCCTGACATTGTGATTCTGTGATTATCTGTCTCTGTGCATCCTGCTCCCACACCAGCTTTGCGGGATGCAGCAGCATCCCCAGCAGTGGCCGCGGTGGCCCGGCGGTGCCCAGCGCAGCCCAGGCTGCCTTGGCCTCGTCTCTCGGCACACACCAGCTTGCCCCCTTGCTGAAGCAGCGGCAAGCTGTGGGTGACTGACCTGAGCCCATCTCCCTGCTTGCCCCGGTCCGGTGTTGGTGCCAGGTGTGGCGGTGCTGGTGGGAGCACGTGGCGGGATGTGGAGCCGGTGCCGTCCCGTTCAGCTGCCGTGCTCTGCCAGCAAGGGAGGGTGAGGATCCAGGACACAGAGCTTCCTTGTGCCGCTGTCAATGTGAGCCTGGCTGTCCAGGGGCTCACCCCTTGCCCATCTCTGCCATGGCACCTTTTCCTCGACGTGGCTGCGTTTTGGCGTTCACAGCAGGGTTTTACAGCTGGTTTGGAGTCCAGGCAAAACGTGTTCTGGGCTTCCTTAGACTTCTCGTTCCCTTTGGTGTTTTGGTCAATACCCAAGAAGTTACCAGCTCAGTGTGTTTAAATGAAATGAATCCAGTACTGGAAATTGTCTGTGGAAACTCTCCGTGTTTGGCTGGGAAGATGCTGGTTCTCAGTGCCTTTCACCCATGGTCCGCCTCACCTGGTTCTCAGTGCCTTTCGTTCACCCATGGTCCGCCTCACCTGGTTCTCAGTGCCTTTCACCCATGGTCCGCCTCACCTGGTTCTCAGTGCTTTTCACCCATGGTCCGCCTCACCTGGTTCTCAGTGCCTTTCATTCACCCATGGTCCGCCTCACCTGGTTCTCAGTGCCTTTCATTCACCCATGGTCCGCCTCACCTGGTTCTCAGTGCCTTTCATTCACCCATGGTCCGCCTCACCTGGTTCTCAGTGCCTTTCTTTCACCCATGGTCCGCCCCACCTTCCGCCAGAGCTCCTCTCCAGGATTGCCCTGGGACTGAGCAGCGCTGGCTCTGGGTTTTTAACTGGTGTGTGAATCACCGGCGCCAGAGGGACGTGGTCCCAACAGGGTCCTGCCTGGAGCTCCACACCGTGCGACTGGAAAACGGCATCTTCTGGAGTCAGAGTGGCTTTTCATCTGCCAGGTTGCTGGTGACGCAGTTCATAATCAGTGCCCTGATGAGCTGCCTCCTGACTGAATTAAGCAGCAAATCCCACTGATGATGATCAGAGCTCCGGGGCGCGCTGGAGCATCCGTCGGCTCGTTTCGCCCTCTCCTGCTGCCCTGTGCTCTCCCTGCAGAGGCCCCACTGTCGCGTTCCCCGAGGTTTCCTCACCCGCAGCGGTGGTTTAAGTGGTTTGTTTTTCCCCAGGGGACAGGGGTTCCCGGTTTCTGTCCGGTGTTGTTGTGGGGTGCCCTGGCCCTGGGCTGGGAGCTCTCTGGGGCAGCACTGAGACACTTCGAGCTGCTCTCATCCTCTTCTCCAGGCTGCTGCTCTCAGCAAATGCCGGAGACCAGACGCTTGATCTGCTGTGGTCGTTCTTTCCTCCACGTTCGAGCAGAGCCAAGCAAAGAGCTGTGTAGGTTTGGCTGGGACACGAGCGGGGCTGTGGCTGCAGACCCCGGGTCTGGGTCGGTCTCTGCAGGTCCATCGCTGGGGACAACGTGCTCAATGGTGACGTCCCAGCTGGTCCCAGGCCTCGGGGACCTGCCTCTGCCCTCTTCAGCGCGGCTGGAAGCTATGCTGTTTGGGATATAAATCCGAGGGTGGTGTGGGATCTCTTCTCCCTAAAGCTTCTCTGCTCTAAGAGGTGAGGTGGGGTAGGAAGGACACCCGTGTTCTGTCTTCTCACCGGGCACGCAGTTTCAGTGCTGGCTTGCCCCATGGAATCCATTGGGTCTGGAGGTTCTGAAGTGATCCTTCCCCTGTGCTCTGCATTGGGGAGGCCACACCTGGAGTGTTGTGGTCAGTTCTGGGCCCCTCAGCTCAGGAAAGAGATTGAAGTGCTGGAGCGGGTCCAGAGAAGAGCAACAAGACTGGGGAAGGGACTGGAACACAAGCCCTATGGGGAGAGGCTGAGGGAGCTGGGCTTGTTTAGTCTGGAGAAGAGGAGGCTTAGAGCTGAGCTCAGCACTCTCTAGAACTACCTGAAGGGCAGTTCTAGCCAGGTGGGGATTGGTCTCTTCTCCCAGGCATCAGCAATAGGACAAGGGGCCATGGGCTTCAACTCTACCAGGGGAAATTGAGGCTGCAGATGGGAAAGCAATTCTGTGCAGAGAGAGTGGTCAGGATTGGAATGGCTGCCCAGGGAGGTGCTGGACTCACCGGCCCTGGAGGTTTTAAACTGAGACTGGCCATGGCACTTAGTGCCATGATCTAGTCAATGGACTGGAGTTGGACCAAGGGTTGGACTGGATGATCTCTGAGGGCTTTTCCAACCCAGTCCATTCTGTGGTTCTGTGATTCTGCTGGAGGGGTCTGAACGGTCCCTCCCCAGCACAGCTTCAGCTGGACTTGGGTCACTCCTGAGGGAGAACGATGGAAAAGGTCCCGGTGAGCGTTCTGCCTCCAGCTCCGGTCCAGGTCGGTGCAGAGGAGCTGCAGGACCCCTTTGTCTCACAGGAACACTCAAACCAGGTGGTTCTGCTGGTGTCCTCCTCGGTGTGCTCCTGACCCACACCCTCATGGACTGTGGCGCTCAGAGCCGGGCAGCGTTACCGACCCCGCGCCGTGACTCACGTCCCCACCCGTGGGCGTCTGCAGGGGCGTCGCGGCCCCTCGCCCGGCAGCCGTGCAGATGTGCGCAGATGTGCGCAGTCACCGCAGCCGGGGTGCCGTTCGTTTGGCAATCCGTGGGCGGCCGCGGCAGCACGGGATGAATCACGGCTCCATTGACTCCGCTGAATAGCTCTCCATTGAGGCTGAAAGGAGCCCGGAGCAACTTGCTGGCTGTGGTGCTGGTTTGCTGTGCCCACGAGTGCCGGGGTGGCTCCGGAGGCCCCTGCAGCAGGGGTGGGGCAGAAGGATTATTTCGGGTCTGGGCATATATTATATCTCTGGGCAGTCGGTCCTCCCCCTCTCCCAGAAGCGTGACACAGGCGATGCTTATGAGTGCAGGATGGTGTTCCTGTTCAGTTGGCTGCCGTCTTCTGGTTTCCTTCTCTTAGTCCTGACTGCGGAACGTGCGTTTTTCCTCTTTCCCCTGGCGTTTTTCAGCCCCTTTCTCCAGTGACAGCGCCACGTGAATCCAAAGCCGCTCTTCCAGCTCCCCTCGCACACGGCATCTTCTGCATCCTTGAGTTTGCTCTTGATTCCATCGCAGTCCTTGGTGGAACGTGGAGCTGGTCCCAGGACAGGCCCCGTGAACGTGTCCCGGCAGCCGTTTGCTCCCCTTGCCGCTCACGTTCCGCTGGTTTGTACGGGGCTGCCTTGTGAGAGCGTTCAGAACGCCTCGCTGACATCAGGAGACACGGCGCTGCCTTTGCCAGGCCACGAGGCCCATTATGCTCCAACACTTAGCACAGCTGGCTCTTTCAAATCCATGCCACCTGGTATTTATGACCTTCTTTCCTTCTGGATGGTTCATTAGGCTGTTGTGTTGTTTGTCAGAGGATTTTCCTGGGAGTTAAAGTTGAGTTGCTTTGTTTTATGCTTCTTTGGTCTCTCTGCTGCCTGTTTCTGAAGATGAGCATCACTTAGGTGTTCCACGCGTCCCGCTCTGCTCCGGGTGACGGCCCATCGCCGGTCACACGCCTTCTGCTGCTGTGTCAGGTGCTCCATGGTCCCGCGCTGCTCCAGGTGACGGCCCATCGCCGGTCACACGCCTTCTGCCGCTGTGTCAGGTGCTCCATGGTCCTGCTCTGCTCCGGGTGACGGCCCATCGCCGGTCACACGCCTTCTGGTGCTGTGTCAGGTGCTCCATGGTCCCGCGCTGCTCCGGGTGACGGCCATCGCCGGTCACACACCTTCTGGTGCTGTGTCAGGTGCTCCATGGTCCCGCGCTGCTCCGGGTGACAGCCCATCGCTGGTCACACGCCTTCTGCCGCTGTGTCGGTACCAGCACCGAACGTCACCAGGCCCACACAACCCAAAAACCCCTCATTTGTGCGACTGCTGGTATTTCAGCTTAGGGTCAGAGCCTGTCTGTGCTGTCACGGTGTTACCTGTCTGTGCTGTCATGGTGTTACCAGGAGGCGACTGTAGCTACTTACTGCAGCCATAACCACACTATTTTTTTAATTGTTCGTTTGATTGGTCTATTAGGTTTGTCCCTCTGAAGAGTCAAAAAACTACTGAAATAGTTGGCCCTAGGCAAGCATCACGTGCCATTAATGTCTTTGGTTTGGGTTCGGCAGCAGGTCTGAGCCCAGCCCAGCGCTGGTGCTGCCGAGAGCGGCCGCGCTCCGGCGCCGCTGTCCTTACACTGGCTTGTCTCTTCCTTTCACTTCATCTTTCTCCGATGCCTTAAAATAACTCTCTACTACATCTTATTGTTTGAAAGTTCCTGTTTTTATTTAGGCACAAATAAGAAACGAGTACTTCGAGCTGTTTTTCAGTGTGACGCTATCACAGGTCTTCGGTTCCGCCGCCTCGGCTGCTCGTTGCTGTTTGCAGCCCCAGCTCCCGCGGTGCCCGGCACCGGCCTCCCGCGTGTCCCCCGCTCACTGAAACACGGGCACCTGTTTCAGTTCTTCTGCACAGCTGCGTAACTCGTGCCTGTAATTCACGTGGTTGTATCCAAACGTGGAGGTGTGCGCTGGCTGGACCAGCTGGGGGTTCGAGGTGCCCGTGGGGCTCGGTGGCAGCGGCTCCGCGGGGTCGGGGCTCTGGGGGTCCCTCCTGTGAGCCCCCTTCTCCGCTCTGCCGGCAGCACCGCGGCAGAGCGGCCGAGCCAGACCAGCATCGGGCAGCTCCGCGCGGCCGGGCCATCGCGGCACAGCGGCGTGGGGACCAGCTCTGCGGGCATTCCTCACAGCTTCAGCTTTCTGAATTAAGGTACTTCTTACCGATTTATTTGTAGGAGGAGGAATAATTCGAAGGTGGGGGAGAGGATCAAATATTCTTTGTGCGGGGTAACTTTGGATGAGAGCAGCAGCAGGCTGAATGTATTTAAAGACACGTTATTGCAGGAAACCTCAGCAGATGAGGCCTGGGGGGGATTTTCCTTACACTGGCACAAGCAGCTTTGTCAAGAGCTTCCTCACTTTCTCGTGTGGATGAAGTGAGCACAGAGGTCCTGTGGGAAGAACCAGGGGTGCAGAATTGTCTTTTGCCGTGGATTCCCCACTTTCTCATTGACAAAGCAATCGCAGCAGGACTAATTGGGCGCTTCAGCCCACCACCAGGTACACAGGAATCGCAATTTGTAATGTGTTTCCCCTTCCTTCTCTTTCTTTCTTTCTCTTGCATATACACATGCACAAACACACTCTTGTGGAGGTGGAGGGATTTGCTCTTGGTCTGGGGTTAAGATGTGGGACGGGTTGTCTACAAGAGACTGACATCAGACGGAAAAGGGGGGATATTCCTGTGAAACGCGTGTTTGGTCAGGCTCTCTTCCTAAATGGTGAATCGCAGGTGAAATGGAAGATAAAGGCTCATCACAGAATCACAGCAGGTTTGGGTTGGAGGGACAGGAGCTCATCCGGTCCAACACGCTCAGCAGCTCAGGGTGCTCAGAGCCCCTCCAGCCTGGCCTGGGTGTCCCAGGGATGCGCTCCCAGCACTGCTGGACACAGGAGCCACCCTTTGGGGTCGTCTGGCTCTTGTGACATGGGCAGCAGGGTGATGGCACCGCGATGACCTGCGCACGGTGGTCAGGGGCTGTCTCCAGGACACTCTGCGCTTCAGAGGATTTGGTTGCAGAGGGGAGAGTTTTCTGAATGTTGAGCAACACATGCACAGCCAGCTCTGCTTTTGAAAGACAGGCCATGTGGGAAATGTGACATAGAGAGACGGCTGTGACAGCAGCCGCCTCCTTGGGAGCACTTCACGTAGCGTAGCTGAAGTTCACCCACATGTCGGTGCTCTGTTGCATGAAGTCACCGCTTTTATAGGTGCTCTGTTGTTTCATGGATAGTACCCGAGCATGTGCGAAATTACAGCGGCCAGGGAACCAGCGGGGAAGGCTGAGGAGCTGAGGGGTGTGTGCTGGGTCGGTTTGTGCGGACGGTGTCTGTGGTACGTCTGCCGAGTGCCGCGGTACCTGCAGCCATCGCATGGATCGACCGAGTGATCAGCTTCCCGCGGTGGGGAGAACAAAGGAGAGTGTCTGTCCGTCCTGCCGGGAGCTGGGCACTGCCATGGTGTAGGAGCTGGGCACTGCCGGGCTGTGGGAGCTGGGCACTGCCAGGGTGCAGGAGCTGGGCACTGCCATGGTGTAGGAGCTGGGCACTGCCAGGGTGTAGGAGCTGGGCACTGCTGGGGTGTAGGAGCTGGGCACTGCCATGGTGCAGGAGCTGGGCACTGCCATGGTGTAGGAGCTGGGCACTGCTGGGGTGTAGGAGCTGGGCACTGCCGGGGTGTAGGAGCTGGGCACTGCCATGGTGTAGGAGCTGGGCACTGCCGGGGTGCAGGAGCTGGGCACTGCCATGGTGCAGGAGCTGGGCACTGCCATGGTGTAGGAGCTGGGCACTGCCAGGGTGCAGGAGCTGGGCACTGCCATGGTGTAGGAGCTGGGCACTGCCATGGTGTAGGAGCTGGGCACTGCTGGGGTGTAGGAGCTGGGCACTGCCGGGGTGTAGGAGCTGGGCACTGCCAGGGTGTAGGAGCTGGGCACTGCCATGGTGCAGGAGCTGGGCACTGCCATGGTGTAGGAGCTGGGCACTGCCATGGTGTAGGAGCTGGGCACTGCCATGGTGTAGGAGCTGGGCACTGCTGGGGTGTAGGAGCTGGGCACTGCCGGGGTGTAGGAGCTGGGCACTGCCAGGGTGTAGGAGCTGGGCACTGCCATGGTGCAGGAGCTGGGCACTGCCATGGTGCAGGAGCTGGGCACTGCCGGGGTGTAGGAGCTGGGCACTGCCAGGGTGTAGGAGCTGGGCACTGCCATGGTGCAGGAGCTGGGCACTGCCATGGTGTAGGAGCTGGGCACTGCCGGGGTGTAGGAGCTGGGCACTGCCAGGGTGTAGGAGCTGGGCACTGCCATGGTGTAGGAGCTGGGCACTGCCAGGGTGTAGGAGCTGGGCACTGCCATGGTGTAGGAGCTCAGCACAGCCAGGGTGCAGGAGCTGGGCACTGCCAGGGTGTAGGAGCTGGGCACTGCCATGGTGTAGGAGCTGGGCACTGCCATGGTGTAGGAGCTCAGCACAGCCAGGGTGCAGGAGCTGGGCACTGCCATGGTGTAGGAGCTGGGCACTGCCATGGTGCAGGAGCTGGGCACTGCCATGGTGTAGGAGCTGGGCACTGCCGTGGTGTAGGAGCTGGGCACTGCCATGGTGCAGGAGCTGGGCACTGCCGTGGTGTAGGAGCTGGGCACTGCCATGGTGCAGGAGCTGGGCACTGCTGGGGTGTAGGAGCTGGGCACTGCCATGGTGCAGGAGCTGGGCACTGCCGTGGTGTAGGAGCTGGGCACTGCCATGGTGCAGGAGCTGGGCACTGCTATGGTGTAGGAGCTGGGCACTGCCGGGGTGCAGGAGCTGGGCACTGCCATGGTGTAGGAGCTGGGCACTGCCGGGGTGCAGGAGCTGGGCACTGCCATGGTGTAGGAGCTGGGCACTGCCATGGTGTAGGAGCTGGGCACTGCTGTGGTGTAGGAGCTCAGCACTGCCAGGGTGTAGGAGCTGGGCACTGCCATGGTGTAGGAGCTGGGCACTGCCGTGGTGTAGGAGCTGGGCACTGCCATGGTGCAGGAGCTGGGCACTGCCATGGTGTAGGAGCTGGGCACTGCCGTGGTGCAGGAGCTGGGCACTGCCGGGCTGTGGGAGCTGGGCACTGCCAGGGTGTAGGAGCTGGGCACTGCCATGGTGTAGGAGCTGGGCACTGCCATGGTGCAGGAGCTGGGCACTACCGGGCTGTGGGAGCTGGGCACTGCCAGGGTGTAGGAGCTGGGCACTGCCATGGTGCAGGAGCTGGGCACTGCCATGGTGTAGGAGCTGGGCACTGCCGTGGTGCAGGAGCTGGGCACTGCCATGGTGCAGGAGCTGGGCACTACCGGGCTGTGGGAGCTGGGCACTGCCAGGGTGTAGGAGCTGGGCACTGCCATGGTGCAGGAGCTGGGCACTGCCGGGGTGTAGGAGCTGGGCACTGCCATGGTGCAGGAGCTGGGCACTGCCGTGGTGTAGGAGCTGGGCACTGCCATGGTGCAGGAGCTGGGCACTGCCATGGTGTAGGAGCTGGGCACTGCCATGGTGTAGGAGCTGGGCACTGCCATGGTGCAGGAGCTGAGCACTACCGGGCTGTGGGAGCTGGGCACTGCCATGGTGTAGGAGCTGGGCACTGCCATGGTGTAGGAGCTGGGCACTGCCATGGTGTAGGAGCTGGGCACTGCCATGGTGTAGGAGCTCAGCACTGCCAGGGTGTAGGAGCTGGGCACTGCCATGGTGCAGGAGCTGGGCACTGCCATGGTGTAGGAGCTGGGCACTGCTGTGGTGTAGGAGCTCAGCACTGCCAGGGTGTAGGAGCTGGGCACTGCCATGGTGTAGGAGCTGGGCACTGCCGGGCTGTGGGAGCTGGGCACTGCCAGGGTGTAGGAGCTGGGCACTGCCGGGGTGCAGGAGCTGGGCACTGCCATCGTGTAGGAGCTGGGCACTGCCATGGTGTAGGAGCTGGGCACTGCCATGGTGCAGGAGCTGGGCACTGCCGTGGTGCAGGAGCTGGGCACTGCCATGGTGCAGGAGCTGGGCACTGCCATGGTGTAGGAGCTGGGCACTGCCATGGTGTAGGAGCTGGGCACTGCCGTGGTGCAGGAGCTGGGCACTGCCGTGGTGCAGGAGCTGGGCACTGCCATGGTGCAGGAGCTGGGCACTGCCATGGTGTAGGAGCTGGGCACTGCCATGGTGTAGGAGCTGGGCACTGCCGTGGTGCAGGAGCTGGGCACTGCCATGGTGCAGGAGCTGGGCACTACCGGGCTGTGGGAGCTGGGCACTGCCAGGGTGTAGGAGCTGGGCACTGCCGGGGTGCAGGAGCTGGGCACTGCCATCGTGTAGGAGCTGGGCACTGCCATGGTGTAGGAGCTGGGCACTGCCGTGGTGCAGGAGCTGGGCACTGCCATGGTGCAGGAGCTGGGCACTGCCATGGTGTAGGAGCTGGGCACTGCCATGGTGTAGGAGCTGGGCACTGCCGTGGTGCAGGAGCTGGGCACTGCCATGGTGCAGGAGCTGGGCACTACCGGGCTGTGGGAGCTGGGCACTGCCAGGGTGTAGGAGCTGGGCACTGCCATGGTGCAGGAGCTGGGCACTGCCATGGTGCAGGAGCTGGGCACTGCCGGGGTGTAGGAGCTGGGCACTGCCATGGTGCAGGAGCTGGGCACTGCCGTGGTGTAGGAGCTGGGCACTGCCATGGTGTAGGAGCTGGGCACTGCCATGGTGTAGGAGCTGGGCACTGCCAGGGTGTAGGAGCTGGGCACTGCCATGGTGCAGGAGCTGGGCACTGCCATGGTGTAGGAGCTGGGCACTGCCATGGTGCAGGAGCTGAGCACTACCGGGCTGTGGGAGCTGGGCACTGCCATGGTGCAGGAGCTGGGCACTGCCATGGTGTAGGAGCTGGGCACTGCCATGGTGTAGGAGCTGGGCACTGCCATGGTGCAGGAGCTGGGCACTGCCATGGTGTAGGAGCTCAGCACTGCCAGGGTGTAGGAGCTGGGCACTGCCATGGTGTAGGAGCTGGGCACTGCCAGGGTGTAGGAGCTGGGCACTGCCATGGTGTAGGAGCTGGGCACTGCCATGGTGCAGGAGCTGGGCACTGCCTTGGTGCAGGAGCTGGGCACTGCCATGGTGCAGGAGCTGGGCACTGCCGGGCTGTGGGAGCTGGGCACTGCCATGGTGTAGGAGCTGGGCACTGCCATGGTGCAGGAGCTGGGCACTGCCATGGTGTAGGAGCTGGGCACTGCCATGGTGCAGGAGCTGAGCACTACCGGGCTGTGGGAGCTGGGCACTGCCATGGTGCACGAGCTGGGCACTGCCATGGTGTAGGAGCTGGGCACTGCCATGGTGCAGGAGCTGGGCACTGCCATGGTGTAGGAGCTCAGCACTGCCAGGGTGTAGGAGCTGGGCACTGCCATGGTGTAGGAGCTGGGCACTGCCAGGGTGCAGGAGCTGGGCACTGCCATGGTGTAGGAGCTGGGCACTGCCATGGTGCAGGAGCTGGGCACTGCCTTGGTGCAGGAGCTGGGCACTGCCATGGTGCAGGAGCTGGGCACTGCCGGGCTGTGGGAGCTGGGCACTGCCATGGTGTAGGAGCTGGGCACTGCCATGGTGCAGGAGCTGGGCACTGCCATGGTGTAGGAGCTGGGCACTGCCATGGTGCAGGAGCTGGGCACTGCCATGGTGTAGGAGCTCAGCACTGCCATGGTGCAGGAGCTGGGCACTGCCGTGGTGTAGGAGCTCAGCACTGCCAGGGTGTAGGAGCTGGGCACTGCCATGGTGCAGGAGCTGGGCACTGCCGTGGTGTAGGAGCTGGGCACTGCTGGGGTGCAGGAGCTGGGCACTGCCATGGTGTAGGAGCTGGGCACTGCCATGGTGTAGGAGCTGGGCACTGCCAGGGTGCAGGAGCTGGGCACTGCCATGGTGCAGGAGCTGGGCACTGCCATGGTGCACGAGCTGGGCCCTGCTGGGGTGCAGGAGCTGGGCACTGCCATGGTGCAGGAGCTGGGCCCTGCTGGGGTGCAGGAGCTGGGCACTGCCAGGGTGCAGGAGCTGGGCACTGCCGGGGTGCAGGAGCTGGGCACTGCCAGGGTGCAGGAGCTGGGCACTGCCGGGGTGTAGGAGCTCAGCACTGCCGGGGTGCAGGAGCTGGGCACTGCCATGGTGTAGGAGCTGGGCACTGCCATGGTGTAGGAGCTGGGCACTGCCGTGGTGTTAGTGGCAGAGTCACACAACTCCCGACCCAGAAAGGGATCGTTGTGCCTACAAATGCCACTCTGGCAGAGGAGGCTGCAGTGGCCGCAGTGCCGAGACGTGTCCTGTCACAGCCCCACAGAAACAGGGGGGTTAACCCCACGGCAGCGCTGTGAGCCCATCACCTTGCACCCGGCAGCACCGACCCTGCCATGCTGGGTGGGGGGACACGGGGTGATGCGGTGCAGCCTGAGCGCTGGCAGGCGACTGTCCCCGCGGCGGGGCCGGCACAGCCGGCACGGCTGGGTGTGTGTGCGGCACCGCAGTGTGAGCCCGCTGTGCTCCCCGCGCCCCGGCGGTGGCTGCGGTGCCGTGCGGTGCCGAGCACACCCTGCGGTGTGCAGCTGTGCGCTGTGCAGCGGCGCTGTGCGGTGCGGTGTGGTGCTGTGCGGTGCTGCACAGCGCTGCACGGTGCTGCGCGGTCTGGTGTTGTGTGGAGCTGCGCGGTGCGCATGGTGCTACGCTGCTCAGAGCTGTGCGGTGCTGCGCGGTGCTGTATGGTGCTGTGCAGAGCTGATGTTGCTGCGCGGTGCTGTGCGGTGCCGTCCGGTGCTGTGCAGAGCTGGTGTTGCTGCGCGGTGCTGCGCGGTGCCGTGCGGTGCCATGTGGTGCCGTGCGGTGCTGTGCGGTGCTGCGCGGTGCTGTGCGGAGCTGTGCGGTGCCGTGCGGTGCTGTGCGGTGCTGTGCGGAGCTGCGCGGAGCTGTGCGGTGCTGAGCGGCGCTGTGCGGAGCTGTGCCGTGCTGCGCGGTTCTGCGCGGTGCTGTGCGGAGCTGTGCGGTTCTGTGCGGTGCTGTGCGGTGCTGCGCGGTGCTGTGCGGAGCTGCGCGGTGCTGTGCAGAGCTGCGCGGTGCTGTGCGGAGCTGCGCAGTGCTGCGCGGTGCTGTCCGGTTCTGTGCGGAGCTGTGCGGTGCTGCGCGGAGCTGCGTGGTGCTGTGCGGAGCTGCGCGGAGCTGCGCGGTGCTAAGCGGAGCTGCGCGGAG